>NC_141535.1:39882500-40227500 GCF_021556685.1 Rattus norvegicus
CTTCTTGGCTCCTAAGTTCCTGCCATTGTCACCGAATACATTCCAGTGAAACACGGAGAACAGGGGAGAAAGTGGGTGGAATGTAGTATAGAGTAACCTGGAGCTCTGTCAAGGAGTGAAAGCAAACAGTGGCCTTTAGCCTGATTTACATTTTAGGCAGGCATTTTACTATTTCTTCAGCTTCCAGGACAGATATCCTTCCTGAGAGACTTCTTCCTGAAAAGCTCTCAGGGAGAACTTTCCCTCAGGATGGAGACCCTCCAACTCTAAAGACCAGACCGAGACACCACAGGATGCAATCAGCAAGAGGATTTGGTTTATTGTCGGGATACACAGGCACAGGCACCTGCGGGCGCTTCAGTCACTCGGGGGACTGGCGCGCCCCACAGAACCAAGGATGGGCTTTTTATAGGATTTTGGGGAGCAGAAGCAAGCATACAGAAGCAGATGCATGGTTACAGGGATATAATTGGTGGATTCTAATGTGGCAAGGGTTCAGCCCGGGGGCAAGTTTCCTAGCTACCTTCCTGAAACATAACGGCTGACTCGGCCCCCCCAAGGGTTCAGCCCGGGGGCAAGTTTCCTAGCTACCTTCTTGAAACATAACGGCTGACTCGGCCCCCCACCAGGGTGTGGGACCTCTCCCGGGGCTTTTCTCATTGTCAGGTGCTCAACCGCAGACCAAACATATCTTGCTTGGCAGCCGCTGTGTACTCAGTGTTCTAACCTTTCCCTGAACCAGTCATCTTAAGTACAGCCTTGCAAAATGGCGTTACTGCTGCTAAGCTGGGGTCTTTCATTCCTATTCAGGTCAATGATGGTCCCATTTGGATTTTCTCTTGCAGGAGGGAAAATGGTATGTTTTCATTCTATATTACAATTTCTCTTCCTCTACATTAATCTCACAAGGATTCGCAGTCCTGGAACCAGGTTTGATAGTTGTCAATTATTATCTTGTCTCTTCCCAGGACCAGAGCTAGGACTCGTGTTCCTCTGAGCAATAATTAGGGTCCTGCTGTTCCTGGTCTTAGTTTGATGAACTGCTGATTATGAGGGGAGGCTCCAGGCTAATGTCTTCTCATCCTGCTCGTAGCTAACTAGCTCCCTAACATGGGTTGATTACTGTGCTACCTAACTTTGGAAGCAACCAAAGTAAACCTGACTCACTATAACGCTGACCCTAGCATATCCAGAAGCTTCCTACCCAATGGTTTCCCCTTTTGACTTGAGCCTAGCACACTCACATTTGCATCATTTTTCCTTTTTAAAGATTTGTGTGTCCTCCTTCCATAGGGCCGTGTGAACTTTCTCTACATTGTTCCAATTTTAGTGTATATACTGCCATGACAAGCACTCATTTCTATTCCCAGTACCCACATGGTTCTGTCTCTGTCTCTGTCTCTGTGTCTCTGTGTCTCTCTGTCTCTGTCTCTGTCTCTCTGTGTATGTATATATATATGTGTGTGTGTGTGTGTGTGTGTTTTATTGAAAAAAAAAGTGACTAGTCTGGGGCACCACAGAGTTGGGATGTGTGCTTCTGGCAAGATATCTAACAGATATCTTGGGGCACTGCAGTGCTGGACCTAGAGCAGGTAAAAAGACAACATTTTATTTTTTTATATTTTATTTTTATTGTTGTAAAAATATAAAAACAAAAACAGCTGTCTTTATCTCCAACTAGGTCCTGCACCACAGTGCCCCACACACTCTCCTAAATTCAATTCTCCACAAGAAAGAACACACAACACAATAACCTCTGATCCAATTGATAAGATATAATTGCCCACCTAAACATACAAAGCCCTGTACACATCCATCCCCTAAGAACATTCATAACCACCTGTAAAGGTACAGTGTGGAATCTTAACATCTGCCTCCATGTTGTCCTGCGGCTACTTTGCCGTCTCTTCCCTCCTTCCATTCCCATCTCCTCCTCTTTCTTCAAACTTTTCTCCTGCCCATCCTTCCTTCCCGTCCAATGACAGGCCTCCCGCCCATCCTTCCCGTCCAATGACGGGCCTCCTTCTATCTTGTACCTGCCTCATCTGTGACATCATCCCACAGCCTTCCACACAAGACAGAACTTGTGTTTGGCTTCATTAATAAGGCCAAGAAACTGAGGCCAGGTAAGTCCCTGGTGCCACAGGAGAACACATTTCTCATGTTCTGTTAAATGGACTTAGAAGTAAACTTACTCCTAAGCACTTATATTTACACCTATAGATAAGTACACCTTTCAGTCTTCATCAAAGAAGCTTCTTCTTGCAGTGGACAGCAATTAACACAGAGACCCACAACTGACCAACATGCAGAGAATAGGGGTTTGAGGAGTGTTCAAGTCCTAAATGGGGCAATATCATATTCTGTCCTCCCAAGACTCAGGGATCATTGAGGAAGAGCGATCAGAAAAGGTGTAAAAGCCATAGCCAGTAAGTCACAGAGATACATTATTTTCTGGGTACAATAGGGAAGTTGCACATACAAGATCTGACAAGAAGGTACAAGCAAGTACGAGATCGAGCCAGAAAAATATCACAGCATGGAAGTCAGAGTTTCTCCCCCTAGCTGAAGAGCTTTGGCCAATTAGACAGCTGCTGGGAAGACGCTGCTGGGTGAGGAAGAGTCAGTTTTCTTTGGTGATGTGCCCCTGAGAGGCTAGTATATGACCAGTATATGACAATACACTCATGCACATATGGTAGCACTAAGCAGATTCCACGGGTCTGCGAAGGAGTGAAGGAGGAGGAGAAGGAAGAAGAAAGAGAACATGGTATTGGGAGGAAATAGTGGGGGTGGGGATGGGGAGGAACTGGAAGGGAGAGAATGAGGACAGGCAGACTTGGCCAAAACATGTAATGTTCATGTATGGAATTTTCCATCAAAGAAAGAAAATTTCAAAGCGATCGATCAAAACCATGTTCTTGGCACCTCAAGTAAAATAGAAACAATTTAACTTGGAAAGAAAACATTTGGGTTTGCATAAATGATGGACCTCAGAGAAAGAACAAATAAAGGGAACCGATAATTTAAAAGTATATATTTTTAAAAATTATTAGTTGTTTTATTTGTTTGATCTTGAAGTAGGATTTGTTTGTTTGTTTGTTTGTTTGTTTGTTTGTTTGAGACAGGGTTTCTCTGCATAGCCCTGGCTGTCCTGGAACTTGCTCAGTAGATGGGATTGGCCTCAAACTCAGGAGATTTGCCTGTCTCTCACGAGTGCTGCACCACGACCACCTGCTAAAATGGATGGTAAATTTAGGCGACAGTTAACAATTTTCAATAATAAACAGAAAACAAGCCCCCATATTAAAGTAGGTGGGAGGGACCCAGGGCCCAGATTCACCATTTTCTCGGTTTCTTCGGCTGTGAAGTGGGATGGGTAGAATAACCCACCTCTCTCTCTCAGATCTCCTTCCTGTTTAGTTATTACTAAAATCTAAAGTAAAGGCCCGGGGGTGGAGCTTAGCTGGTGGTTGCCTAGCTACACAAACTCCTGGACTCACCCTCAGCACACATAAACGTGGTGTGGTGATAAACACCTATAATCCCAGCACTTGGGAGGTAGTATTAGGAGGCTCAGAGACCCAAGACATCCTTGGCTACATAGAAGTTTGAGGACAGCCTGGGTCTCAAAAAAAACAGACTTTAAAATAATCAATCCCTAATCTATCACAATAAATTCATATACATATAGATATATATGTATCTCTGAAGTGCACATTGCTTATAGCACCTTCCTCTAGACTATTCAGTGTATTCACTGGCGCTGTACCACCCAAGGCATCCTGCCCACGGCATCCTGCTGTAAGTAAAGAACACAAAGGCTGAAAGAAAAGGCCATTTCATGGTATTGATTCCACTGCCAGAGACATCACAAGACACGTGCTTTTCAATCTGAAGAAGGAATAAGGCTCACCAGCTTCCTTGACTAAACAGAACTCATGATTAGTTTGTGATTGCCTCCAGATTCTGTGACTAGCCGTCAATACCTTTCTGGGCGCAGTGGACACTTCCCCGAGCTACAATTTCCCTGTCAATCAAAAGTTTGGTTCTTCTAGATTATTGCTTAAGTTGTAGCATTCATTAAAAAAGAAAACCAAACCACAGTGAGGCCAAGAGCCCCATGGAAATGACCTGCCCCCTTTGAAATGGAACACTTCAGGTGAAAGCTATGGAGAAAAACCCCTAATGGCTTCCTTGCAGCTCCCCCTCCCAGCCTCCTCCCCAGCCTTTCCTGCTCTAACCCTTGCAATAAAAACTCCCCACGGCAGTTCTAGCCCAAAGGTTTATTTTCTAGTTTAAAACCACCTGCCCGGTGCCAGAGAGATGGAAATGCTTTAAATCGGCCTGCCCTCAAAGCCACTCCGGCGCTTATTTCTTTCAATTCCATTTTTGCCCCCAGTGGGAAATTAAATGGCATAAAAAAAAAAAATCAATGCTTTACTTTAAAGGAAAAGGGGCCGGATGACCCGATCTCAATATATTCCTTTCTGAATTAGACATTGCTTCTGAGCAGATCTGGCTTTAAATAAAAACAAACAAACAAACAAACAAACAAATAAAATCAACAGACAAGCCCAGATGGGTTGGATGCAGGCATCAGCTGGAACAAAAAGCAAAAGTTTGTTTGTGTCAGATCGTCGGCTAATGAGTAACTTACCCTTCCTACGGTAGGGATTTCTAGAGAAAATGTGAGCAGTGGTTCTCAGTTTTGAATTTTGCCCAAGAGCTGCCCACTAAGTTGCCCCTTGGGCCCACAGAAGTGAAAACAGATACTTGGCTTCAGGTGAGTGGCACAAAAGTGGTCAGAGCCCAGTCTCTGGCTAGGGACAGCAACTCTGAACCACCCTAAGGGCACCCAGAACCCTGGGCTTGGGAGATGGTTAGGACAGAGAGCGGTTTTCTTAAGGGGTAAAAGGTAACTATTTCTTATTTTGTGGTACTGGGGCTTGAACCATGACCTGCACATGTGATGCACACATTCTACCACTAAGCTACATCCCCAGCCCAAAAGATAACTGTTTTTTCAGCAGCTGTCACTACGCTAAGACAGCAGGCTCACAGCTTCAGCTGAAGTTTTACAAGCTGGGAACGGAGCTTCTCTGCTGGAGACTGCTGGGCTCCTGCCTTCTAAACACAACACAAACAGGATGCTCATTTAGACACCCATAAAGGTGTCACAATAAATACCGAGAAGGGTATTTGCAAAGAGAGGCCAGCATTTGCCTGTAGGAGATGGGGAAGTCAACCTTATGAAAGAAAATGTGAGGTGGAGAGCTGGACTCCATGGGCTTCTGCGACTCCTCAGAGTCCTGGTGTGTGGTACACAGCGTTAGATCCACGAAGGTTCTGGCTCACCAGTGAGACAGCAAAATGGAACGGAGGTCAGCGTGGTGGCCGCGTCCCTTCCCTTCACAAAGTCCTCACAGGTGAGGACAGCCCCTCTCCCTTCCATATCCACCCCCATGTGTTATTTCATCAGGCAGGGCTTTCGTTGGAGCACAGTGACAGCATGGCTGAGGACTTAGGGGCTTGGAATGGGCTCAAACTTTGTATATAAGCTTATATGTTGTACAATAAACTCAGATCTGTACTGATGCTGGTCTCCAGAGTTGGATTTCCTGAAATTTGTCATGTGATTTATCGCCTCTTACCACTTATCACCCCCGACCCTCTGTCCTGTTTCCATATTTCCCTTCATTTCCAATAGTGTACTGCATTCTGGTTATATTGTATCTTCACAGCAGCAGCACAAGGTGTGTGGTATCTATAATCCCAGTACTAAGAGGGAGAAGCAGGAAAAATAAGACAAACATCATCTTCCTCGTTAAGATAAAGTAGAGGCTCTCCTCTCATCCCGTGGGTCAAGGGTTGCAAAGCAGATATCATGAACATCAGATATTTATATTTCAATGCGTAACAGTAGCAAAATTACAACTATGAAGTAGCAACGAAATGATTTTGTGGCTGGGGGGTCACCACAACATATGGAAGGGTATTAAGGGCATTAGGAAGGTTGAGAACCACTGATGTAGAACATTAGGTCAGCCTGAGCTACCAGAGATCATTGCTCAAAACCAACAAAAAAATAATAAAATTGTTATGGCAAAATAGTTATATGCTGTTTGTCCTAGTTGAGAGCAGATTGAGAACAAGGTGGGTCACCTTGTCTCTGGCTTGAGTATGTTTGTCTCATTTTCTAAGAGTCCTTAATGTGGGGCAGCTGGGACATACCCTGGAGTAAAGGAGGAAAGAAAACAGCAAACTTGGCCAATGGTATTGTGAGGTTCTCATCAGACCTCTACTGGAACCGTTAAATGGGACTCACAGAGGCAGTGATCGATGCAAAAGTTTTTTCTTTTTTGTTCCAGCTCGTTGGGGTCTCCCCGCTTCAAGAGGGAGGCAACCCTGAGCAGACTCTAACAGGGAGTTATAAACCTTTGATAAGGGCAGAATTCAAGCAATAGTAACTAGGCAGGGTACTACTGATAAAACAAATCAACCTTTTTTTGTTTGTTTTTGTTGTTGTTGTTTTTTATATTTTTCTTTACATTTTTTCGGAGCTGGGGACCGAACCCAGGGCCTTGCGCTTGCTAGGCAAGCTCTCTACCACTGAGCTAAATCCCCAACCCTTTTTCTTTTTTTTTAAATTGGATTTTTTTATTTACATTTTCAATTGTATTTATCCTTTCCTGGTTTCCCATTCATAAACCCCCTATCCCATCCCCCCACTCCCTACTTCTAAGAGAGTGTGACTTGTGGTTAGCGAACCATTCAGGACTTTCCAAGGGAGGTTAGTTGGGAGTCATAGGTGGCTTTGATTGACAGTTTGGCTTATAGTGCTCTAGGAACTAAACTAGCTCTACCTCCCTGGAAGGGAGGGGTCTTTGTGCTTGGAGGTTTGTGGTAGAATTTTCCCACTGGCCTTAAATTGACCCAAACTCTAGATCTTTCAGTATTAAAAACTTTGTATCCTTGAGCACAGCAAATAGGCTGCTCGGTGGGGACCAGCCACTGAGAAGCTCATCTGTGGAGACCACTCTGCTTTTCAGTAAAACCTCTCAATCAGGAGCTCCAGCAGGACTCTAAAGAGATGGCTTCCCCACTCTAATTGATGCCACTTTGCTGCTCCTACTGGGCTACAGCACTATGGTACTGTCATCTATCTGCTATTTGTCATCTGTTCTATTACTTTTGCTTGCTATATGCTTAACTCACTCATTACAAGTACAGCTACAGCACATTCTCTAGAGCAGTGATTTTCAATCTTCCTAATGCTGGAACCTTTTAATATAGTTCCTCATGTTGTGGTGACCCCCAACCATAAAATTATTTCATTGTTATTTTGCTGTTATGAATCATAAAATTATTTCATTGCTACTTCATAATGGTAATTTTGCAATTATTATGAATTATAAATATCTGATATATAGAATATCTGATATGCAATCCTCAAAGGGGTCAAGACCCACAGGACGAGAAGCACCACTCAGGAGTCTAGAAGTCTAGGCAGAAAAGCAAAGCATGAGAACAGGGGTTTCAGAGACCCCTGTTAAGGTTAGTATAACACACCAGGTTGAATATTCCTTTCCCCATAACTCACTCATGCTCTTTTTCTAGGTTTAAATAAAACTGCAGAACTTGTGTAAATAGCCAAACTAACTATAGCAAGAGCTGTAACGCAAAACATAAAGCACTGGGAATGTCTATGATTGTCATGTACTCTGTGAAAATCTAAGACAGAGAAAGTGTCCATTTCTTTAACCACAGTAGCATCTATGGACACTACCCAACATGTGCCTTCTGATGCTATGTGACCAAGTATATATGATTACTAATGTGTGGTCAGAAATGTTTCTTAAAAAAAAGCAAGCATGAAATTCCAGAATACAGAGCATTATACAACTGCCCTGGATTCCTTAAGAGCCAACATGGATAAAAGACTATTCTAGATTTAAACCAGTAAAATGGCATGTAAATAAACCCTGAAGGCATTCTGGCCCAACGACAAATGGTTGTGATATAACACACACCTTTCAGGAAGTTGAGAAAATCTGAGTATGCACTGGCAATGCAGTTAGCGTTCTTGAGTATATTCTAATGTTAGTTGATATATATGCAGAGGGACACCATTCTTGGATGGATGCTTTAATACAAGGCGATGGAGTACTACATCTTCTGTGGTGTGCTTTGCTTTTAAGTAGTCTAGCAAAAGTAAATCCATTGGTTGGGCTTGGTGGTACCTATAATTTAGCACTTACGGAGTTGCAACAGGATTGAGTTTGATGCCAGTCTGAACTGTATAGGGAAACCCCATCAAAAAAACAAAACAAAACAAAAAACAGGAACTGGGGAGATGACTCAGTTGGTGAAACAGGAGTGGGCACGAGGACCTGTACAGCACCAGGGTAAACGCAGGCAAGGCTGCTCATTCTAACCTCAGCACTGTAGTGTGGAGACAGGCTGATCCCTAGAGCTTGCTGGTTCAGCCAGTGGAGCTGACTCAGTGAGAGACCCTGTCTAAATATGTAAGTGAGTAAGGTGGACAGTAACTGTGAAAGCCACCTGTGGTGGTTTGTATACGCTTGGCCCAGGGAGTGGCATCATTAGGAGGTGTGGCCTTTTGGATTAGGTGTGTCACTGTGGGTATGGGCTTTAAGACCCTCATCTTAGCTGCCTGGAAGCCACTCTTCTCCTAACTGTCTTCCGAATAAGAGGTGGAACTCTCGGCTGCTCCTGCACCATGCCTGCCTGGATGCTGCCATGCTCTTGACTTGAAGATAACGGACTGAACCTATAAGCCAGTCCCAATTAAATGTTGTCCTTATGCAAGACTTGCCTTGGTCATGTTGTCTGTTCACAGCAGTAAAACCCTAAGACACCACTTAATATCAACTCCATGTTGCCTGCATGTACACACACATCCACATAACACACATTTGTGTTTATACATGCATGTATTTGCACTTGGTAATCTAAATAAAAGAGGTCCTACAGTTCACTGCAATTTCTATAAAGGTTCTGAGTATTATTTTCTAAAGTTTGTGGAAATATAAATTAGTTCTCATTGTATTTTTATTTATTTGGAGGGAAGGGGCAACAAGATGCATATGGAGGTCAAAGGACAACTTGGTGGAGTCCGTCTGTCCTTCCACCAGAGGGGTTTCAGGGACTGAATTCATGTCGGCAGCCTCTCCCCACTGAGCCACATTGCTACCCATATTACAGAAACCTCTTGTCTTGCTTTCCTCAGTTCTCCAACAACTTGTACATTTCTACACAGTAGACTTTAAACCTTAGCAGACTACACTCTTTGGAGGTGAACATTAATTCACACAATTGAGAAGTGTGAGGGGTGTGTGTGTGTGTGTGTGTGTGTGTGTGTGTGTGTAATTTCAAATGGCTGGGAGTGCAGACAAGTACTGCCCAGTTTCTATACAATGCCAGTAACTTCCAAATATCCTCATAGGCTCTGCACTGCAGGAGTTGGCTTTTAGCAGTCATCAGCCAACCCAGGATAGAATCAATTTACTAGTCTGTCCTCATCCTCCACCCTGCTGCTTCTGCATAAGCACCTCCACCAGAGATTATTCTGGTCATGTTTACAACTCCACATTCCTACCAGTAAGTAGAACACCCTGAAGGTAGGTACCATGCTCTGCCTCAGAAGACTGTAAGCACTGTGGCGGAAACAGGAACTTGTCAATAATGGAATGTGTAAGATAAAGATCTAAGAAGAACAAGTTTTGAGAGGAAATTATAAAAGTGCATTAGCACTTAATAATGTGCCTTACCAAATATGATTCAGAAGAGAGGGAAGAACGACTGATTTATAAGGAAACTTGAAAACTGTTAACTGTTGGTCACATGGGCCTTGGTTAGAGTTGGAAAAGGTCTCCAAGATGTAAACTCAATTGAAAAGGAATGTGGAACAGAAACCATCATTCCTTGTTTCAAAAGCTATAGTACAATAGGAAGACTGGCTAAATTGCTTTATCAAAATTAATATTTTGCTACTGTTTCAACGAATAGAATCTTATAAATCACTAATTATATTCTATCTTAATCATGTATAGAAACATATGGTATATATGAATATTTTCAGAGCTTTTTATAAACCTATTTTAATCCATGATTTTAAAAACCACATTCTTCTGAGGGAAGCTTTAAAAGCTGTCTTGCAGAGCAATTGCTCAGTGCCTTTTCTGTGCACTGTAACACACTCTGTCAAGAATAGGGTAATAGCTCTTCTCTCTTGCTCTCACTCTTCCTCTTCTTGTGCCCCCTTGGTCCCTGTCCCTTCTCTCTCCATTCTCCCCTTTCCCCCAACATGCTCATGGCTGGCCTTTCCTCTCTTCTTCTACTCTTCTTCTCTCATTAAACCTTTCCATATTGGGGGCTTGGGGGGAAGGTAATGATTCTCTGTAGCCAAGAACGGGTGTTGGGAATTTCTGGTGACATAGCTGAGAATGCTTCAAAGGGAAATAATTAAGCCAAAAGAAGATATTATGTCCATCTTGTTGCTGTGTACAGTGGTTGTCTTAGTTTGGGTTTTATTGCTGTGAAGAGACACCATGACCACAGCAACTACTATAAAGAAGTTGCCTGTAAACACTTCTTGGTGCTACCTACAGTTTCAGAGGTTTAGTACATATTGTGGAGGGAAGCAGGCAGACATGGTGCTGGAGAAGGAGCTAAGATGTCAACATCTTGATCTGCAGGCATCAGGAGACTGCCACACTGGGTGGAGCTTGAGCATAGGAGACCTAGGAGGTCTCAAAGCTTGCTCCATAGTGACACACGTCCTCCAACAAAGCCACACCTACTCCAACAAGAAGCTCACTCTTCAAGTGAAGATTTGAATACTGAAGTACTGGTACCATCTATGGGTGGAGAAGTGGAACCATAGTGTAAAAGGAACTGTCTTTGTAACCCACTAGTCATTTTAATGAACTGTTTTATGTTTTTGTTACAGAGGGTAGGTGGCAAGAAAAACAGGCAAGAAGTCAAAGGTGAGGTATCTTTGGAAAATTTAATTGGACCATATTTTCTTTCTTTGCTGAAAACATCATATATCCGTAGACATTATGGGTTCCATAGCTTACAGAGGGGTAGTGGTTTTCCCACAGTTATACACTGTACCCAAATTTCTATAGAAAGATAAGACATTTCCAATCTTGCTTTTGAGTATTTCCTAAGAGATGCTCTAAAGGTTCCTCACAATGGCAAGTAATGCAAAGTAAGGCGTCAGTTCTCCCCCTCGCATGCTTAGTGCAATGGAGGAATAGGAAGGAAGACTAGTTATGTCAGTGCTAGTACCCTGGGGGTTGCTGTTGGGTCCTCTGAGGTGCACCCATGGCACTGAAGTGCTGACGCACCCCTGCACTGAGGAACCTGAGATGGGTAAATACTGGGCAGCTTGTCACAGCCAAGCATGACTGTCACAGCGGAGGGGACTTGGAGTTATCTGGTTCTTCCTGGTGCTCCCAGGGCTACTGGCCTTCACATGTAGCAAAGAAGCCAGGGCTAGAGCCTCACCAGTGGTCTCCCACTTGGCACTACAGTACTGCAGGTTCACTTCCATGTGCCTTGCAATGTATGCACTCAAAGTAAAGTTAAAAGTGCCTTTACCAATTCCTATGTCAGACTACTAGAATGAAAATAAAAGCATTTGATTTGATGAAAACAGCTCCCTGGTGAGATACCCAGGTAGTGGGCAGCTGTCATGATGTTTGCCTATGCACAAATTTAATTCTGTCATTTACACAGCATTCTCATTTCTCAAACTTGTTTCATTAGCTTAAAAAAATTAGGATAAGGCAACCAAATATAAGTAATTCGGGTTGCTGAAAACATCTGGAACATCAGCCTTCATCTTCTCGAGTGTTAAGAGCCCATGATTAAAATGTAATCAACGAGGTTCTTAACAAGAGGCAATGCAGCTACTCTCGATAAATGCACCTCTAGTAAACACAGGGCCCCCTCATAAATATAAAATTAAATTCTTTTGAGGAATAGTTTTCTGACTTTAATATTTGGGATTTATACTTATTCTTTATATTTTATAGTAAAAATGTATGGTCTTGGTTTCTTTATATTCATACACAAATGACCTCCTCAGCAGGCTCACATCCGGATGGCAGGTTGGGGTATTCGGCCTCTCTCAGAGGGACGGCGGCCACTTAGCACGCCTTAGAATCCCTGCAAAAACTCCTGCAGCTGGGTGACAATCTCTGTGTCCACCGTCTCCATGAGGGACTGGAAGCCTTGCTCCCCCAGGATCTCCTGCTGTGCTTTGAGCTTCTCATAGATGAACTGCTGCAGAGACACTGTGTGCACAGGGTCCTTCAGGGCCAGCTGTGGGACAGAGGGCAGACAGGGTCAGTAAGACAGACAACCCTACACACGCCTCACTGTGCTCTCTAATCTCTCACAGCGGCACTTCTAAAGACTCTCCTGCGGACAGTTTTTTTGGGCCAAGTGTGTCTCTCTGATGTACCCTGTTTCTCAAGAACTGGGAACACATCCTTTTAAAGTGCTAGAATTTAGCAGAAAGCACCATAAAAGGAAAAGAAACAGGGTACCAAAGCGACTGCCCAACCTCCTAAGGACAGAGACTCCATGACAGCAGCCCCAGGAAGTAAGCACACACTATTTGCTCTAGCTTACACTGCAACACCATTTAATCTGTGCCGATGTTTTTAGGTTGGGGTGAAGTGTCAGATTTTGTTTTTCCCCCAGTCCCATTACAGTATTTTGAAAATCAAAAAAAATTTCAATTTTTAATATTTTTATGCTACTTATGTCCACACTATAAGCTATACATTAGTACTCTTTTTCACCTTCATACTATCACAAAATTCTTTCTTAACACATGTTCAGTATTTTAACGTATGCCATGTTTTTTTAACCTGTTAAACGTATGTAAGACCACAGTGTAGTTTAACAATTTTATCTATAAGTTTGCTGAATACACCACACTGCTTTGTGTTACTGTGTAAGTGGCCTTTCTTTATACATCAGCTTCTTTTCTTTTGTTAGAGCAGGTCTCAGGCAGTCAAGGTTCGCCTCACGTTAGAAGCTGCAGCTCCGGTCTGCCTTGAACTGCTGCTTTCGCCTCTGACACTGGCACTGTAGGCATATGCCACTGTGCTCAGAACTTCACCTTGTTCTCCTAGGAATCTAAAGAACTACTAGAGCATAAAAAAAATTTCTGACTCCTATATGGACTATCAGCATGTTTTCCTTATGGTTTGTACCAATATAAAAGACATAACAGTATTAAGTAGCTAACACTGTGTTGGCACTGATATTATTTAAATGACTTATAACTGTAACAGCAAACAACACAATATAAGCTGAGAATTTATTTCACCATCAGTGACCATGAACATCTATATAACTTTCAATAAAAGCTATGAATGCCTTCCCTGATGTTGCTCAATTCAATCTATAACTTCTGTTTGAGTCATATAGATGTTAAAATACAACTGAGAAGAAAAGGATATATGCCCCTTGCATTACCAAAGCAAAGTATACAACAAACTCAAGATAAGGAAAAGCATCAATCCTCATTTCCCTGTCAGACAGATGAGAGAGAGCAGTGAGGACTGCACCTCATCCGTGAGCTGAAGATGTCATCCTACAACATGACAGAAACTGAAAGTGAGCACTGTAAAACATCTGATATTTGGGGGCTGGAGAGATGGCTCAGCAGTTAAGAGCACTTGCTACTCTTGTAGAAGACCCATGTTTGATTCCAAAATGGTGGCTCACAACCTTATAAATTCCATTTCTACCAAGTACACGGTGTATATGCATACATACAGGCAAAATGCTCATACACTGAAAATAAATCTAAAAACATTCTTTAAATATTTTCTTTCTTAAGTAACATATGGTAATGATAAATATTATTTTAATTACAAAAATATACCTATTGGGATAGAGTATATTAACTGTATAGAAACATAATTACTTATTCATAACGAAACTGGTAGCTCTTGACAGTAGCGACTGAGCTTGACCCGATGCTCGTGAACCTGGATCCCCGGCTAGAGAGCAGTGCGGAGTGAACAGAGCCCGCAGTCATCGCACGCATGAGACCTTAAAGCCACTAACAGCATTTTAAAGACTTGACTATTATTCTTATCAAAGTAGAGGTATTGATGTTTTAGATACACACACAAATGACTGGTTCCATTACAGCATTTTCACATACATTCTCTGTTGATCTTTTACCTCTTACGCCCCTATCCCCCTGCCTGCTACATTTTACCATCTGACCACTATCCAACCCCTTTCTGACTCTCATTTCCTTTTCAACACTTCTTTTCCCTCTCTAGTGGTTCCCTTTCTAGTTTCATGACTTACACTCACACATCAAAAACTAGGACCAAGGCTAATGGGATAGCTCAGTGCTTTGCAGAAGCACTTGCAAAGTCTGGCAACCTGAGTCTGATTCCTGCCACCCATGTAAAAGTGGAAAGATAAAACCAACTTTCAAGAGTGCACACTGTACACATCCCCACACACATCCAATAATGAATAAAGAAATTTCAAAAGCTGGGATTCACATAGGAGAAAGAACATGTGATGTTTGTCTTTCTGAATCTTATTTACCTTACCTAATAGAATAATTTCTAGTTCCATTCATTTTCTTGCAAATTTCATTTTATGGCTTGAAAAGTTCCATTGTGTATATCCACCACATTTTTATTATATTCACCAGCAGACAGACATCTAGGCCATCTCTACTCCCTTGCTATTGTAAACAGACCAGCAATAAACACGGATGCATAAGTAAGTACTTTTGTGGTAGGACATGGAGTCCTTGGGGAAAGCCAAAGTTAGAATATCTAATAGGTTTATTAGGTGGTATGTTGTTGGATGGTAAAACCACGGCAGGAAATTTGGTAAGGTAGAGCAGGTTGAGACCTGGAGACTTAGTGGGCACACATCTGAGACTTAAGTGACTCCCAGTTCCCTGCCAAACTCCTGACCTGAAACACTCACCATGCTCCTCACATAACAGAAACATGTCCTATAGTCACATAGGCACAAGACAGTTCTCTATGCTAATGAGGTACCTAGAGCCCAAGTGGGCTTAGACAGTAAGGTTCCCTTCCCAGAAATTCCTCCCTGCAAAAGATATTTAATCTCAGGTCCACCCTGAGAAGTGGGTATGGTCTGTTATGCATCCATTTTCCTCCATGAACAATCAATAAACTGATTAGAACCATGGACTGACTGTCTCTTTCAACAAGATCCCCGTGGGGAGCCATGGAGAAGGGCTTTGACTACAGAGCAGCGGCTTAATTCTCCCGTAGAAGGCCTTTCTGTGCTCCCAGCCATAGCTGCCACCAAGTCTGCCTCCATCAAGCTAAGGATAATCACCACTGGGACAAGCCAGAGGTCCCCTCTTCCTGGCCCCAGGCTAGATGCTGTCCCCAACCCATGGGACCCCCAACTCTGTTCTTGGCTCTTCAGCGACTGCCAGTGGTGCCTAGATGTCCAAGAGTCTCAGAGAACTCTGCGGCCCAGCCTCTTCGAAGGCCAGGGAACCCCTCCCCCATCAGCTTTCCTACCCCCAGAGCAGTGTCTTGGCACAGCCCTGCACCGCCCAGACAGCAGTGCGGGACCACCTCCCTAAGAGGCTATGCCCAGTGGCAGGGTAGACAGACTCACAGTATGTTGTTGAGAAAAACAGCTTTCTAATGTAATTAGCAAATTCTACACCTGGTGGAAAACTACTGCAAAGGCAGATGTGATAGGCACTTTCCCTTCCAGAATAATCCCCTCCTACCAATTCTTCTTGCTAAGTACAAGCAAGAACCCCAGGAATTATAAGGAGAACAAAATATAAGAAAGCTCAAAGAGGTGGAAAGAAGACAGCACACAAGAAAGTTCTAACTGGAACAGGATGTGGAGTCTGTGACTTCATTCATGTTTCAAATGGCCCAAAATCAGAGCTCAATAAATCAGCAATCTGGAAACACTGAACGATTTGGTGGCCATGGTCATGCAGGCTGCCCACCCTAAGACAGAGACTGTTGTTTAAGCGGCTGGTCTGTGTTACTTTATTGCAGTGGGCGGAGCAGACTACCGCATGCAATGCTAAGTACAGCTGTCAGCACTATAAACACACGACAGAAACAGGAAACTAAGTGGACAGCCAGGGCACACCTTTAACACCAGCACTTGTGTAAGGACTGCAAGTACAAGGCCAGTCTGACTCTCTTCCCTTAGGCACGGAGGGGACAGCAGCTGTTATAAGGAGGACAGCACAGAGACTTGCTTGATAATCTGACATTAATGTGAAGAAACAAAAAAGTTTACACTTAAAATGTTTTAAATTTAAGTGCCATTGGTGGCATTCTGGATTGAATTCTGCAATAGCATTAGCTTTTAGAAACGTATAGTGTATATTTGAGAAAAAAATAAACATAAAAATGTTAAGGCATGAGCACTGGAGAGCTGTCTCCACTGATCCTCATCAGGACGACCCCACCCTACCCCCAGCAGCAGGCTGCTGAACTGCCCAGCCCTGTCCTCCCCTGGGCAGCACAGTAGAGCCAGTGTGAAGGCATGAGGGGGAGAGCTTAGCCCTGCCCCTTGCACCAGCTGAGCGAGCTGCACTAAGGCTGGAGAGCTCACCCTGGCGGTGCCCACACAAGAGAGCTGTCATTGACCTCCCAGGCCCAAGCCCAGGGTTTGGAGCTGACCCACCCCAATATCTACCCCAAGTGTGAAAGGGCTGATTCTGCAGATCCAAAGCTGCAGGATCTCCATGACAACAGCAAAAATAGTATATCCCAGAGGAGTCCTGGTGAGAATCCAGCATTGATAGTGTAGCAGAAGCTAGAGGCCTTGAAACAGACCAACGACTCATTGCAACAATAGGTGGACAAAAGGGTATACTGTGGGACACATTGGGACAATACAGCTTCCAGGGCAAGAGTTCTTGCTGTTGCTGTATCCTATTTTATTGGGGGAGGGGGGTTGCAAGGGTGGATACGAAGGGACAGGGTGATAAATGGGATTGGAGTGCATGATGTGAAATTCACAAAGAATCAATAAAAAGTTAAAAAGAAAAGATGTAAACCACAGGAAAACTTGGAAGGGGCACATGAGAATTCTGTATGATTTTTTTTTTTTTTGCTACTTTTCTGTAAATCTAAAATCATTTCAAAAATACAAACAATACTTTACACAACAGACTCAAAAATCACCAGTGTTTAATCTCTCTGTGGTACAAAACAAGCAACACCCTCATCTGCATACATAAGTAGCAAACCTGGAAAGTTCTTTTTGAGGTGAGAAAAACAGACGTCTCCAAGCTCCTGGTAACATCCAAGGCTTACTCTTCTCAGGCAGAAGACACCAGCAGAAGTAGAATATGTATTTCTAAATCCGCCTTTGTCTTTTTCTATCTTTCCCCAGTATGCCTAAGCCCTAGTCTTCCTCTCTAAGGAAGGACATGGTCACTTAAGTATTTCCATTAGAATGGATAGAATGAAATGAGGACCTGGTGTTAACTGGCTTCACTCATTAATGGAAAAGTAACTACCAGTATTCTTGACTCTAGGCTAATGCCAGATAAATGACATTTTAATAGCCTAACCCAATTCAAAACTTCATTCTTTGGATTTTAATGTGAAAGTAGCTTTGGTTTTAAAACTGTTACTTAAGGACACAGTGGTTCTGGTTGAACCAGGTTTGGTTCCCTCCTTTGGTAAGCATCACCTTCGATACATGCTTCGGCCTTTTCGAGGTGCAGCCTTCAGGGTTTAGGTCTACAACTTTAGCTGCTGTGGAGATAGATACCGGCATGTGTTTCTCATTAAGACTTTCGTTGCTCGAAATAAAGTTTCATTGTGTTCCTGCATAAACCACCAATTTTACCCAACAGGAATTCAAGGAGGCCAAATCCTCCACATTCTCAGTCATGTGACTAGTTACTTTTTAACTTCGCATACCCTTTAATTTTTCAGATATTGTTTACTGTAAGATTATTTCAGGAAAAAAAGTTTTTCTTTTCTCTCTTATTCTTATAAAAAGAATAATGTACTTTCCATGATACTTGACAGAAAAATATTAAACAGGAAAAATTAATTAAGAGATAAAACACATGAAATAGTAAAAAAAATCTTAAAGGAAAATATGCCTGCCATATACTTAACTACACT
Source organism: Rattus norvegicus (assembly GCF_021556685.1). NCBI lineage: Eukaryota > Metazoa > Chordata > Mammalia > Rodentia > Muridae > Rattus > Rattus norvegicus. Next base: position 39,900,689 of record NC_141535.1, read on the forward strand.
GTCTTCAAAACTTCCTGAGTTGGATTTAAATGCCTCTGGTTTAAATATTCTACTTTTAGATGTAATTATTTCACCGTGGCTAACTCTCAATTTCTAAAATCTGTCTGAAATACTTAAACTTGCCCATTGGATACTACAAGCTCTCCTCATTTTGTGCTTAGAGAAGAACCTAAGGCTGACAGATGCCAAGCAGAACTTTGTCACTGAGGTATAGCAATTTAAGTTCATCATCACACTCGTGTGAGGCCTAAGCTTTCTCTGCAGAGGGTAAACTATGGTTTCTAAGGGACAAGTTCGCTGCAGAGTGAAACCCTGTCTTGATGAATGACTGTGTAAAGGAATGCTCCCTCTGTGTTCCAATGCACATCCAAGAGTAAGAATGTTGCTCCACAGCGACTGAGGGAATGGCCATGCAGAGCCTGCCCCACATGTGGCCCATATGTATACAGCCACCAAACTAGATAAGATGGATGAAGCAAAGAAGTGCAGGCTGACAGGAACCGGATGTAGATCTCTCCTGAGAGACACAGCCAGAATACAGCAAATACATAGGTGAATGTCAGCAGCAAACCACTGAACTGAGAACGGGACCCCCGTTGAAGGAATCTTAGAAAGAACTCAAAGAGCTGAAGGGGCTTGAGACCCCATAAGAACAACAATGCCAACCAACCAGAGCTTCCAGGGACTAAGCCACTACCCAAAGACTATACATGGACTGACCCTGGGCTCCAAATGCATATGTAGCAGAGAATAGCCTTGTTGAGGCACCAGTGGAAGGGGAAGCCCTTGGTCTTGCCAAGGTTGGACCCCCCCCAGTGCAGGGGAATTCGGGGGGGGGGGAGGGGGGTAAGGGAGGTGGATGAGGGAATACCCGAATGGGGGAGAGGGTGGAGGTGTGGACTTATGCACAGGAAACTGGGAAAGGGGATACCATTTGAAATGTAAGTAAAGAAATATATCTAATAAAAAAATTAAAAAAAAATATTGCTTGCAAACATTAGGAACAAAACACTCTTAAGAACTAAAATCCCAAGTCAATTCATAAAACATCCATGAAGGACTTCAGTAGAAGTTTTTTAAGTAGACAATGATGATTTTTAAAAGTTCCTAATGCAGTCATTTCTTCAAGTGTGTGTGTGTGTGTGTGTGTGTGTGTGTGTGTGTGTGTGTGTGTGTGTATTTCCTAGCAGTATTTTTAAGGCTCAAACCCACAATCCTGTACATGTAAGGCAAACATTCTAACAACGAAAAAAGCCACAGCTACTGTACTATAGACACCGCAGTCTGGCCTTATGCTGCCTAGCTTCAAGTTCAGTCCTCATGGTTTCTGGGGAGTTGGGGAGTATCCACTGTTAGCCTGTTTAGCTCTATACATTTAATTCTATTTAATTCTCACCTGACTTGATAGAGTTTCCTGAGATTCTCTCTACCTGTACTCCACTGAAGAGTATCTGAAGTGGTCTCATCTAACCACATACTGACTAGGGAATGCAGGTGTCTCTCTCTCTCTATAATCACTCTTTCCTCCACCATCTTTTCATCTTTTTTCCTCTCCAGAATTCCATATGATTTTCCAAAACACAGGTCAATATCTAGATGTAAAAGGAATTTTTATACAGTTTGCTATCTTTAACTAGTTTTTGCTGGTTAATATTTAATTGACTAAGATATTAAACTCTCTTCATGGTTAATCTGTTGATTTTCTTGGAATCTGCTGGTTTAAACGAGAAGTTCAATGACTTAGTCCCATCTTAGCCAACACTTCCTGCTGTAGTCACTTGCATGTCCTCTTATTCTGTCACCTTGATGAGAAATTCCACAGGAGAGACCAGGCTCATTACCCTTCCTTCCTACAGATGCACTGTATTTACCCAGCTGGCCTGTGGGCAGAATGACTTCTGCCACTCCTCAGGCTGACTCTAACCACTGCCTTTCCAGCCCTTTCCAAGTCCTACAGCCATGTTGAAGCAGTGATTCTGCTACCTGAAAAATCTCTGCTGGAGATTTCGATACCTAATGCCACATGACATGGCTTTTTATCTCAAAGATGTTTAGGGTATCGAGGTGCTAGCTTAGATTGTTTCTTAAAAACAACAAATAAACAAAAAACCAAAACCAAACCCCATAGTACACCACAGAAGTCAAAGGACAACCTGCGGGTAGCGCATTGGTTTTCTTCTTCATCCTTCTGCAGTAGCTGCTGTTTAGAGCTCACACTCCAGGCTTGTGAACCTTTCTTCACTGGTTCATCTCGCCAGCCATTCCTAAGATTTTACATTTATATCTCTCCCACTCATTCCCTGACTACACTGACTGTTGTGTCTACTTTGTTGCTAGTTTTTGAAAGAAAAACAATTCTACTTATTCACCTGTCAGCATTTTTCTGCCTCTGAACTCATTTTAAAAACTATTGAAGTCTTTGTGTGCTTTCATTTCCCTAAGGGTAATTTATGTTTCACCTTTTGAAGTAAGTTTTGAACTCACTCATTTTCATTCTTTTTTGTTTGACAATAAATGACTGTGGGCTATGAGTAATTAAGCTACATCTACACGCTTTCATGTCTCATTGTTTATGTCACCGGCCTCAAAACGGCAAGCTGCCCTTTAAAATAAGGTTTAAAAACTTCATGTAATATGATGTATGTAACACTATCTCAGCCTTTAACTTTTAGCTTTATTTCATTACTGTCAGATAATAAAAACTATACTTCTTCTGCTTTGGGGAGCTAGAGGTTTTCCTCAGGCTCTGTTTTTGTAATGTTGCAGGAATATGTGCATTTTCTTGAATGGGGTACAATTTTTATATGCAGCCATTAATTAAGTTTACTGACTGTATTCTTCAGCTCTATTACCATGAATCATGTGATTTTCTTGGGTTCAGCTACACACATGAACCACAAGAGTCCCCAACTTTAACATCAGTTCACTGAGAAAGCTGTGGGAATAAAACAACTTCATAATAAGGAAAGGTAGGGAAATAGGATCATTTCACCTCAAAATGCTGTTAGGGTCATGGAACTATTTTTGAGATCATATAAAATGTGCTGCCTTTTAAGGAGGCTCATACTTAATAGAGGCATTCTGTTTTTATGACAGTTTCATTCTATAGCAGAGGCTGGATGTGCTCCTCCTGTTTTAGCCTAAAAGCACCTTTCTTATAAGCCATTTTAGCAGTGAATTCCAGACAACTTTCAGCAATGGAGTAGATAAAACACCATCTCTCTATATCAGAATAAGGACCAATTTCATCATGTTAAATAAACAAGAGTAAATAAATTCTTAATTTAGCTAATTTCTATTCACTTACCATTCTTTCATAGTGTTCTAGATAATTAATTAATTAATAATGGAACATATTCTCTCTTGCCACTTAGTGTACCATTTAAGTAGAATGATTACAATAAAATGGAGTGGGACACTCAGATGTGTTATGTGGATTGATGTCATTAAATTAGAAACAAGTCCACTAATAATTAAGTGTGACTATTTAGCAATACCTTTGATTTTATCATTCCTCAGAAATACAGCCATGTTTGTAAACTCTGTAAGAGAGACACCGAAGGTGTACCACACACACTGACCCTATAGTGCAGAAATACCAGTGCAAATAACTCACGAGAGTGAAGGAAAATTAGACTCTGTCTGCAACCTAAAGTTACCTCTGGATATGCTGAGTCCTCTGACTGTCCTGTCCCCGTATTGGAGCCACAGTCTCACTGTGTAGACCAAGCTGGCCCTAACCCAAGGGCTTCTTACTTCAGGCTCCCAAGTGTTCAAAGTACAGGTGTACACCACCATGCCCAGTAAATGTCATTGGTTCCTGCCTACAAGCTTATTAAGGGGACTAAGAAACTTGAACATTACAATGAGAACCAGTTACGGCAACACCTGCTCCCTTACAGCTCCTTATTACTCCAATGGCCTCAATGGTTTCAAGAAAATGAGATCATTTGGCAAATCATGTAAGACTCTCAGGTCTCTTGACAACTACAAGGCAATCAAACAAGCGAAGGATCAGGTACTATAGATAGGAACTGCTGAGTGATGTATAAAGGCTAGAGCATTTACCAGTCAGGGCCTTACATGGGGATCTCAGGAATGAACTCAGGTCTGTGTGCTTGCAAGGCAGGTGCTTTCACCAACTAGTAAGTCATTAGTTTATAAAAATGCAGACTATGGTGGGGGAGCTGGAGGAGTGCAATGTTTCCATCTTGACCCTCTGCTTACATGACAAGACTACTGTAGAAACTGCAGTGTTTTAGAATCTGAACTAACTAACTACATCAGGGGAGGGGATAGTAGTTTCATGACTGTTTAGCTTGTTGTTTCCTGGGGAGCTCGGAATGATACCACACATATTTTAAACACAAGGTGTGTACTTATTTTATTAGATGGGTAGCACACAAGTCCAGAGTAATGCCTACACTATTAAATACTGTAAGATGCTAAGTAGCTTGTGAATAGGTAATAAATTAATTAATTAATTAATTAATTAAAGAAGAGAAGCCAAATGGCAAACTCAAAGTAACAGCTTTAACATTTTAAGCTACATAGAAAACAACACTACTTAAGCATCTCAAAATAAATGATGCCTCACTATTTATCCTTCATCTGGACAGTTTTCATAAATCACAAAGAATCATAAATCATAAGTCAGCATACCAAGATTTAATCTGCATTAAAAAGGGAACTACTAGATATCTACATTTGATATTTAAAACTATAAATAAGTTTGTGCCAACACCTCAGAATAAGTCTTGCTTTGTGTTTGAAGACCAAGCTCATGTGGGATGAGACAAGGTTTCAGAATCAGTTAGCAAGCAGTATTTGAAAACTGGCATGCCTGACCATCACAAGTCAGTTTCTTAAACATGAATCTCCAGTTCTCAAGGTAATGTGAAAATTCATAATCGTAAAAAAGTTTGTCTTTGTGAGTTTGAGACTAGCCTAAGATACACAGTGAGACCCTGGCTCAAAACAAACAACTTACATTAATTCTCAAAACTGCACAGAAGAGCTGGAACTAAGGAATCTGAATGTGTGGGCGTCTGACAGTGTTAGCATGACAGAGTTAGAGGAAGGTGGGATGGGCAGGCAGAATAGACAAGACAAGGTAACTTCTGTGGCTCAGGTCTGAGGCAACCAAGCTGGACAGTGATTAGGAGCAATGGCATTGCTATGCACTACTTGGAAGGAACACATCTGTCATTAACTGAATATGGTGATGGGGTAAGACCCTGGAGTTGGAAAATGCCATGAAGGCCTCTCTACAGTAATGTTGACTACATATAATCTTGAATATTTTCTTGCCAAAATTTTTCTGCTCTGATCACAGAAACAAAGTTTTCTCTAAAAATGAAAGGAAGAAAAACAACACAGCTGAGTGTGGCAGGCTACACGCATTCCTAGAACTTGAGAAATGGAGGCAGGAGGCTCCTAGGCCATTCTCAGACACTCCAATTCAGGTCAGTAGGTCCACTGTTCGGTACACTTGAAGCATCACATAAAATCAGGTGTGGTGGGATGCAACCTTGGAAGCCCACGCAGGACACAGAGACAGGGGGATCATTATTTCAAAGTCATCCTTGGCTATACTGCAAGTTCAAGGTCAGCTTAGACTACAAGAGACTCTATTAGAAGGAGGAAGAAAGGAAGCTGAGGAAGAAGGAAATCCAAACAACCTCTTTTTTGGAACTGGGGAATCAGTTCACTTGGTAAAGTGATTGCCTTGAAAGCATGAAGCCCCAAGTTTGAGATCTAGAGAGAGCCTGCAGGTACAGGTACAAGTGTGCAATATGTGGAAGGCAGAGGACAACCTCAAGTGTCATCTTACAAATACCTTCTCCTCTTTTGAGACAGGCCCTTCCCTGGTCTGATGCTCACCAATCACGCTAGACTAGCTGGCCCCTGAGCTCCAGAGATGCTCCAGTCTTTGTCTTCCCAGGATGGGGTTTCACGGCAGCATATGCCCAGCATTTCACATGGGTTCTGGAGATCAGTGTTAGGTCCCGGTGCTTTGAAGGCAGGGGACTGACTGACTGCCTCATTCTCCTAGCCCACAGATCACCTTTACCCGGTTGCTGAGCTTTAGGATTAATTTAAAACCCACGAAAGCTAAGTGAACAAAAGCTTGCTCAGTTGCTTTTGTTTCTGAGACAGGGTTTTTACTTAGACACAGCCAGGTTGGGTTTGGCTCACAAACTCCTGCCTTAGCTGCTGCTGGTTTACAGACCTGAAACACAGGCCTGGCAGGGATCCCTGGTTTTTAAAGAAATTCTGACAGCCCGCACTCTAATTTTCTGAACAGAATGAAATTTTATTTATCAAAGTCAAAATCATTTATGACATGCATCTATAGCTGTTGAAGGAAAAACTCCTTAGGAAGAACTATTTTAGCTTCTAACAAATCTCTGTAGTGTTTAGTCCAACCGAAAAAACCCAAATCCTCCTCTCTCTTTCTGCATTCACTCTCTGTCCTGTGTTTGGGTTAAATTAAGGAAAAAACAAAACAAAACAAACAAATAACAACAAACCAAGACACCAAACAACCATCTTAGGTATGTAGTTCAAGGGATGGATATGGTGGTTTGAATAGGTTTGGCCCTCACAGGCTCCGGTGTTTGAATGCTTGGCCCATGAGGAGTAGCACTACTAGGAGGTGTGACCTTGTTGGAATGGGTATGGCTTACTGGAGAAACTATGTCACTGTGGGAGTGGGCTGTGAGGTTTCCTATGCCTATGCTCCACCCAGTGTGGAACACAGTTTCCCCCTTCAACTGCCTGAGGATCAAGACAGAACTCTGAGGTCCTCCACCATGCCTGCACGCTGCAATGCTTCCCACCATGATGATAATGGATTAAACCTTTAAAACTGTAAGCCAGCCCCAGCTGAATGTTGTCCGTTATAAGATGTGCCTTGGCTTGGTCTCTATTCACAGCAATGGAAACCCTAAGACAATCACAGATGCCATTTAAAAAGTTACTATAAATAATATTTTCTTAAAGGTCAGTCACAAACAAGAAATCAGAAACCACCATGACCTTTCCATTCTCCATTACATTATAATCTGTCTATCTTATTCTTTGAATGAATCTTGTACTCTTGGAAATATTTTTCTAAACATGAATTTAATCATTTACAAAATATAGGTCCACTGAGTATATGTTGAAATCCTGCACTATCAAATTGTTCTAAACTTAGTCTCACTGCTAGACACATGTGAGAAATAAGCAGAAAGTTATCAAAGCAAGGGGGATACACTATATGCATGTTCCAAAATTCTAACTCTACTTGATGGGTCCAATTTAGCAGTAAGTAACATATACCATTCATTGTTTTCCTTAGGGTGACAGGCTGTCCTTTCAAGAATAATACATGCCATACACCCCCTGAATTACCATATTTACTATGTCAACTACTCTTGTGTGTTCAAATGGTGCTGCCTGGGAAAAAAACAAAACAAATAAACAAAAAGTTAGGCTAAGTCTAGCTGGCCCTGGAGCTCACTGGTTGGCTAGCAAGCCCTAGGGAATTTCAGTGGCACTAGGCTTACCATGTCTGGCTTTTGACATGAGTACTTGGACTAGAATGCAGGTCCACAAGATGCATGAAAGTGGAAGAATGTAACTCAGAGGCAGAGAAACTGTCTAACAGGTATAAGGGCTCAATACCCAGGACATGGGAATAGGCAGTGCGGTAGGATGAAAATTCATTCAATAGAATTTCATTATATGCAACCACTAAAAGAAATGATAGAAATGCAAATTGATATTTATGAAAACATATTTGTATATTTATATCTAAGAAAAATTTAACAGAACACACATATAAAATCATTATTATTTCTAACTTATAAAGATATAATTATATGTGCAAAAAATACTGGGAAGGGTATATATTACAGTGATAAAGATCTCCTTGGTGAAAGTATTTTCCATCTGTGATCATTTATGATTTTCAAATTAATATAGGTCACTTTTATTTTCACAAATGTCTTTAAAATAACAGCTCCAATACTAAGATCACTGCTGTGAACAGGATGTTAATAAAACTAACTTTTTCTTCTAGCAAGCGATAGGAGAAAAGTGGCGGACGGGAAAGACAGACAGAAAGACAGAAACGGCTGCCATGGAGGTAGCCTAGGCCGTCTGTGTTCCGGGTGTGTCATCTGAGTTAGGGAAGAGGCTTTCCCCAGGTGGGTCCGTTCTTCACCCACAGCCCTGTGTGTTTTCACTACATCCAGACAGTCCCTCACTGCCAGTTTCTAAGTGAACAGCAGTATCCGAACTTGCTGATTAAGGTTTTTAGTAAGAATCCAAATAAACAAGGTAAGATTGTCTACAAAACTCAAGAACATTACTGACACCAGCAGGCAATTAGTTAAGTTTCACCTAAAACATACACACAAGTAAAAAAATAAAACCGCCTCAGAAGCCATGCTATAATAAATTCAAGTCATTTTCAATAGCCTTTCCTTTCCCAGTGTCTGAGTGCCCTTACACAGCCTGCTGTGGAGGATCCTGACCTGTATGATCTCAAACTATTTTTTGATTAACATTTTAGTTCCATCAAAGGAAAAATTGCTGTCTCAGGAGGGTGTCTGGTTATCAATTTGTGTCTTTATTACAACTCAGTTGGATTATTTCAATTCATTATCTTTTAGCCAGTTTTAATGTCATTGACAAGTCCACAGTTTTTAAAGGCATAACTGTCTTTTCCAAGAACTTGCCCAGGATTTGAGTTAAGCTCATTGTTGGTTTTTAAGGGTTTTTATGTGTGCTGCAAGGGACTAAATCCAGAGCCCTGCTCATGCGGGACAAGTGCCCTACAGTGGAACACTGGCATTGCACTGTGCAGTAAAGACTGGCCTGACCTCCAGGCTTCCTGCTTCCACCAGGCAGCACCAGAGGGGTCATGTGTATAAGGAGAGCTGTGCTAACTCCACAACTGCTAAGTAGCTACTGTCTTTATAAAGTTACCCTTAGATGAACTTCCATGCTCTCAAAGGGCACTCTCAACGTTTCCGTACCATTTAGAGATGAAGGTAAGGAATTAGTAGGATCAGTGTAATGGGAGGCACATTTTAAGAGAAAAAAAGTAAAATTTGCAAAATGTATAGAAACAAGAAAAACCCGTCCTTTAAAGAAATCCTCTTGTTAATACACTAATAATGTAAAGAGGTTTTTAATACGATAATGTGTACAGTTAATCAAATACACCAGTAGCCAGGGATTGCAGAAAGACATACAGTGAGCAGAGGAAACACTGCTAATGAAGATTAGTGCTGTGCATATGATGACTGCTCTGTGTTTGTAGGATGAATACAAGAGAAAATTGTTCCATTTGGAAGAAGGCACTTGAGTGCCATTGAATAGAGGTCAAGAGGAGTGAGAACACAACTACAGCAGGTAAGACTCTGTGCTGCTTGGTTAAGAGGAAGCAGAGAACTGTTTAAAGAATTATGGAGTGTGAGGATTTAGGCTTTCCTACGTGAGCCTTAAGAGGTCTGATTTGGTGGAAGGCGATGATAAATGTATGTCACAACACACAAGGAGCAATCTGTGAGAGTAAAGTAACAGCAGCAGGGCTTTATCTGAAGAGTCAGAAACATCGATGTGTATGTACTATTTTCTAAATGGTTATTTAATATTAAAGCTCAAGATTAATGTTGTTGCAGCTGGAGAGATGGCTCAACACATTCTGCTTTTGCAGAGAACATGAGTTCAATTCCCAGTACCCACATCAGGTGGTTCACAACCAGATGGTTCTGACCTCTGTGGGCACTGCAAACACGTGGCACACACTTTCACAGACAAATATATGTACACATAAAATAAAAATAAAATCTTGAAAAAAATTTCAAAACAAGGAATTTGATCTTAGCAAATACATATTCTGAGTAAATGACTGAAAATATGGAAACAGATTGTTAGCACAAAAATAAAGTCTGAACTGTTATAGTAAAAAAATTCCTTAGATACAATCAGGGCAATAGTTAAGTACACTGACATATCTACAAAAGCTTTACAGATGAAATCTGTTGACAGTTCTAGGAGACACTACCTACTCATAAGAGTTTCATATTAATTAGTTAAAAATCGAAAATTTGGGTGTACTTAAGTTTTCTTTTAGTAGCAAACAGTTTTGATTTTTGATAAATCATAACTCACTTTTCCCTATTATCTATAATGCCTCAAATTTTATAAAGCTCATTTTTATCTGTGCCAAACACTTAAGGGGAAAAATGGTACCTTTCACCTTTTCCCCTTTTGTTTCCTGACGGGTTATTGCTATGTGGCTCACACTGTCCTTGAACTTTCAGCATCCCCTCGCCCCCACTTCAGCCTCCTGAGTGCTCTGCATGTGTGGAATGCCATGCCCAACACATTCAGGATAAACAGACAGATCAGACTAGAAGCCATAAAGCAACAGATATAAATATTTGTGTGCTAAAGCGAGGGCACTAAAGCACCGGTCGTTGAAGTTCAATTCAAACAGTGGGGTAAGTTTCCACTACAGTCAGACAAATCTCAGGGGTCACCTATGATGCTGCCATGAAGCCATGTAAGCACTACATGATAATTAATATCATTGTTGGCTAAAAAAATAAAGTAAAAAGAAAAAACAACCCTAGAAAACAAGATTCGGACTTTCACTAGAACTGAAGTGAAATTTGATACATTTTAAATGATTGAATGCCTTTTATACTCAACAATACACAGCCTTGTATCCAGTTACCAAGAGAGAGCTACTAAGCCATATGAATGGCTACACCCATGCTTTGGTTTTGGCCCTGCAGTGTCCCCAGAACCTTTATACAGCACTCTAATCCTGTCACAGAACTCCCAAGGAAAGGCAGCACACCATTTCTTATCTTTACAAAAGGTGGAGGTCGTGCTCGCCAGTCTTCTATCACACGATATGCTGTAACTGTCCATTTTTAAATAGTTACTATTAAAGTCTTAGTATGACAAATTCAGAAGTCAGTATAAAACAGTATATGCAGGGTTCTGGCCATGTTTCTTAGGCATGCACTTCAGGTCTTAAAACATGTCCCTTAAGGATAACTGACCACTATCTAAAGAACCTTTCTCTATCCTACTGTTTTTAAGATTTTTCTGCTTAATTCATCTAGAGTCCATTTCAGGAGCTGAAGCTAGTTGAGACCAGCCCTGAGATGAAGTTGCTGACTGGTTCTGCTGGTCTGGCAGGCTTGGAAGAGCTCTGCAGAATGATCAAGCAGTCTATGGAGAAGTGGCCCCTTTTCTCTAGCAATCACCATGGTTTAGTAGACCAGTGATAGCATACATGCTTATCCCTTCTTTCTCAACAATGGTTTATGAGCTCCTGAAGGTAAGGGCTGTATCGCATATGTATGTATGAATGTATGTATTTATGAATGTATGTATGTAAGAATGTATAAATGTATGTATGAATGTATGTATATGTATATGAATGTATGTAAGAATGTATAAATGTATGTCCGAATATATGTATTTATGTATGAATACATGTATGTAAGAATGTATAAATGTATGTATGTATACATGTATGTAAGAATGTATAAATGTATGTATGTATGTATGCATGCATGCATGTATGTATGTTCCCACTCACTCATTCACTCCTGTAACATTTGTTGAGTGCCTGCTGTATGTCATGTGCACACTGGGGAAACCTGCTGCACCTACCAAAGGTCACTGAGGGTGCAGAGCTGCTAAGAGAACTAGACATAGAATAAGGACTTGGTCAGGCATGGTGGCATTGGCACATGCTTGGTATCCCAGCATCTGGGAAGCTGAGACTAAACACCCATCAGGTGACATAATAAGAGTCTGCCTTAAAAAATAAGGAGGGAGGGTTGTTACTGGAATTTAATTCTCCAAGATTATAGGAGCCAAAAAAAGTCTACAGAAGACAGTCAATTTTTGTCCTAGTGTGGTTCAAGTAGCAGGACAAAGCCCTATTGCAAGGCTCTACAGAGCCTCTAAGAGCAAACAGAAACATCTCTCAATTTCTAATCACCCTCAGCTCTGGTTATGAATACCTACCCAACGGAGCCAAAGGCATCTAGTGGACCTGAGTGGCTGCACACCAGCTGCTTCCTATACCAACATGATATTTATCTTCAGCAGAACCTGTGATCTGCTCTGACTTTCTGACAGTAAAAATCATACATGGATTCAAGTTTCAGAAAAGCAAAAACTGTGGAGACAGTAAAGAGAGACGGTAGAGAGAGAGGAGGAGATGAACAGGTGGCGTACATGCTGTAGTAGTTTGAATGTGAATGGTCCTCAAGGGTCATGTATTTGAACGCTTGATTCCTAGTTAGTAGAAATAACTGTTAAGGAAGGATTGGGAGGTTGTTCTTGATGGAGTAGGTGTGTCACTAGGGATGGCTTTGAGGTTTCTAAAGCCCACACCAGGCCTAAGCTATTACATAATATGACTAAAAATTAAATACAAAATGGAACACAAATTTGGGCAGTTTAACTTGCTAGGGAAAAATCTACCAGATTAAGAAAAATTAAACAGCACACATGGAAGCTAGTAAGAGAATACCTATTATTCATTTATAATTCAGAATGTTGTGGGGAAAATGCCATCACATTTTTCTGTGACAATAATGGTGCTTCCAGTGCTTTTGAAGTTGAGAATAGGAGGGAGGAATTGGATAAGGCCAAGTAAGTTGCATCAGGGGCCTCTCGCTCTTGCATGTCAAGAGACGACATGTTGCATCTTAGAGAGCCACCACCCTCAGTTTAAGGATGTTTCTGGGGATATATTCATAAAGGAAAATGGCATTAAAGGCTTTTAAAGTAAATAAAAAATGGATTCTAGCTGGCAGGCCCTGGTAATCTACTAACCCAGTTTTCTTCTGATGTCATCAATGAAGTAAAACAAGTCTAAAAAGGCAAGGTAATCTGTTCAAGGTCACAAGTAACTTCACACAAAGATGTAACTTTTGGTGTAAAGATTCACCCCTGGGCTGGACATAAGATCATAACAACAGGAGAAGGGGGGGAGGGGAACGGGGAAGGGGAAGGGGAAGAGGAAAGAGGAGGAGGAGGATGAAGGATCATCACCACCATCATCCTCTTACTAGCTGCTGGGTAGTGGCTGCTAAGTGCAAAGGCAAAGTGAAATGGTGCTGACCGTGAACTCAGGATTACATCCTTGAGCTTAACAAAAGATTGCTGAAGGACTGACGAGAATAACAAGATGAAATCACAGTGAGCACACACCAAACAACAAGGCACTTGTGGGTTTCTAGGGTGGATGACATTGCTGCTGTCATTTTGCAGGAGAGGAAGAAGGTGCAGCGAAGTCATGAGACCAGAAGAGACTCCCAAAGCTCACTGTGTCTATTTATATTCATGGTCGGAGTAAGTATTAAACATTATAAGTAAATTTCAAGATGTATTTCAGACATCTCTTAGCCTTCTGCTCTTCATTCTTACCAGATTCTGATACAAGTATTAATGGTAGCAGTCAGGGCATTTTATAATGCCTCATGATGAAGATCATAGAAGGATCATTACAAAGCTAGTAACGTAACAGGGAAACAATAATAAAGAAAGAATAAGAAAACAATCCAATATGTCTCCTCAAATAATTTTCATTTTTTTCTTTTCTTTTTTTTAAACTTAAATAAACTTGTTGAGTCCATTTTTTTTGTTTGTTTGTTTTGTTTTTTAATGAGCAAAACTGGTTTTCTCAGACAGGATCAGCTATCTCAGAATGATTTCCTGTCCACAGAGTAAAGCTCAGACACTTGAATTCTTCAACAAGGGATGAATGGGCTGATATTCAGGTGGACAGACCAACATTCCATTTACCAGCATGGTGATCACTGGTCATGCCTGTAGCTTACCATCTTTTTCCTCTTGTCTTGTTCTGTGGGTGGTTCTTCATCTTCTGTTACCTTCGGTTCCTCATGATGAGACATCAGCATACAACTACAATTAAAAATAAGCACCAAAGTTAAGTAAAAATGTCTGTACCATACTCACCTAATCCCTCAAAATTACTGAGAACTTGCATGCTTCTTTGTGACAAAGAGGGGTTGATTAGATAAATAAGATTTATATTCTTTAAAGTTTTTGGTTGTATCTTGTTAGGCCAGGGAGCTGGCTCAGTGAAGGGTGTCTGCCACCCAGTGCAAGGACCTGAGTTTGGTCCTTGAATCCACGCAAAAATGCTGAGCACAGGCAGCACACTCCTAAACCGGGCACCAGCAAGGTAGAGAGAGGCTCACTGGGCTCGCCAGCCAGCCAGCAGGATTGGTGAGCTCTAGGTTCAGTGAGAGACACTATCTCAAACCTGACTGAGGTGGGAAACCATCAAGGAAGACCCTCACTCAGCACTGGCCTCTTGCTTCCACACTACATACATCAAAAACACATAAGCACCAAAAAGGTGTTCTTAGCATTATAATTTTAAAAGCTCCCCATTTAAAAACAGGCCACAGCAAAGGGAATGTGGACCATTTAACTTGAGCATTTGATACAGTAAATTATAACTTAGGAGAACAAGGCAGGAGGAGCAGTATCCCAAGATTAACTTGAGATACTTAAGGGGAGGGGGGACAAAATATAAACACATGATACATTTTTAAAAGATTATTACTAGGAAGCTTTTGAATCAACTATCAGTTAGAAGATAATTTATATCTTTCTTTAAAAACAAAAAAAAAAAACAAAACCATCAAGATTTACACCTAAACAACCCCCCCCACCCCAAACTCGTGTGCATATTAAAACTATGCATGCAATGACTTTAACAGAAGCATCATCAAACACTGCTGATAACCCGACAATCCACTTCATGCTCCAAATGAAATCACTCTGCTTTGAGAAGCTTGTCCCCAGTGGCGCCTATGGCTCCAGGACAGGTAGAAATCATTTTATTTTGATTATCTGCACCACTGCTCTCCACCATTAACAGAAGTAATAGAAACATAGCCTCCTGTTCATCCAACACTCATTACAGGGAGACAAGAAATGAATGCTGTCCGGTGAATCACCATCACTGGAACAAACCCCACAATTTCCTAAATTTGAACGAAGAACACAGAAACTTATCAGAGCTTTATGTCTCTAACCAATAGACTATGGCAGAGAGGGTTTTGTTTCTCTTAATGTTTTACACAAAATTGAGGGGAAGGACAGTACCAAAGTCAGCTATTCAAAAATTAATTTAGGATTGAGGCGAGCTGCCAATATCAGAAATGCAGTCAGGCTCCCTGTCACAGCAGACCTGGCTGTCTTTCCCCACCAGCAGAAAGAAGAGCTTCTGAGAGCACTGCACCTCTCCCAATCACTGCACACTGTGCAGCCCCAGACCTGGCTGTCCTTCCCCACCAGCAGAAAGAAGAGCTTCTGAGAGCACTGCACCTCTCCCAGTCACTGCACACTGTGCAGCCCCACACAGGCACCTTGAGAGGAAACCTCCTCAAAACAAGAAAGCTGGGCCTCCAACTCACTCACTGCCTTCGCCTTTCTGAAGCTCAGTGCTGTGGTCTGCTGAGATAATACAGATAGTTCATGCTTGAGTACAAGGTAAGAAAATCTATCAACTCAAGATAGAATGAGAGGTTGAAGGAGAGTCTAGATCCCAGTTTGAATTGTAGGACTGAGGAAGATGTGTCTCCATCTGTTAGCCACTTCATGCCAACTAGACTTCACTTCAACTGCAACAGGTACTAGTCTCTATGGAGGCACCTCTTCCCCTTTCTTTTGGTCTCAAATTCTTCTGCTACACAAAACATGTGAGCTTGTTGTTGCTGCTGCTGCTCCTCCCCCTCCCCTCCTATCCTTCATCTTTTTTTTTTTTTTTTGGTAAGATTTAGTTTTTGCCTAACAGTAATTGTGCATGCCTTTAATCCCAGCACTCAGGAGACAGAGGTAGGCAGATTTCTGAGTTTGAAGCCAGCCTGGTCTACAGTGAATTTCAGCCAAGGCTACACTGAGAAACCCTGTCTCAAGAAACAAAACTAAACAGAGAGAGAGAGAGAGAGAGAGAGAGAGAGAGAGAGAGAGAGAGAGAGAGAGAGACAGACAGAGACAGAGACAGAGAGACAGACAGACATAGAGACAGAGACAGATCTTTTATTTGTGAGTATATGCCGCATGAATACAGTGCCTGTGGTGCCGAGATTCCCCCCCTGCAGCTGGAGTTACATACATGCAGTTGTGAGCTGCCTAATCTGGGTGCTTAGAACTGAACTCAAGTCCTCTGGAAGAACAGCAAGTGCTGACCACAGAGCCATCATTGAAGTCTGATACTTAGATAGTGAAAATATTCTGCTCTGCTTCACTGATGCTAAAGGATTTAGCACAATGATCTCTCTCTCTCTCTCTCTCCTCTCTCTCTCTCTCTCTCTCTCTCTCTCTCTCTCTCTCTCTCTCTCTCTGTGTGTGTGTGTGTGTGTGTGTGTGTGTGTGTGTAGATTATGGATGGTTTTGTGTGTCAACTTGACACAAACTGGAGTTATCACAGAGAAAGGAGCCTCCATTGAGGAAATGCGTCCATAAGATCCAGCTGTAAGGCATTTTCTCAATTAGTGATCAAGGGGGGAGGGCCCAGCCCACTGTGGGTGGTGCCATCCCTGGACTGGTAGTTCTAGGTTCTATAAGAAAGCAGACTGAGCACATAAGGAAAAGCAAGCCAGTAAGCAATACCCCTCTCCATCGTCTGCATCAGCTCCTGCCTCCAGGTTCCATCCCTGCTTGAGTTGTCTGACTTCCTCCAACATGCACTATGGTCTGGAAGTGTAAGCCAAATAAACCCTTTCTTGGTGTTTCTTTGAAGCAATAAAACCCTGACTAGGACAAGTTGGTACCAGCATAGTAGTATGTACTGCTGGGGCAGCCGGACCGTGTTTTTGGGAGGACTGTGGAAGGACTTTAGACTTCAAGCTACAAAAGCCACTAAGTACTGAGACCTTAAGTGGGATGTTCTGTAGGAGCTTGGAAGAAAAGAATGTTGACAGCAGTGCAGGAGGTGGAGGCCTGGCTTGTGAAATTTCAGAGGGAAGATTAATGGCTCTACAATCGGCTGTGATTAACAAGATTCTAGAACTACTAAAGTCAAACTTTTACATTACTGGGACAATTGATGCTGGTCAGCTGGAGCTAAGAAATTAGTGGTGATTAAGAAGAATCCAGCATCATTACGGTGAAATCTTCTGGGAAGCATTTTCTGAGAGCAGAGAGAAGCTGTGTTCCACACACAGCCAAGGTTGTACCTCCTGTTGGTAGCCAGACTTGGTGCTGTGTGAGTCACCCAGGTGGTACTGGTTTTGAAGGCATGAAGGACGGGGTCATGGAGAGCAGCAGAGGTTTAGCACAGTGAGAGGCCAGGAGAGGCTATTAATGAAGGTGCAGTCTCAGTGGCAGTTGAAGGCACAGGACTGAGGGAGTCATGAGGAGAAGCTGAGGCTTGGCATGATGAAGAAAGCCTGTGAGACAGTATTTGTGAAAGTGCTGCCAGTTGCAGCAAAAGACATTTTAAGATGTCAGGATCATGCAGTGGCCATCAAGAAGAGCAGCAGCAGTGGCGTGCTACAGAGGGCAGAGCTGGAGACTGACCCAAGCTCTCTGGAGCAGTCCAGAGAACTTGAGTGGATGGTTAACGATGAATGGTTACGAGTTTTGATTTTGCTTTGATTTGATTGCAACTGTGCTCTGATTTTTTTTTCCCTCTTAAAGAAAGTATTTTACTAGAGTGTACACTTAAAAGTCTTTGAATTGTAAAAGACTTTGGACTTTAAAAGAGATGAGATCTTTTAAAGGAACTGAAATTTTAACGTTTGAATTTGTAAAGACTGTGGGACTTCTAATGTTATTTAGATCTTGAAGATGATTAAGACAGTAAGGGTTGAGGCTTAATAGTGATGTGTTTGTGTGTCCAGTTGATAAGGCGTCAGTTGTAGTGGCTGGTTTTATGTCAGCTTGACACAAGCTAGAGTTATCACAGAGAAAGGAGCCTCAGTTGAGAAAATGCCTCCATGACATCCAGGTGTAGGGCATTTCTTAATTAGGAATCAATGGGTGGAGGGCCCTGCCCACTGTGGGTGTTGCTATCCCTGGTCTGGTGGTCCAGGGTTCTAAATAAAAAAGCAAGCAGGCTGAACAAGCCATAGGAAGCAAGCCAGTAAGCAGCATCCCTCCATGCCCATCAGCTCCTGCCTGCAGGTTCCATCCCTGTGGAGCTCCTGTCCTGACTTCCTCCAACAATGGATTGTGATCTGGAAGGGTAAGCCCTTTCCTCCCCAACTTTCTTGTTGGTCATGGTGTTTCTTCAATGCAATAGACTGACTGACCCTCCCTCTCCCTCTTTTCTTCCTTCCATGACCAAAAACTACATAAAGAACAGAGTATGTTTACTTTACATATGAATTATACTCATTCAGGCTGAGAAAGCTGTAAACTACCCCTTGTTTTTCTGCCTCAGAACTGACTATGGATGCTCAATGTACAAATATCACCAGTCCAAAAAACACCAAAAATCGTTACTGAAAAGCATAAAGTTGAAACTATCTTCTGAAGCTCCAACCGAAAGTAAACCTCATTTTGTTAACAGAGATTAAAGGCAAGCTGTCACATTTTAACTGAAATGCACAAGATGGGATTTCGAATAAGCAAAGACATATGGAAGCTTTTAATCCAATAATAGTTATAGTCAAAAAATACTATCAACCATTTAAAATAACAACTGTCTTGTGAATACATACAGCCACTCCTCCATTACACACCCGAGCAGAGATTACTGGGTATCTCCAGGCACTAGGGCTCTAAATTAGACTATTTCTCAACAACAAACTCAAAAGGGTCAAACGCTATAGACAAATGTTGGTAAGAAATGCCAATGGTTTAAGTGCTATTTAGTTGAAATATGCAGTAACATATTTCAGAGAATATAAAAACTCTGCCCTAAGTCATCTGTCAGTGAGAAAAGAATGACTTTACAAACATATACTGAGTGTTCTTTAAACTTTTCCTAGCCTTAATGAACTTTTCCATTTTTCAAAGTACCAAATTTTGATGCTTCAAATTTGACCCGGGGGAACAGTATGAAGAAAATAGCCATGAATTCAAGGCAGGAACCTGGAGAGAGGAGCAGAAGCAGAGGCCATGGAGGGGTGATGCTTATTGGCTTTCCACGCCCCATGACCTCTCAGCTTGCTTTTTTACACAGCCCAGGGCTCCCTGCCCAGGGGAAGCCCTACACTCTGTAGTTCGGGCTGTCCTACAACAACCATTAAGAAAATATCACAGAGACCTGACAACAGGGCAATCTGCTGAAGGTATTTCTCAATTGTAGTTCCTCTTCCCAAATGACCCTAGCTTGCATCAAGGTCACAAAAAACTAACCAGCACAAATTACATAAAACCGAACTGGAAATAGTAAAAATGGGCACTACACATAACTACCCTTCTCTTTTTCACTTTACTTTGTTGCATGCTAGAGATGGAACTCTGAGCTTCAGGCATGCTCGGCAAGGGTTAACCACTGAGTAGTACCACCTTACCCTCATCCTTAACAGGGCTTCACTCTGCTTCCCTGCTAGCATACCCTTCTGAAATGACTAGTCCCAGCTCCAGTCATCGATCAACAACATGAATCATGACAATCCTATACTCCTAGTCAATGACAGTTCGTAAAGGGGGCATGTTTATGGAATTCTGATCAAGTACATAAAGGGGACAAAGACTTTGAAATGGTTTCTAGAAGAAGTTTGCTTCAATCTTTAAAGACACAGAGGAGGGCTGGAGAGATGGCTCAGTGGTTAAAAGCACTGAGTTCAATTCCCAGCAACCACATGGTGGCTCACAACCATCTGTAATGGCATCTGATGCCCTCCTCTGGTCTGTCCAAAGACAGTGACCGTGTACTCACATACATGAAATAAATAAATAAAGCTTTAAAAAAAAGACACAGAGGAGAGTGCCTGGCACTAGCACTGACCTGTAGCCCTAGAGCTACTCTGTCCCCAGGCAGAAAACAGCCTACGGATTGGGCCTGTGTGTTGAGGGATAAAGTTGAGCGAACCTGGGGCTGTGATGCTGTTCCCAGGCCACATTAGCTAATGCTAAAGCTGCTGTCCTAGGAACATACTGCAGCCAGAGTAGCTGAGGCCTGTTAAATACCTTATAAAAACTTAAGTTTCCATTCCCTTCTCCTAGTAACTGTATTTCCTTCTGCTTGAAAACAACAGCATGCAGTCCCTAAGGCTTCTTTTTGCACTGGCAGTTGGCTCTGGCTAAGTCTTTATCCTTGTGCTGCATGCTCCCCCTGTTAAGCTTCACTATTTAAATTCCTCTTTCTTATGCACTATCTCAAATCCTCTTACGATCTGAATATAAATTTCTAAGTGAATGTAGTATATTAGCAATGCAGAGAATGAGCCAAGAAGGAACCCAGAAAAGAGGCAAAAGGAATTCTAGAGGCAGGTTTGCTCCAACAGGCCAAAGCCAAGGACATGACAGAGCAAGAAGAGATTCTGAGCCAACCACAAGTATAACAGCCGATGGCACATCTAGGGTTGATGGGCAATCCATGGGAAAGGAGAAGCAGCTGTGCTAGAAAGTCAGCACAGAACATCATCCAACAACTTGATTCTGTCCAAACCAAGGCTTTTAACTTTCTAAAGCAGAAGGGTGTGGCTGTGTAGGGGGAAGCTGGAGCGAGACCTCCAAGGAGGTCACTAAAGACAGAAGCTAGAACAGCAGATAGTGATGACTTTAGAATTGCCTTCTGTTTCTCATTCTTTTGCTGCTGTTTGTGGTTTCCTGTCTCTTCCCTTCTGCAGGGCCATCTGGTGAGTCAGAAGAATCAAATGTAGAAAGAATCATTACAAAAGCCTGTATTTTACTTGTTTCAAGCAACACTACTTTGTTTATAGCTGTTTGTCCTCTACAGCTATAAAAGAATTCATGAGTCTTCTCTAATCAAGTTCACTGCTTCCTAAAATGCTGGCTAAATTCTTTCTTCCTTTTTACTTCCAAAATTTGGCAAGAGATTATCTTTTTCTCTTCCCAGTATTATGTAAGAAAAGAAAAAGTGTGCTAAGCAGATTGGTCTCTAGTCTCATTAATAAGCTGCCCTGGTTGGAGGAAGAAACCCTAACTGAAAACTAACCAACAAACAGATGCAGATTCATTAGCTCTCAAGATGAAACCCTTCTAACGGGGTCTGTTTCCTGTAAGATTCTCAAGCAACACTGTTAGATTAGTGATAGCCAACCATCAGGCATTCATTTACCTTATATATGAACTTTTTAATAGATAAATAAAAATATGGGATCATCAAAATAACGCCCTGCCATTTTCTCAAACAAAATACATTTAAAATTTAAAAGGCCTAAACAGTATGTCATGAGGGCATATTCAGACACAAAGATAAAAAGAGGCCAGAAATAACACAATTTAAACTAACTACATATCATCCAATGATAAGTACTTGCTGGCCCTCCTTAGCTGCTCCCACCACCACCATCCAAAGTCTACCTCAGATTCAGCTCAGCACTGCTTACCAAGATATTACTTATAACAGATACCGAAATGGTTTCTCTTCCTCTATCTCACAGTTTCCACAGATCACATGAATCTCATTATAAACCTGACCATGTCACATCTTAAGGTGCTTTTCTACCCTTCCAGATTCTAAAGACAGAAGCACAGGGTCCACACCACCATGTTCAGCTGCTTGATTGGGATGTAGCCTGGCCCTCTCTCCTAGCATGGCATTTGCATAGGCTTTGATTTGTTGTGGTTGCTTTTTATAAGTTGAAAGCTTAGCTGACTGGGGTCTTGTCCTGAGGACATCACTTTTTTATTCTATTTGAACAAAGGTTTCTTCTTATATTTTTCAACACCAGTCTAGGCTCAAACACTGAATTTCCTGGTGTTCTTTTCTCCTCAAACTGTTTGTGTATTGCCCTGCTTGTTTCTCGTCTGTATACTTGCATAATACTGGAGAGTAATAACCATGTGATAGTTAACTTAAATCTCTGCCAAATGCATTAGTCCAAAGTCTTCCAATTTAGTCTCATGCAGATTTTTACATGGAGAAAAAGCAATCACATTATGTGCCAAAATATCACAAGAATGGTCTCCAGCTTAGTTTTTGAATAATGATTCCTTACTGAAAGAAACCTTTTGAGATGGGCCTGTATAGTCCACAATGATGTCAGCACTACTGTCTTCCAAGATACTGAAAGAATAAAAAATGCAGCTAAGAAGTCAGAAGTTTAAAAAAGCTTGAAATACCTCAAATTCCAGACCCTGCCCTCTACTTGTACTAGCTGACCGTAAAGTTAGATTAAAATCTTAGAGAATAATCTTGAGAAACAGGAAGCTCCTCCTCGTGATTTTTCACTGGTGTTCTCGACACTTTCCAATGACGCCATCCCTGCCCCCTCGGGCTATGGTTTCTCCCTTTAAATACCCTTCTCCCAGCCTCTCAGGGTCGAACTCCACTGCCCCTGCGTGGGATACGAGTCTCGACCCCAGTGCACTGGTTCCCGTTAATAAACCTCGTGTTTATTACAGCAAGGACGGTCTCACGTGAGTTCTTGGGGGGTCGCATCATCCCGAGACTTGAGTGAGGGTCTCCCCGCTCCAGGGGTCTTTCAATACTATCAGTGTGAGCCTGTTACACTCCACTTAAAAGTATTCAACTGCTTTCCTGGTCCATATTTCCAGTCTTCCACATTCCTTGGAAAAACCAGCATGGTCAGGTCTGTCACAGCAGTTGCCTACTCCCAGTTCTGTCTTAGTTTTATTGCTGTGACAAAACACCAAGGTAACTTATAGAAGAAAATACGTAATTCAGGGTTCATGGCTATAAGGCATTAGTGTCCACGACTATTATAGCAGGGCATGGCAGTATGCATGTAGGTATGGTGACAGACGACAGCTAAGAACATACATCTTGATCCACAAGTATGAGGCACAGACTGGGCATGGTCTGGAGTTCTGAAACTTCAAAGCCCACACCCCAGTGACACACCTCCTCCAACAAGACCACACCTCCTAATCCTTCCCAAACAGTTCCATCAACTAGGGACAAGTATGCAAGCATATTAGCCTTGGGGGTGGGAGGGGTGAGGAGGAATTCTTATTCAAACTACCACATGTCACTTTCATACTTAAAAATTACCAGTGACCTTCACTGATTACAAAAATCATTCCAAAACTGCATTTTATACTGATTACTTAATTAGTTGGCTCCAATCCACTACATACCCTCTTACTCAGTACTAAAGAATTTGCCTATTTTGTGTAAGGCCATGGACTTGATCCCCAGCACGTGCTGGAGCATGGGCGTGCGTCTTTGGTTGTAGTGCTGTTCCACTGATCTCAGTCTCCCCTTAAGGTAGACTGTTGCTTTCTTACACAGCACAATACCTGGCCTAAAAAAGTAGGATAAAGAGCTCTATCAACAAAACTATCTTCATAGGATAGTTAACATGTCAACTTAACACAGCTGCCAAGAGCCCAGGTATTGTTAAATAATATTTTAGGTATGCAGTGGAGTTGCTTTTAGATGGTATCAGTTTCTGAATCATGAGCTGGACGACTCGGAATGTCCCCTCTATATGTGTTAGGCCTTTGCCAACATACCAAACACCCAGAAAAATGCTATGTCAGGAAATTCATGCTCTATCTGCTTTCAGGTTAGGACTTAAGATTTTCTTTAAACCTGAAGGGACTAGAAAAACTACCAGTTCTCCTAAGTCTCCAACCTACAACTACAAACCAGAAATGCCTCAGCCTTTGTAACCAAATGAGCCAGATTCTTAAAATAAATATTTTTACAGTTGTTTACTGATTCTGTTTCTGGAGAGAACACTAATTTATAATAAGACATAGGTGAAGAAAACAGTTTTCTTCCTTTGCCCTAATTCATTCTCAAACAGTATAATAAAAATGTCAACAGACCAGAAAGATTAGCTTCCTCTCAATGAACTGTTCAAATAAACATAAAGGAAAAGCTGGAAAGTAAGTTAGCTACTAAAGTGAATATGTTACACTTTTCATTTGAACCTTTCTGGAAGGCTAATTATGTCCTGTAGCCCTGTGGACTATAATGTTTAGAACTATACAAGGCACAGAGTATAGGTTAGGAAGATTTATTACAGACTTCTGCAAGTACTCTAAGAAGCTAAAGTCATACAAGTGAGGTAACTTGTTTCTCCACTCTGTTCCTGTATGCCAAATACCACCCCTGGTAACAGCCTCCACCCAGGCCCAGGAATTCTGGGGAAGGAAAACAGCAGTGAGTGACAGGTTCTGGCAGGAACACCAGCCCTCATGTCCAGGTTTACTTTGAGTTTACATTTCATTCTTTACTTTATTTTACTTTCTCATTTCTACTGTGGGTTCCAGGGTTTCAGTGCAGGCTGTCAGGTTTGCACAGAAAATACTTTCTGCCTACTGAGCCATTTCACCAGCTATCCGATTAGATTTCCATGACAGTCTCCTAATTGGGTTGTTTTCCTTCTAAACCAAAGATTCGTTTTTTTTCCCCCATGCTGAACATAGCATAAGGAATAAGAACTTTCTTGTCTTCAAATATATTATTTATTGTCTTCTTATATATTATATATAAATAAACTATACAAAGACTATCTGAACATATCTTAAATATTGTATAATTACTTGCAAACCATGTCATACTATATAAAAATACTATTTACAGTCCTGGTATATTAAAATCTTATTGTTAACAATTCATGTTAACTTTAAAGGCAAATTCCTTACATGTACGAATGACTACTTATTTTTGTTTTATAGTCACAAAAAAGCTGGCATATTTCGACTTCACAATAATTCTTCAAAACCTAAATAACATGTAGACATTTTTATGTTACATGTTTATATAAAACAGCATTTGCAACTGCTTACAGTGTTTTCAACAATACATGATCTAAACAGCAATCTTCCCCATTTGCTAAAAATGGCTTTGTAAAAAGCAAAGAGAACAAGTTTGTGGCAGTAATAAGTCAAACAGCCTACAATCTCCTGAAACTTTGCTTAACATTGTAGGTAAATATCTTTATTAATATAACAGTAAGAGAATAGGTATTATTGGTATCAGGAACACCTCTCAACTCCAGCAGTGACATCACCTGCACATCTGTTGCCATGGCAATGGCCATACATTCCCAGCATATATTTGGTTCAGCTCCCACCTTCACAGTTCAAATAAAAGGCAGACTCTTTCTGCCCCCCTCCTCTTCTCTTTTTCTCTCTTCTCCCTCTCTTGCCCCCTCTTGTCTCCACCAGCCCCAATAAACCTCTTCCATATGGGATAGTATTGGTCTCGTGTGGTCTGTCCCAACTCAAGCCATGAGCCTAACACAACAGATATAATAAATGCTATGCACAAAAAGATACAATTAAAATTTTCAAGCTGATATTGGTATGACTGAGAGTATCAGTACTCTTAAGATTTATGCATTTTCATTTTATATGTAACTAGACTTTGCCTGCAGGTACATATATGCACCACGTGCAGGCATGATGCCCGTAAAGGTCAAAAGAAAGCGTTAGACCCCCTGGAACTGCAGTTGTAGATAGCGGTGAGCAGGGATGTGCATGTTAGAAACTGAACTCGAGACCTCTGTGAGAACAGGAAGTGGTCCTCAGCTGGTGACTCCATGCCTCCAGCTCAGCAGTACTATTTTGTTGATGTTTGTTTTGAGACAGGGTCTCACCATGCAGACCTGGTTGGACTGGGCATTACTATATAAATCAGACTGTCTTGAACTTAAAGACCTACATGCTGAGATTAAAGCACGTGCCACTGAGTAAGTCTGCTTACCTTTCCACATTCTCAACCCAACTTTGCCTAACTACTCACCAAAAAGAACATGATTTTAACTATTTCTTTTTGAAACTAGTCAATCACTTGAAAGGTACTATGGTATCCAGAAAGTACCATTTTAAGATGTTTTAATCACAAATACAAAGTAACTCATCCCGTTTTTCTCATAACTAGCTTGAAAGGGGAAACCTATTTAAAATGTCCTTAAAAAGAAATTTATGCTAAATTGCCTTTGGAATTTCTTCATTTGTAATGTTTTAAATGTATCCTCTGGCAATTTTACACATGTGTATAATGCATTTTGGTCAGATTTATTCCTATTCCCCTCTCCAACCCCTCCCCATTCCCTCTAGAACCTTCTTCTGCTCCTTTTTTTTTCATGTCTTATAAATATTTTTATTTTAATTTATTATGTGGATACAGGCAACTTCCTAGTGGCTACATTCCTATAGAAAAATAACTGCCTCTTCCTTGGCAGCCTTAACTGGCAAGAGCTCAATTAAAAAAGATTATTATCAACTCACAAGATGATGGTTATTATAAAAGAAGCTCAATTTGGGATATAACAAAATAAAGCTGGGCTTTTAGAAAATCAATAAATATTGTAAGCAAAATAATAAAATCCTTGGTGTGGTGCTGCTGGTAAGCTCAGTTCACAGCACCACATACAACCCCAGTACCACATAAAGCACGTATGAAGGGACACAGTGATAGCACCTGGGAGGGTGGGACAGGAAGATCAGAAGTTCAAGGTCAGTTTTGATCATGCATGTTCAGATCAGTTTGGGATACTTGAGACCTTGATTAAAGTAAAAAAAAACAAAAAACAAAAAACAAGGGCTGGAGAGATGGCTCAGCGGTTAAGAGCACTGACTGCTCTTCCAGAGGTCCTGAGTTCAATTCCCAGCAACCACATGGTGGCTGACAACCATCTGTAATGGGATCTGATGCCCTCTTCTGGTGTGTCTGAAGACAGCTACAGTGTAGTCATATAAATAAAAAAAAATCTTAAAAAAAAAAACTGTATAAAAGACGAAATTACAATCTTCATATTGCAAACTAAAAATAGTCGTGCAGCATTATTTAATTCTGTAAATCTAAGGAGGATTAATTAAATGATCCACCTACTCTTTGTAAGTTCTTGTTTCAGGGTCTTCTGTCATGACATCATGAAGGGCCTCCACTGAGATATTTATAATTCCACAAAATTTATCTTGGATAACACTAGAATAAAAGAAAACAATATAGATTAACCAGAGTATTTTAACACCATCTTTTTAAAAATCCAAATACTATCCTGAACATGTAAATTTAGTGCTGAAACGAAAAGAAAAAAGCCTTTACAGTATATTGAAGGGTAATATTTTCAAAACTGCACATAATGGTGGCAGTTTTTCCTTTGCAGCACTGTTGGATACTAGGCTGAGCACCAGGCAGGCTAACCCAGGCTAAGGAGATGAGTCAGTGGAGAATCCTCAGCGTCCACATAAAAAGGCAGTTTGTTACCACAGCTTTGAAGGTGGAGACAGGAGGGTCCCTTATCACATCCTGGTAGTGCAGAGAGCGATGGGGAGAGATACATTCTATTGCACACACACACACACACACACACACACACACACACACACACACACACACACACTCTCACAGGCATGCCAGACACACGCTGACTTTTACCATGTTTCTAATAGTCTTGTGTTAATTTTACAATAGGGACACAAAGTAAGTGCTGCAAAATCTCTGCCTTTCTGAAGACATTGTCAAGGGAAAAGAAAAACTGTGTTGTGGTGTGAAAGAAATATCGTTAAGACACTTGGCAAAAAATTGGACCCAGCATATAAAGAATTCAGAGCAATCTGTGGAATCAGCAGAAAACTAACTTCATTTGAAGTAGAAAAGGTTTGGAGGGGAAAATGTGAACAGGCAGGGCACCAAGAAAAGTATTCAGCCTTCACAGGAGTACCGGGAAAGATGGTGCACATAATCAGGCAACACAGAAACACAGACTGAATCACAGCACATTTTATTTAGTAAAACCAAGGAGATTGGCAGTGCTACGGCTCTGGAGCAATAAAAGGTCATGTGGGCCTCAGGCAGGAGCCATGAAAACACAGCATGGCAGCAGCGTATGCCTGTTGGAAGGCAAGGACAAGCTGCCCACACCACCCACAAGAAACTACACGGTGATGGCTTCTAAGAACAAGACCAAGGTTGTCCATAGAGTACATGAGTGCTCATGTGTATGCAGATGCACCCCCCCACATACCCAACAAACACGAGGAAGATGGATGACCACCAATACTACATGATGGTAAAAAACCTTACGAATTATTAACAAGAACTTAAAATGCTATATTCTCACTGGAAAATGCCAGCAATCCTACTTGCAGGTATTTACCTAAAATCCAAACGAGTGTTCTAAGATCTGTACAAATAGTTGTGATAGCTTTACTTTAACAGTCACAAACTGCAAACAACCCATAAATACCCATAACTAGTCAATGAATAAATCTCAGGCCCATGGAATTTATGCAACAGAATACACTCAGCAAAGAAAAAGAACTTTCCAGGTGACAGGATTGATTCTCTGAGGCATCATGGTAAAAGCAACAAGCCAGATTCAAAGGACTACATATTCTTGGACCATGTCTACAGAATGTTCAAAAGGTATGGCTACCCGAACATTTTGGATAATACAACTGCTTTCTTTCACGAGCATGGCAATGGTCGTGCGAAGGTGTAAATCTGTTAAAACTGTGTACTTTTGCTCTACATACGCCATAGCTTACATAACTGGTACTTCAAAAAAGAAAAGCAGCCATCTACCCCCACACAGTACCATTAAATTATACTATGGAAATTTCAAAGTAGCTGAATTAACTAATGCCTCCAGGATTACTTTTATCCCTACCAGGGGCTTGACAAGTCAGACTTCAATAACATGCATAACTTTTAAAAGGCTCAGCAAATGCACTGGGTGTGGTGATGATTACCGTAGTCCCAACAACAGGGAGGCAGAGGCAGGTGGGTCTCTGGAGTCCAAGGCCGATCTGGTTTACATATTAAATTTTGCACCCAAAGCTGCAAAGTGAGTCCCTGTCTTTAACAAAAAATAAAAAAAGGTTCAGCAAACAGCTCTAAGGTCAGTAGTCTGAGCCCCTTCTCACTATGTGCAGTCAGAAGCTTGTGTCTGTACATTGGCGTTTGTATTTTAGAGAACCAAATCACCAACTGGGCTAAGTCCCAACTGGTAGGAATCATTTTCATACATTCTTATTTGAGTAGAACATCTTATCTCACAAGGATGTATTTTATGCCCCCACAGTTCCTTTATCCTAGAATTCAAGAATATTTTCTAAAAACATTCATTCTACATTCTATTAGATAGGCTGAAAAAAAAAGTCAACATTTTCATTAGAAATTTAGCTACAAATTATATGATCTTCAGTTTCTTTGCCTGTAAATGAAGCCTAGATTTGGGTCTAAAGACAAAAGGTAGAAAGAAGGTGGAGCAAATCACCACAGAGCCATCATAGATACCAAGGCAAACAGAACCTGAAATTTCTTCTCAATACAATACTGACAGCATTGGAACAACCAGACAAACAACCCGCTCTCCCTTTCCAGGGATCCTGCCCATGGATCTATTTCAAGATTTCTAGGGAGCAAAATTAAAACTGCCTTCTCTACCAACATCAGCTCTAAGCATCAACCTCACTCCTGGGAAAACTGGAAAATTTGGAATCGATGTCAATGTTTTCTCAAAATATTAATTATGAATTTTCCTAACAGGTTTTTGTCAACCTCGATGTGACTGTGCTGTACTACGTGGCAAGAAGTATTGTTCTGCCGTATCTACCCCTCAAGTGCCAGAGCGGGGAAACAGATTCTACAGCCCAGGGTACGAAGGAACTAAAGCTGGCTTTGTATGAAGAGCTTACTCTAGGAGGAAGAACTGGAGAGTAGAAAGGAAACATTCGGTAATCAGTAAAAGAAGACAAGTTAGACAGTATAACTATCCCCAAACCACTCAGAGTTCTAAAAAGAATTCTCAGAAAGAAGCACCTTAATTGTTACTCATTAAGCAGTTTAAGGAAAGGGTTTCCAAATAACAGAGAAAACTACAAGTCTGAGTAGTGTGTACTTTCCTAGCATTCAGAATATTTTTTAGATAGTGACTATGTAGCCATCTTGAAACACTTATGTAGACCAGGTTGGTCTTGAACTCACAGATAACTGCCTACGCTTCCCAAGTGCTGGTATTACAGTGTGTACCATACTCCAGGCTTCAGAACATATATTTAAATAAGCTTGAAGACATTACAAATTCTTCTAATGCTACTGCTGCATAATGTATTCCTCCTAATGACCCAGCTGATAACATTTTATAATGAAGCTTTTAAAAAGATTTCCTTGGGGCTGGAGAGAGAGCTAGCTCAGCAGTTAGGCATGCATTGCTCTTGCCAAAGAGTGGGCTTTAGCCGACACCCACCTCACTCAGCTTATCGCACCTGTATGTCCAGGGGACCAGAAGCCCTTTCTTTGCTCCTGTGCATAGAGTCACACACACATAACACTTTCTTAACTCCTGGGCATAAAGAATCAATTTTTTATACTATTTTCTTTCCCCCCCCCTTTTTTTTTGGTATAATTTTTATTGGAATTTTTAAATTTACATTTCCTTTTTTTTTTTTTTTTTTTTTTTTGGTTCTTTTTTTCGGAGCTGGGGACCGAACCCAGGGCCTTGCGCTTCCTAGGCAAGCGCTCTACCACTGAGCTAAATCCCCAGCCCCTAAATTTACATTTCAAATGTTATTCCCTTTCCCGGTTTCCAGTCCACTAGCTAGAGTTAGGGCTGTGAATTTCTTAAAACATTTTCCATTTATTTATTTGGGGTGGAGTGCATACAGAAGTCAGAGCTGACAACTCAAAGGACTCAGGTTTTCTGCTTCCACCATGTGGGGTTTCAGAGATGAAACTCAGATCATTCCACTTAAAGGTGTCTTAACCTCCGGACCCAAAGGCGACTAAACATTTAAGATGGAAACAAAAGAAAGCCACAAACCAGAGTGAAATGAACGGGCTGGGAGGGAGAAAAGTGGGTAGGACTTCACTTAAAGATAACTGTGTTTGCCATTGTGCGCCTTTTGATGAAAACCATCCCATTCTATCCAGGAGCAGGGTTTTCCTTCTCAGGGCATCATCGCTGGCAGTCCTTCTGGAACACCCACTCCAACCTGATGCCAGAGGAGTTCTTAACCCTGCAACCTACCACTCATCACGAGTGAGAATCCATCTTAACCATGGAGGCCTAGAACCCTACAATCCCTCAAAAGACCACCGAAGATCTGTCTAGCAACTCACAGTAGCCCTACAGAAAGCAGCAGCCCAAGTTCTCCCTTTCTCCACACCTTCCACCATGAAGACTCCCAGGACTTCTCGCCCACGCAACAGGCAATTCACTCTCCTGAATTCAGTAAAAGATCTTCACTCATTGGACACACACCTGTGAGGCATCCTTCACGTTATGTTACTGTCCTTCGAATTTTTTAGAACTGTTCTGCTTAAGATCATATACAACTTAAATAAAAATCATGTATTATGGTTATTTTTATACCCCCATGGAATAATGTTATAGGTGTGAACACTCAATAAATAATCAAGGAAATTCATGATCCCAAATGCTGCAGACTTTATTTTTATTCTGGAGATTTCTTCTTATTTATTTCCTTTTAAAATTACAGTCATGGGGCTGGCAAGGTAGTTCAGCAAGTAACAATGCCAAGCCTGACAACCAGGTCAATCCGGAGACCATCATGGTAGAAGAGGAGAACTGAAGGCCACAAGTTGTCCTCTGACAGTCACAAAGGTACTATAGCACATGTGTGCACACACATACACAAATGTTTACAGAGAGACTTCAACAAAGAAATATAATCACTGTCATAAATAGCTGATATATAGATAAGAAACAGGCAACTGACTATACTAGGTATGCACCAGAACATGAAGAAGGAGTGATTCATGAATCTATCTGTGAAAATTTGGTTTTTTGTTTGTTTTTTTCATGTTTGTTTTTGTTAGGCATGAAACAGCTTTGGCCACGAAGCCAGGCATCAAGCTAGGATGACAAAGGCCTGCGTCTGCTCTGCCCTGACTGACATAAGAACAACATCAACCAGGTGTCTCTGCCCATTGTCGGGGGGGCTGGTTTTTTTAAAAAATACAAAGTTATTTTGATGTCAAGAAGACTGGAGAGTCAAAGTGAAACTGAAGGGGTCAGTTAGTGACCTCAGTTTGTTCTTTCTTTTAACTGTGCCTTTCACTTTCTTTTCTCATATACTTGATTCGGAAGGAATCATGAAAACAACTGACAACCCATCAAAAGCACATGTTAGGACTTACATCCAGGGCCTCAAGTCTGCTGGGCTTGAGGGCCTCCGCCACTGACCTAAGCCCCACCCTCCACACGGGCCATTTAAAACAATGGCTTGTACTGAGCAGGCATCTTCAGCTCTCCCTCCCTTCTGCTGGACCCACCGCTATGCAGTCGACCTACCTCAGGTCAAAGCACGTTGGGGAAAAACTGCGTGTGAGTACTTACAGACTTAATTATTCCAGTCACTAATGTGGGGTATAACTTACTCAGGATTTATCCTGTTGTAGATGTCTTTAAGTCACTGCAAGATAATGCAGTGTAAAAGGAGGGGTGTGGAAGGCTTCTGCAATTCCACCATTTTATAAACGGGGCTTGAGCATCTGTAGATTTTATCCAAAGTATCCCCTGTGGATACTAAGGTACTTGTTGTCTGCTAACCAACTCTGTAAGAGCACAAGGATTACATGAAGGCACAAAAGCCTGAAACCAGCAAATAAAAGGCTATTTGATCACATAAACTAAATCTATACAAGTTCCGTTTATTCCTTTTACTTTTCCTAAAATGCACATGAAGAAAACTAGTTTTAAATTGTTAATATTTCCTGGAGGCTTATAAAAATGAGATTATGGACGGATTGCATAGCCTAATGAAAAGTGATTTTTTCCCCCTTCCTTTTGAAAACTCAGTAATGTACAAAAATCAACTTTTTCTCTTTGTTCATTTGATTTCAAAAAAGCTAGTTTAAAATTATTTCTCCTATATCACCATGACCTCAAGCAAGAGATGCTCAGAAAACACAATGTCCTTAGAAAGCTAACCAAGCACTTAACCCAGAGATGGAAGGACAGAACGTCCAATGCTTGCTTGGTTAAGGCGAACGGGGCCGGGCACCCGTCAGCGCCCTTTCCTTGACTTTTCCTTTAGTGAGCACTCTACACTGGCCAAGCACAAGAGAGCACAATCTTCATTTTTCTCTCTATTAAGTGATGATTTTACAAGTTCTCAATCTATCTTCACCCTCCTGTCCTAGGAGGGAACAAGGAGGAACAACCTTGGACATTTTCAATACAATTTTATAAGTCAAAATTGATGCTGTACAAAATTTTCATCGTAGCTGAAGAAAAAATCAGAACTCTAAACACTTTAAAATTATCTCTAATCTAAGCAGGTCTTAATCATACCAATCACAAATCACACCTACTTAATAAAGGAAACCATCCTCGAATTATTAGTTTGGAAGGGCAAGGTAATTTAAGAAAGAAACAAGCGATTAAAACCTAAAAGCAACAACCAGACAAGATATTCTCAACTGTACTTCTTGCCTTATACAACAACTTAACAAGGGTAAACAAGTAACAGATGTTTGTTGAAAGAGTTCAAGGAAGCAAGAAAGCCACAGTCAACAGTTCTATCCCCACAGTTCTATCTCCACACGAACTATGGCAGTACTGATGTTTACACTGAAAGTTTCCCTTACATACTTTCTAAATATAGCTTGTAAATATTTTTGTCCTCTAAATAGAAACACAATCCTTTCTATATAGTAATTCTCAGCACAAACATGAGATAGCATATAAAGAAATTTGGTTTGGGAAATGCCTGCCAAAAACGGCAAAACATTCACAATTCAAAGTTTATTAAATCACTTTAAAATATTTATTTTTATGCATATAGATGCTTTGCCTATGCGTTGTATCTGTATATCCCTGTAAGCCTGGTGCCTGTGAAGGCCATACCAGAGTGTTAGATCATTTGGAACTGAAGTTACAGCCAGTTGTGACCAATCACGTGGGTGCTGGAAATTGAACCCAGGACCTCCGGGAGAGCAACCCATGTCCTTAACCTCAAAGCAACCAATCCAGCTCCACAATTCACTATCTTAAAGCAAACCTAACATTCCATGATTAAAAGTCAACTCAGCTATTAATGATAAGGACACTGATGCCAACAATTGGTAAGAAACTACCTGTCAATAAAACACAAAAAAGAAACCTTAAAGTTACCAAAAACAAACAAACAAACAAACAAACAAATGAGGCTTGATGGCTTGGGGTGTGTGTGCGTGAAACAGTTAACAAAATGGGATAGATCTGGGATTTGGTCTGAATATGACCAAAATACATTGTATAAAATTCTCCAAAACAAATCAAAAAAACAAACAAACAAACAAAAAAAACCACAAAAACACACAAAAAACAAAACAAAAAAATTAATAAAAATGTAGGGGAAAAATGAACAAAAAACCAGTAACCTTGACAGTTAAAAAAATTTAGCAAGAAACCTAAAATTCTGATTTGGGATAAGAGGAAAAACCATTTCTCTAAAGTATTCTTTTCATAATTTTATGTGTATGAGTGCTTGCCTGTATGTATGGGCGCCATGTGCGTGCCTCCTGCCTTAAGAGGTCAGAGGAGAACAGTCAATCTCCTGAAACTGGTGTTACAAATGACTAGGAGCCACCATAAATGTGTTGGGGCCCTCTACAAGAAGAACAAGTGCTCTTGTCCACCAAGCTATCTTTCTGACCCTAGTTTTAAATTATTTAAAAATATTCATATGGTAGCTGGCATGCTGGAACATGCTGGCCTTTAATTCCAGCCCTGGGGAGGCAAAGCTGAGTGCATCTCTGAGAGTGCAGGGTTAGACTGATCTGCATATGGTTTTGGGCTAGCCAGGGCTTACAGAGTGAGAGACCCTGTCAAAAATTTGACTATGTTGCTACATGTATAATCTAGCCAAAAAGGCCATCTAGGCCTGCTATCTAGGTGGGCTCCATGACAAAATCCCTCCACTGTACTCCCGGCAGACTTTCACAGGAGCTTTGCCAAACTTTCTCAAGGCATGAGAATCTTAACTGAACCCACATCCTCTCCCCTATCTGCTCTTGGTGACCTCGCAATCATGTCAAACTCTACGAATCCTCACTTTTCTGAGCAAAGGTAAAACCCAAAACAAATGGGAAAAGTAAAACCAGGCTCTCCTAAATTTCCTTCCACAAATAAAGGCAGGCTTTATCACATCAGAATCAAGCCAGAAATCAGGGTTTTCAGTGCTACCTTTTCTCCTCATTTACTCTTCTCCAAACCAACTCAGCACTGATGATTCCACCACATTTATCTCTGGATAGTCCTATACTGAAGCTGTGCCATGGCCAATTCCGTCTCCCCACCTGACCTCTCAAACACGGAAACTTCCTTCATTGCTTCTGTAATTCATCCTCTCTAGCACACATGGGAGGGATTTTGTCTCGGTTTTTGAGACAAACTCTTGAGTGACCCAAGCCAGCCTTCAAGTGAATGTAGCAGAGAATACCTTTAATCTTTGATCCATTTGCCTCCACCCTCCTGAACCCTGGACTCTCAGATAAGCTTCATCACACTTGATTTCAGAATATTCTTTTGAAAAATCTGAATGTTATCTTTCTCCTGCTTTAAAGCAAACATTTGTATCTTTAATAACTTTCCTCTACGGTTAAATCCCCAGGCTCCAGGCAGTATTTTTGCCAGTCCTCTTCTTCCCTTGTCCATCCTCACAGGTCTCGTCCACAGACTTCTTTCTCCAGGGCTATCTGGGGAATTCTGCAAAGTTCGTTCTGTTTACAATGAGAATAAACCTGTGAGTGGAGCCATGCTGGAAGGGAGGTCAGGAGGCTTTCATAAGCAAGGGGTCACTGAGGAGAGAGGAGTTTTAAAAGCCAAAGCGTGTCTCAAAGAATATTTATTCATTTAGTTATGTTATTATGTATATAAAGAAGTATACCCATATAAAATTAAGCTTAGAAAAAATGACTGCCATAGAAAATTATCTGGCAAAAAGAACAAGTTTTCCAAAGACACAACAAAGAGCAGACTGAGGTTTATGTCCATGTACTGGCAACTCAACAGAGGGGGAGGAAGGGAGGAGAGAGAAGGGAGGAAATCACAACCCCGCCCACCCCTAACCAAGAAACTTATTAAGGTACCCCATTGTTGAAAATGATATCCCATTGAAAGTATTGTATCCAGGCTGGGAATCACTATACACTTTTAATTCCAGTGCTTATGAGGGAGGCAGCAGCAGTCGGATATCTGTGAGCTCCAGGCCACCATGGTCTACAGAGTTCCAAGACAACCAGAGCTACACTATCAAACCATGTCTCTCAAAAAAAAAAAAAAAAAAAAAAAGTGAGCACCTGCTGACAAAGCACAAATTGAATACTTCATGAAAACAAATGTGATCAATTATAACTCCATGTATAGGTTGTCAGTAATGGAACTAAAGTTTTCTGGTTGAATCTCAGTCAATTATGTTACAAACAAAAATACATATAAAATGGTTGGGTTTTTTTTTTTTTTAACCTTCCTTAATCTTTTATGTCCTAGCACTGGAGTCTTTAAGCGTGGGGCTTTTAAGATAAAAGTAAAGACCCAATCATAGGGATTTTTCTAGACTTCAAATATACAGTCATACTTTTTTTTAAATGTCGTTTAAGACAGGATTCCAGTTTTAGGATGAAGAAACTTCTACTTTTTACAATACACACTTCTGAACTGTTTGCATTTTCTTCTATTAAATGTACCTTTGGCTATTAAATGCAAACAACTGGAATGGAAGGGATTTTGAGGACTTGACAAAAGAATCATTAATTAGAAATGCATCAACGGGAAAAATTCTTTTCAGTCATAAATAATGTAAGGAAAAAAGAGTGTTTTGTTTTGTTTTTTAATAGGATCACTTTCCCTCACCCTGAAATCATAAACTAAGCCTAGGCCTGAAGTCGGAAAACTCCGGTGTGGGTGTAGAAGAAATTACTATTAATGCGTTCTCTTAGAAGTGAAATGCCCTGCATATGGGGAGCAGGACTACCTCGGGCATCCGTCCTCACCATCCCCCCAGTTTGAGACAGGATCTCTGGTTATTTTCCATCGCTTCTTCGGGCTAGGTGCCCTAGAAGCTTACAGGGTTTCTCTTATCTCTATTCCCATCTTGCACAGGACCTCAGAGACGGCGGCCACTTTCACTTTAGCAAGTTCCAAGGATTCAAACCCGCATCCTGAAGCTTGCAGAGCAAGTCCTTTTCCCCAGTGAGCGTCTCTCAGTCCTGTCACCACTTCCAGGGCATCTTAAACTAACTCCTCAGATCCTTCTCATTTTCTCTCAGATATCTTTATGCAGTGATTCTCAACACATGGTCTCCTGACCAGCACGATCAGCAAACTTGTGAGATGGAAAATCAAGACAGGTGTGTTGGCATACATTGTTAATCTCAACACTTTGCCAACCTGGTCTACATAGAAAGACTATACCTTAAAACAAAACCTGAAAACTTAACAGACCTGTCCCACATCCACTCACTCACCCACTTGGGTGGTAGAAATGGAGCAGGGGTTAAGAAAACTTCTGGGTGAATCTGAGTTTGAGGCATTGTACAATGTAGAGTTTTCTTATAGTCTTAAGGCATTATACCGTTCTTATAAGGATTCCCATTTTATAAAAGAGGCTAAAAATTATTACTTGGTTAAGCACCTTAGAATGCTTTAAAACAATATCATGTGGGTAGTATTAACTTTTAATAAAGTATGAAAATTGGTTCACAAAGAAGAACAAACTTGTTGATCATCTATTTGTGGTTCAGGTCACTATTAACTATCACAAATGTTTATTATTTATTAAACTATTGTTTAATATTATGTGTATATAACCTCAAACATGTACTAATATAGAAAATCTCTGCATTACTTGATTTCCACTAGTAAATGTTTGTATTAAAGAGTCTAAAAGCCTGAGTCCTAATCTTTCTCGCTTAGTTGTTTTGGTAGCGTGTGTTTTTTCACTTTCAATGTGTTAGATGATGAACATGAAACAGCTTTACCAAATAAACCCTGATCCTGAACTTCTGCTTGCCAGGTATTTACATAGGGATATCAACTGTACATGAACCTAAAACTCTATTAATTCAAAATTGATCATCTTGGCCCATCCACCTCAACATTATTTCTTAGCTTCCAGAATGTAGTACAGAATCGCCTATGGCAAAAGCATAACATTTTTTAGTTCCCCTCAATCAATTACCAAATCAGCTCATTTGACCTGACGGTAACTATCCATCCTGCCCACTATGATACCAGCATCTCTCACCAGGGTTAATAGTTCTGCTTCTTAGTTAATGTTGTTCCCTCCGTAAAGAGTAAATTTTTTCTATAAGAGGGTGAATTACATAGTATCTCTCCAGTGGTTAAATTCCTCAAGGCTTCCTGTGGCTCTCAGAATAAAGCATAAAATTATAATAGCCTTTAACCACTTACTTCTCTATCTATATAGTTGCAAAGCTTTTCAGGACTTTGAGTCCTTTCTTGTTCATTATCTTTCTAACATGCTAATCTTTCCAACAACTCTCTTTACTGGGTTAACCTGTTTCCTGATAGAGTGTTTTGTTGATGCTGCTGTCTTAGTTTTGACACGTGGCCTCACTACATAACCCTGGCAGGCCTAGAACTCACAGAATGTACTTCCCTCTGTCTCTCGAGCACCAAGAGTTGTGTGCTTCTAGGCACAGAATGATAGTTTTAATGCTTATTTTTTCATAAAGTTAGCCTTCATCACCACATATATTCAAAAGTGCTTCCGAGAACAGCACTTAGCATACTGCATACTAATTGTGTGTCTTCTTCTAGGTTCAAGTTCAAGCAAGAATAGGAACCACATCTAATTTTTGAACATTATAATCCTAGTGCCTAGGCAACAACAAAGCATAAAATAAAAAGCTTCAGCTCAAGTCCAAAAGAGTTAAAACATGTCATACGCCGTGAGAATCTTGAAAAATCAGTTAAACTTTCTCCCTATTTTTCCTTCTGTGTAATTTAATATAGATAGGACAACCTTACAAAGACATTAGAAATAAACATAATTTGTGACATATTTAACATGATGTTCAATACCCAGAAAGCTGACTACTTATCTTGGTACAATATCAAAGAAGATATATGCAGAACAAATACACTTTATTCAAATTACTAATAAACACTTTAACAATCCTAACATAATTCTTTGAGAAGGATTAAGTTTTAAGGCCACATGGCACTACGGAATTTTTTAGTCAATATTTAATTGAGTCATAAAGCAGAATGTTCAAAGAGAATAACTTGTGCCCCATTTTCAGGAACAATTTGTTTATCAAGTCCAATCTGTTGTAAGCCAGGACTTTCCAGAGAATCCGGAGAGGTGTGACAAACTGAGGCAGCTACATTGTACCTTGCTGATTGATAAAAGCTGTAATACTCAAGTCTATTTTCCACTGAGTCTTCTAGTGCCTTTAGTTTTTGTTTAAACTGAATAACTTTGTAGATCAAAAAAATGATTAAAATACAAGCTAAGATGAAAAAAGCTAGCAAAAAGTCAAACGCCTCATTCACCTTCTCAACTTCTTGGGTACAAATCAGAGATGTTTTTCCTGACACAGAAGAGTCATCAATTGGTAGAGCAGCATTTTTTTCCGGGCTCAAGGTAACAGAAGTGAGCTGTATCTGCACAGGCACCACTGCAGTCTTCTCCAGTGCATTACCAAGTGTACTCTCTTGAAAAGATCTACTGGCCGGGGAAGTTCGGATCGGTTCCCAGACGGTATTGCTCTCCGGCACAGTGCTTTCCAAAGGTTTCCCACTTGTGGTTACTTTATGCCAGGCCATCATTAGTGCAGTGGTCTTGTGACGAATAGGAAGAAATTTTACAGCCCACGGTCTGGATATATTGGTTGAAGGTAAAGGCAATTTGTAATGTCAGTCCATTTAATATAACATAATGCTCTGCCACACATGGATAGGGGATTCTGAAAACAGATGTTTACAGCAATGGCTGACCAGGCTAGCCACTCTTGAAGACCCAAAAGTTTGTATTCACAAAATTGGAATTTGCCTGAAGAGGAGTCAATGAAGACAATAGCTTAGGTACCCTTGGATGTAATTCTGTAAGATTATTAAATGACAGATTAAGGATTTTCAAAGATGTTCCCATAGGTTCAAATGTATTATTATCAATGTTAAGATTCTTGGTTCTAATTTACAATAAATTGCATAACAAGCTAAATGTATCAGGTTTAAATATTCGAGATAATTATCAGTTAAAATCAAATATTTAAGATTGTTAATTTACTAAGCCTAATCCTAGTAACATTTATAATCTTTACATGCTTTAGGAGGGAATACTTTACATTGATAACTCTTTACATCAATTAACTCATTGAAAACACAAAAGGCTATCATGTTTCAAAGGGTAACATAAAGGCAGTCTCAAGATTTATAAGAACATTTAATTTACTTTTGTTAAAATAATACTTTCTAGATACAAATAATCAAGGGGTATAAGACAATGAAAGTCTGAGCTCTATATCCTTAAGTTTTTATTGTTCAATAAGTCAAGAATTTGGGAACAACTGTACCAACTATGTCACCTACAGTGGTGAGTCCTCTGTAAGTGTACACATTTACAAATCATCAAACAATTTTCCTCAGAACAAAAGACACCCAGTTAGACCTCAAATACAAATCATGAAGATCTCACCGCCCCTTAAATACTTCAGGCAGTAAGCAGTTTATAAAACTGTTTAGAGATAGAAAATACAAATGGCTTAACTAAACAAAGCCTTTAAGATATTCACACATGATAGTTACCCAAATAGAATTCTACAAAACAAGTAACTAATCCACTTTCACTTACATGAGACGTTTCATTATTCTCAATCAGATACAGAAAAACTGGGCTTTATGAAAATTCTAAGGAATGTGAAAGGACTGGGTTAGTCTGCCTTTCACGAAGAGCTGGTAAGAATACAAATATCCCAGTATTCCTTTAAACAATAATGTTATTTTTCAAAAAGCAGGTAGCAACACAGAAATAAACACAAGCAAGGAAGAGAAAATAAAAGTCCACATGTAACCGAATATAATTTTTTCCCCACATCAGAACTGACTCCAAAGACAAAACATATCAGAAAGGTCTTAAAACGAAAGTATCAAAATACTGAAACTTCAATAATCCATTTAAAGTAGGGTAAGCCAAAACCGTATTAACACATACTATAGGTGACAGTATGCTATGGTGAACATTTGGAACAGAACTGCTAACACAGCTATGAAATCAATTCTTTAGCAAAGATAATTCAAACTGAAAAATGTTTGCTAAGATAAACTATAAGAATTGACTCTGACACATAACGTGAGGATAACGATTTTTGGATACATGCCCTATAATCTATATTGCGCCTAATATCAAACAACAATTTTATGAAAATATGAACAGAAAAAGCAAGCTGTAGTTTTCCACAAAATTCATTTTGGTTAAATGACTATGCTTAAATAATCTTACCAAGAATAAGGAAATCATATCATCATGGCTTTTAGGCTTTTGTTTTAACTCTGCAGAGCACCGGTCCTTAACTCAGCTCTTTCTGGGCTACTGCTGACCTCCAGCACTCCACCTTTTTTTAATTTTAAAGTCCTAGCTTGTGCAGGAAACGCCACTCTTCACACTGGTTCCTCTACAGCCAATGTGTAAAACAGGGGTTGCCATGGATACAGGAAACTGAGAGACAGGAAGCAAGTTTATCTGTGCTTCAAAAGTATTGTTGAAAGGAAATCTCAGGAAAGCATTTTTTTCAGAATGCATTCAATTTTCCTAATATATACCACATAAGTAGTTCCTATAACTCGAAAGAGGATTTTAAAGCCAAATGCCTGAAAACTTGAGGTCTTCAAAAATCTAAGTAAGAAGTCTCTAGCTATCAACATACACATTGTCTTTGTGTGTGCATGCATGCATGCATGTGCATATGGAGGTCAGAAACTGACACCAGTGTTCTCTTGTTTGTTAAGCTAGGTTCTCACACTGAGTCTGAGCTCACCGCCAGCTCCAGTCAGTCTCTACTCCCCAGAGACAGGATCACAGGCTTATATCACTGCGGCTGGATTTTTAAGGTAGATGCTGAGGACCTGAGCTCAGGGCCTCATGCTTGTAAGACACATTACTAACAGAGATGCTCCTGCTCAACAACACAATCACTAAATAAAAAAGCAAACTGAAATACAAGTATATGAAATAATGTGATCTTCATAACAATGTTTAAGAAAGGGCCTCGCCATGCAATCATGGCCAGCCTGGAACCCTCTATACATAGAAGCCAGCTTTGCCTTGAACTCATAAGAGACCTGCCTGACTCTGCCTCCTGAGTCTGGAATTAAAGACACATGCTACCATATCAAGAATTTTTAAGTGCATTGACATATTTATTTTCAAACATGTATTGAAGATTGATTCATTTAAACACCGTACATAAAGTCAACTAATAATTTAAAATAATGAACAAAATACTGATACAATATTAGGATATTTTGTTTAAATTTTTAAAAATATTTTTTGTATACAAAATACCGATTACTATCAATTAGTTGCTGAAAAATTAAGCCATATGCCCTGGGTTGGAAAATAATATAAAGTTCCTTACCAAATTATTAACCTAAGTTTATCTTTGTATAAAA
This sequence comes from Rattus norvegicus, assembly GCF_021556685.1. NCBI lineage: Eukaryota > Metazoa > Chordata > Mammalia > Rodentia > Muridae > Rattus > Rattus norvegicus. The sequence goes on from NC_141535.1 coordinate 39,943,414, forward strand.
CGTTAGGGAGAAGAGACTGGGGAGACGACTAAGTAGCGCTTACTATGCAAGCGTGAACACCTGAGTGTCAAAAAACCTGATGTGGCTCCATACACTCAAAAGCCAGGGTTAGGAAGGCAGAGACAGAAGGACAGCTTGCTGGACAGCCATCCTAACTAAATCAGTGAGAGACCCTACCTTGAAAAAAGAAGTGGAGAAAAACTGAGGAAGACACCCAAAGTCCAAAGTTGAACTCTGGCTTTCAAACACATGTGCAAATGCACACACATACACACAGAGGAGGAGAAAGGGAGGGAGGGAGACTGAGTGAGTTGGGGGAGAGTAAAAGAGGTTCCTGAATTAGTTTTCACACTACATGAATGTCTGAATTACTTTGAATACTTTAGCATGATAAGCAATCTGAATCAATGTAATTTTTTATTTAAATAAAGATTTAGGGGCCAGTCTGTCAGCTCAGTAAGTAAAAGTACTTGGCATACAAGCCTGGTGATCCCAGCATCATGTAAAGAAGGCAGATGTAGTGGCATGCATCTGTAATCTAATCCCTTCTATACTGACATCAGAGATGAGAACAAGAGAACCATCCAGAAGCTTTCAAGAAAGGTAGCTTGTAGTATACAGCATGGCAGGAAAAGAGAGAGAGAGAGAGACAGAGAGAGAGAGAGAGAGAGAGAGAGAGAGAGAGAGAGAGAGAGAGAGAGACCCTGTTTCAACAAGGGGAAAGGAGAGAACCAACTCTCAAAAGTTGTCTTGTCACAGAAAAACACACATGGTATGCACTCATTGATGAGTGGCTATTAGCCCAAATGCTTGAATTACACTAGATGCACAGAACACATGAAACTCAAGACGGATGATCAAAATGTGAATGCTTCACTCCTTCTTTAAAAGGGGGAACAAGAATACCCTTGGCAGGGAATAGGAAGGCAAAGTTTAGAAGAGAGGCTGAAGGAACGCCCATTCAGAGCCTACCCCTCATGTGGCCAATAGATATACAGCCACCCAATTAGACAAATGGATGAAGCAAAGAAGTGCAGGCCGACAGGAACCGGATGTAGATCTCTCCTGAGAGACACAGCCAGAATACAGCAAATACAGAGGCGAATGCCAGCAGCCTAGATGGGGAGGGGAAGGCCATATAGAAGGAGAAGGGGAGGGGCTAGGTGGATGTTGGTCTGGAAACTGGGAAGGGGAATAAAAATTGAAATGTAAATAAGAAATATTCAAGTTAATACAGATAAAAAAAAAGTTGTCTTGTATCTTCAATATATGTGCCATCCACATACACATATCACATATGCCCCAACATACAAGTAAGTAAATAAATAAAATAGGTTTATAGCTGAATAATTATACATATTATTTAGCTATTGATTTCTGACTTTTACTAATTTTTTTAGTATGACCAGTAATATACAAAGTGGGAACAAGCACTATGCACACAATTTTCAAATAAATCATAGAAGTCAAAGAGGAAAGAGTTAAAGGACGAGTCTATTAAATTGAAAATAAAGGGAAGACACACAAGACAAGAGCAGAGCAACACGAGGGATTCCTCCTCCCCCGCAGCCCATCTATTTCAACTGTTTCTAGGCTTAGCTACTAATTTCAGAGGGAGGTTGTCACTTGGTAAGTCTACAAAATTCTGTCTCAGTAAGTATAAATAATCTTTATAAAACTGCATAAAACTATTGCATTCTACCAAAAGAAATCTGTTCTTAATGTTAAATTTTTTCCTAAATAGCAACATACTCCTTTTAACAATAAAAATATAACTGCCAAGTGAAGACTTTAAACAAAATGCCCACAGAAAGAAAACAATTGTCTGTGTCTATACAAACTGATTTAAATTCAGCTAGAACAGAGGAACCGATAGATTAGGGGCAGGAAGATGGCATAGCAGGTAAAGGTACCCACTTCTTGGCTGACTCAGCTCAGCTCAGCTCAGCTCACAGGACCTATCTGTAGAAGGCGAGACCTGGCTCCCAAGTTGTCTTCTCACGTCTAACACCTCCCATGGCACACACACTGGCGCACAAAGTAAATAAACTTAATTCATAAAAACTAACAGAACACACTATGCCTCTCAACTGCCAAGTCCACCACTATTATTTGTATACACAGGTACTGAGTAGTTAACTGTTTCTGTGAAAATGACGCTGCACGCATCAGCAAGAGTTGAGGATGTGGAAATACACGACACTCCCTAATTCAAGAACAAGTTTCTGTTGGTAGAATACAATAATTATTTTCACACATGAACATAAAAGGAATGTATTTTCCATTCTGAACAATGAAGACAGGAGTATAAACTGTAATAAATAATACATAATAAATATAGTAGGTACTGCAGCATCTACAAAAACAAAAACTTTTCAATAGCTCCTTAACAATTAACATATGCAAAGAATGTACCAAATTCTTAGATGAACTGTTTCCCTATCAGCATCAGTGCTTTAAGTGAGATTAGGCTCACTTCATAGTTAAAGAGACAGATATAAAGAAGTTAAATAACTCATTCACAGTGAAAAGGTGATAGAAGATCTGAACAGGAGCATCAAGATTTATAAACAACGGAGTATATATGTTTATATATGATTTCCATGTCATTCAAAATAGACCAGTAAACAACAACCAATCAAATATAAGCCAGAAACTTTTTTATCAAGTAAGCTTCCCCAGGGGAGGGACAGCTTTGCAGAATCACTTGAAACCTGCTTCTACTACCAAACATGGATCATGAATCTCCACAGAGAATGTTGAGAGGTGGATGGCTCTCAGAAGTGGCACCTAGTGGCAGGTGATGAGGTCATAAAGGACACCGCCCTTGGAAGGGATTAATATAGTTCTTTCGGGATACCACTTAGTCCATGAGTGAGGTGCTATAAAAATCAAGAGCTAGGAGTGTAGCCCAGTGTTAGAACACTTACCTAGCAGGTTTCAGCCTCAAATAAGGACAGGAAGAAAAAAAAAATAAAACAAAAACCAAAAACAAAGTAACGAGAGGTGAATCTTGCCTCAAAACCTTTCTCTTAGATGTAAGGATTTATGGACAAAATACTACAAAAGATTTATTTTACTTCAAAAGATGAAAATGGGGGAATATCTTCAAGTACATTATATATTTACATGAAAATGGCCTTAGAGCTTCTGTATAATTTAAAAAGCAAAATAATTACAATTTTTTAAAGGTAGAGTTAAGTCTACTATGATGAATATCCACTTAGGAACAATCATGTTAATTCCACCAAAACTCCTGAGGCAGGAGATCAAGGAGGGTCTACACGAACTTGAACCTCTAGCCTCCTACACTGTGAATCAGACCCTGTTTCTTTTTATAAAGCATCTATCCTTGGTGCCTTTTCCAAAACTATACAAAAAAAGTAACTCTTTGAAACCTACTTTTCTACCTTACAATATTACAAGTCTAATGTATTTTTTAAAAAAATCACCAAAAACATCTAGATGTGGTGGTACACACTTGAATTCCAGCAGTCAAAAACCAGAAGTGCAGAAAATTTTTTCACAAAGCATTTTTTCCAGGAAAGCAAGACATACATTTTGCTGCTTTACTGATCCCTGTTTAAATCAATCAATGAGCTTACATTAACCACTCCCCAATGGGACACACTTGAAGCTAAAACAAATAAAATTCAAAATTCATATGTCATATGTCTATGTGAAACTCTTAAAAACACACATACTAAATGGATTGCCAGTTTAGAGTGGATACCAAAGGATTACTATCATTTGTTTCTTCAGAGTATGGTTTGCTTAACCTATGAGTTTTAAGAAAAATCCCTTTGAAAACATGAAAATAAGACATAAGTAAATAAGCCTATACATTATTTTCATTAAAAAATCAGCTGAGGGAACTACTACCCTCTGTGCATATGTACTATAAGCCTTTTAAAGGCAGAGGAATTCAAACTGAACATTCAGAATTTGTAAAGTATTTTAGCTATGAAACTGTTAAAACAGAAAGGAAATTATACTGAACAGCTGCAAAAAAATTAGTAGGCTCGTGGCATTAATTTATCATTAGGTAATGAGTCTCTGGAAAAATCCCTAAAATATAAAGATCATCATATACTGACGTCATCTTCCTCACAGTCTCAGTCTGTAGAGACGCCTTTATGTCTTTAAAATTCAATCTAAAGTTGTGTGTACTGGAGAGGAGGGGTGGGAGTGGGGGTCCTTGCAGAGTGGCTGCAGCAAGAAAGATGGAAAGAAAGGTACTCGCCATCTACAGGTGGTGACCTGAGAACTCCCCGTGTGTGTTCGCCCTGAAGCTGTGGCTCAGGAGGCATGCTCCTCAGGCAGCACAGACATCCTCACAGTCACTTGATTATTTGTTCTGTTTTCCTTTAAGGTTTTCTTTCTGTGGTCCAGGCTGCATAGTGAGCCTCCAGAGTGTTGGGATTGTAAGTGCATGTCACAACACCAAGCTTTGTATGCCTTAAAGAAAACAGCTTTGGGCTAAAAAGCTGGCTCAGGGCTTAAGAGAACTGGCTGCTCTTCCAGAGGACCTGGGTTCTCAGCACACACATGGTGGCTCACAAGCCATCTTTAACTCCAGTTCCAGGGGATCTAACACCCTTTTTATGGCTTCCATGGCCATTGCACACACATGGTGAATACATACATATTCAGGAAAATCACCTACACACATGAAAATATAGGAAAGGAAAAAGAAAGAAATCAAGATTTCATTTCCATACCTATTGTCAGAAGGCAGAAGAGAAAGTAAAGCCAAAGCTGAAAGTTTCTTTCTCTCGGGCTGTGTGATGTTGTCCATTCGATCAACCCACATTTCAATCACATTTCCTAAAAGCTGATCCATCTGAAAGAAAGGAGACAGACACCTCACAATATCTGAAATTTTGTTTGAACATGAGTAAGTGTTGTCGATGACTAAAACCTGAGAAATGGTTAAAGTTCAAGTGCACAAACACAAGGTCATGGAATTTGGGACAAGCTTTGGTTTGGAGAGAAAGTTAAAAAAAACCAAAAGCTAACTACAATTGATCATGAGAGACAAAGACAAGTATTCAAAACCTTTATGTAGCCAATGGTATTTTGAGTAATATCACTTAATAAATAAATCAAGACCGTCTTCCTGATATACTGAAAAAGTACACATATTTGTATTTAGATGATAATTTCTTTCAAATTGATGATTACTGTTCAATGTTCTGTAATCTGCGAGTCTGATTTGTTATGCCGCCTCTCAGAGGACCCGATTAACTGCAATCCTAACCTGCAGTCAAAGGAAAAGAAACAAATCATTCCCTATAACAGCTATAAAAATCAATGAAACCGAAGGTGAACTAAATGAACATATTACCAAACAGGAGAGATGGCTGAGTCTGTGCTGACTCGGCAGGCGGGCAAAGGTGCTCACTGATGTCCCAACACAAGGGTAGACACCGCTATGAAAGAAAGGCTTGTAGGTCTGAGTAACATCCTCAGAGAGATGGATATCCTTCTCTCTTTCCCTCCCTGGTAAAGATCAAGAAAACTGATCTATTTGTGAGGTTTATTTATACATAGGTTTCTACTTTTATTTTAAGGAAATAAATATTTAACGCTAAACCTCTACCTTAAAAATCTGGACATCCCAGTTGCATATGTAGCAGAGGATGGCCTTGCTGGCCACCAATGGAAGGAGAAGCCCTTGGTCCTGCCATAGTAGACACCCCCCACCTGCCCACCCCATGTAGGGGAATTGGGAGGGGGTAGATGGGGAGGGGAACACCCTCATAGAAGAAGGGGAGGGGGAGGGGAGGGGGGCTTATGTCCGGAAAACCAGGAAAGGGAATATATTTGAAATGTAAAAGAAATAATATCCAGTAAAAAGAAAAAAAAATCCAGTAAAAGAAAAAAAAAAAAGAAATGTAAATAAATCTAATTTAAAAAAAATCTGCACCTCAAAAAAAAAAAATCTGGACATCCTGTCTTCTCTTTCCCCCCTTTGTCTGTTAGCTCTCCCCCCCACCCCCAATAAAACTCTCTCACACGCAAGAAAAAAATCTGGACATATAAAATCCATTCTTATTCTTTTCCACTTTAAGACCACTACATTTTTCCTAGTTAGCAGTTACATCATTTCTAATGCACAGGCAAGCAACTGCTAGTTGAAATCTATTTATATGTGAGTTCCTTACACTATGTATTATACCTGAGATGGCCTATGAACTCAAACAATATTTAAAATGATCAAAACAGCAATATCTACATGTTGCTTCAAGAACTACTAAGCTCAACACAGTTCCCAGTTCTAACACTGTAGTCCTCTTCTTAACTCCTTTCCTTACAGTAGGACCCCAAATTTGGGGTGGAATGGAAAATTAAAGTACATATATCTAATACAATATCATGACTTAAGGATTTGAGTCTTGTCCAAAAGATAAATACACTTTTATTTGTCAGTAATTGTGCCACTTAAAAAAAAAAATCAAATAAAAATGACCTTAGCGGTTCCCAGCTCCAAAAAAAAAAAAAAAAAAGAAAAAGAAAAAGAAAAAAAATGACCTTAGATTCGTATGTATTTTTAAAAGATTTTTAAATTATGTGTATATGAGGGCATCTGTGCTGGGTTTGTGCACACTCTAATAAAGTACTCAGGGAACCCAGAAAAGGGCCCTGGATTCCCATAGTTGGAGTTATAGGCAGCTGTGAGCTGTCAGTGTGGGTATGGAAAACTGGACTCAGGTCCTCAACAAGAACAGTCTATGCTGGAAACTGCTAAGCCGTCACTCTAGGCTCTGTATGTTATTTCAATAATTACTAGGATATATTAGGACATACATCACTATGACACTGTTTAAAACCTACTTACTAAGTAAGCAGAACAGGTGATAGCACACCATTAGGTTTAGAGGTGTTGCAACATTATCACTATGACACTCGATCAAGTCAGGTTAGTTTATACCTGGAGCACAACAATCTAATTTACACCACCATGTCCTCATTGCATATCTAATGTAAAATAAATGGTACAGGTGTTATGTGGAAACTTACTAAAATTAATATATGGTAAGCAAAATTTAAAAAGCAAATCACAGTCATTATAAAGGAACTGTGGAGTTCTATGATTGAAATGTAACTAATAATCCAGTACTTGAAAGATTGAGGCAGTGGAACTGCCATGAATTTGGGGCTAGTCTAGCCTTCAGATGAGTTTGAGGGCAGCCTAGTCTACAGAGCAAGGTACTATCTCGAAACATTCCAAACAATGGGAAGATAAAAATGTAATTGATAAAAACGAAGGCTGCATTGATATACACAGCTAAAATAAAATTAAATCAGCAAAACCAAATTATTTCAATGTAATTTTATTTAAAACACATTTATTATAAAAATATTTAATAAACAGCAACATTTAACAGTAAGCTGGGCAGCAGGAACCTTAGTCAATAAACGACTGGGATAGTCAGTAAGTTTTTCTAGTGAAGGGTCAAGTATCAAGTATTTCAGCTTTGTGGGCCACATAGTCTCAGTGACAATAACAGCCCAGCATCACCAAAAACAACAGGTAACAAATGAAACGTCATTTGTGCTCCTACAAAAAACTGTAATTTTCATGTCAGTATATATTACCACTGTTTTTATTTTTGAACTGACAAAATATAAAACCTCTTCTTATTTGATGGCCTTCACAAAACCCAAGACACAGGCCGCAGCTCAGCCATGATATAGGAGCAGGCCCAGAATTAAGATAAACACTCAGGGGCGGAGGGCACAAAGTTTTAGGAAGTATTCAAGCCTGGTACCTCACTTGCCTTCGTGATAAACACATTGCTCCCAAAACTGCTGAACACAGAACAAAACCAAAGCTTAGGACACTGGAGCAGATTCCCAGAAAATACAATTTTTACACTAGAATAAAAGTAATAAGGAATCAAAAGAAAAATGAGAGGCTGGGGTGCTCTGGATGAAGGGTAACAGTCTGCAACATGGGAGAGAAAAGCGCTTTTTTTTGGGGGGGGGTGAGATCTACAATTGTATTAAGTATATTAGAGTTAAATTTCAAACATTACAGGAATATTTAATTTTAAGCAGTCCAAGGTGTTTAATAGCTAAATCAGAAAAAGTGTTAACTCTTGCATTAAAAAACAAATGAACAGGGGTTGGGGATTTAGCTCAGTGGTAGAGCGCTTGCCTAGGAAGTGCAAGGCCCTGGGTTCGGTCCCCAGCTCCGAAAAAAAGAACCAAAAAAAAAAAAAAACAAAAACAAAAACAAATGAACAAACAACAACAACAAAAAACTACAAGAGTCATATGTGAGTCAATTGATCTAAAACTTGATTGTATTTTGTTCATCTTGTGTTCAATTCATTCACTTACTGCATTCATTTTTCAAAGGTAAGGTATTATTATGGAATGGAATTTTTAGCTGATAACCAAACTAAAATATTCAAGATAAATACGGAAAAGATTTCTGAATTAATAATAAAATGGAGAATAAAGTGCCTCGATCATCAGGAAATTGTAGTACCTGTACAAACGCTGAGGTCATTATGGACGGTTAGTGAAGACTGGCAGAGAACTGCAGTAAGTATTTGGATGAAATGATAACAAATACCCAAAAAGCATGTGTGTAGAATTTACAAAAAGAACAAACTGGATTCCTCTATGTATTTAAATAGAACAGCAATTCCAGAGACACTAACATTTAATACAGATCCAACAAGATGATAATAGCAGGTAATAAGTAAGATAAAATAAGCAATGTGATCAAAAGTCCACACACATCAGTTCAAAAGTCAGAATTGCATGCAATCCTTATGCTATTAGTAGGTTATCCAGAATCTCTTAATATAAAGCGCTTTCAAGAAACTGCAAAAAAAAAAACCAACCAACCAAACAAACAAACAAAAAAAACCCACAGTGAAAGCCTAGGACCATGGAGTCCTAAAAGGAATAGAAGAGATTAAAGAGTAAAGGACTAGATTATAGTAAACTGTTTTTTGTAAGGAAATACCCATTATGAGTTAAAACTCAAATCTAACTCGAAAAGAAATATCTTGAAGAGGTTCAATAACACACAATCTGGATCCCAGAACAACACAGAAGTAGCTAGACATAATAGCCTAAACATGGAAATCCCAAATTATTCCTTTTATATTCTATTCCGACTTCTGGTACAAACAAATGACCTGTCAACAGGACAAATAAGGTCAAGGCTAAATTTCCTGTTCCTCTGTAAAGCAGGGCCAAAGACAGTTCCAGCATTGCCACTGTTGATAAAATGCAGTGAGGGAACCTAATATCCAGGCAGACAGGAGCTTACACATCAAGAGATGTCAACACTAGACTGAAACACACACACACACACACACACACACACACACACACACACACACACACACACACACAGAGTTAAAACTCAAACAATAAAATACAGAGCTGAAGAGATGGTTCAGTAGGCAAGTGCACAGGCCATCCTGCTTTTTCAGAGGCCATGAGTTTGAGTCCCAGCACCTACAATCAGGCAGCTGGCAACCACCTGGTACTCCAGCTCTATGCAACTCTGACGCCTCTGGCCTCATGGCCACCACACTTAAGTGAACACATCCACACATAGACACACACACACAAACAAAATTAAAAACAAAAAAACCTTTCAAATTAAAATTTAAAAAAAGTACAAAATTAGGAAACAAAGCAAGGAAAATTAAGGTTGGAAGAAGCTAAAGATAAAGAATAGTAGATCGTTTCCATAATAAAACTTAAAATCTCAAGTTTAAAAAGTATTTGCTTTCAAAGTTACAAAATGTGAATGGGATAAGTGTTACAGGTTGATTTGATTATATGAGAACTAAAACTAGGTTATTTTAAGTGTCCAATAAGAACTGTAATTTTAATATTTATATTTTAAAGCATTTTTAAAAGCTCATAATTCTCTCTGTTTAATTGCAGTTAAGTCACTTAATAATATCTTACTAAAATACAATTGAATTTAACCAGATCCAATGTTGATACAGAACTACAGGTCATTGTATTTTTCTAATTAAAAGCTGTTTTGTTAATGCAGTTGATAGCTTTTCTGTTCCCACAGTAAGTTGGTTGTATTTCTAGCACAATGCTTACATAATTAAAGCATTTAAGTACTTTTCCCCTTAAAAGAGACTATGAGCTTTCTAGTCACCTCTACCCAGTGCCTAGCAAGGACTCTACTGTGGAAAGAGTGAGAGCAGAGGACTGAGCCCCTGAGACATTAGACTGACACAGAGCAGTGGGCTGCACTCCAACTCAGCCATACACTCACAGAGGGACTTTCACCAGCTCTCTAATATTTCCCATTTATGAGCTAGGACTACAAACGTTATCACTGAGTTCTTGTGGATTTAAAAATACTATTTCCAAAAACACATCAAATTTATGCTGAAAAGTATACTGCCAGAATCACTAAAAGATTTTACTGAATTAAACTGAAAAACTTTTTTTTTTTTTTTGGTTCTTTTTTTCGGAGCTGGGGGACCGAACCCAGGGCCTTGTGCTTCCTAGGTAAGCGCTCTACCACTGAGCTAAATCCCCAGCCCCCTGAAAAACTTTTAAGTAGTCCTTATCCTGGTTAAAAACAATAGACTAATGAAAACATTTCTTCTAGCAACTCACCGAAACAAAGGCTAGGATTTCAAATTTGTGGTTTAATTCTCCATGGCAATCTTTCCACTTATTTAGGTAACAGACTGCATCATTACCTCCCTCCAGTCTAAATACATGGATTGAAAACTTCAAAGTCTTGCAGAATATTACATATGCTATTTAGTCACACAACTGATTTTTAAATACATTTATGTTGTTTCAAAAGTTACCTTCCATTATAATGAGAACAGAAACTTCCTCATCCATGATTTTAAATTAAATTCATTACAGGGAGGAAATATGATAGTTCATGAATATATGCAAAGTTTTCCTGTTTGAGATTATGAAGTAGTAAAGAAAAACCATGGACATAATAAGTCAAAATTCTATGCTATAGCTAAGTAAAAATTAAATTACTAATATTGGATTAGAACAAACTACTAGACTTTACCTGCTATTTACAGGACCATTGTTCTTACTTTTTAAAAAAAGAAAAAAAAAGACGGGGCTGGGGATTTAGCTCAGTGGTAGAGCGCTTACCTAGGAAGCGCAAGGCCCTGGGTTCGGTCCCCAGCTCCGAAAAAAAGAACCAAAAAAAAAAAAAAAAAAAAGATTTATTTATTGTATATATGTGAGTACAGTATCACTCTCTTCAGACACACCAGAAAAGGGCATTGGATCCCATTACAGATGGTTGTGAGCTGCTGGGAATTAAACTCAGGACCTCTGGAAGAGCAATCAGTTCTCTTAACTGCTGAGCCATCTCTCCAGTCTCACTGTTCTTATGTCTACTCCAGGCAACAGGTAAAATCCATATTGTTAAAAGACTTAAAATGTAAAGAGCTCAATGCTTCAAAAGAACTGATGCAAAAATTCTCTATTTCATCCACTATCTCCAATATATACATGGTCACAGACTTCTTAACTTTTAAGCATGCAGACTCTTACCTCCTGATTAAACTCATGTCCCATCTCATTGAGAAGTGAAGAAAAGAAACTGGCATTCTGTAGTAAGACTCGACCCATAACAGCAAGATAGATGGACATCACTACTGGATACCTCTGCACAATTAAAATACAGGGCATGTAAATTTGTGTTAAGGTACTTTTAAAGGTATTTAAAAAAAAATCAACGATACGGTATCAACAGTTTAAAAATAACATTTTCCTTCAGGGACATAAAACAACATTTTTCTTTGTGTTGCTCTGTGTAGTATAATCTGTCAATATTGCTTGAATTCTTACAAAGTTTCTAAATAACTATATGTGTGTTATATCTCTATATCACTACTAGTTATCGTTACACAAATTAGGGCTGAAATTAGGGACCAGAGAGATGGCTAAAGTGGTAAAGTGTCTGCTGTAGAAGTAGGGTTTGTTCATAAGCCAGTCTAGACAATTGGAAAAATCCAGGTAGTGTGGGGGGACGGATGCACAGGGATAGGTAGGGAGAGGGATGGGGGAGGGAAAGAAGCAGGGGGAGAGAGAGGGAGAAAGAGAGAGAGAGAGAGACACTGATCCTACTTCAAAAAATAAAGTGGAGAGTAATTAGGAAAAGGCACAACATAGCCTCTGGCCTCCACATGCACACAAAAACACATATGCACCAATACCCACCCTACGCACAAACAGACACCAAAAAATCTATAGTTTTTATATGAGGAAATATATAGCAAATTATGTTATTATCCTCAAAATTTACCCAACTAAATATGATCCAAATCATAAAGCTTTCATTTCACAATCATCAATGACAAAAAGATGTAGTTTTTCTAATGCAAAAGAGTAAAGGAGCTGGAGTCCTATACTGCATAGGACAGGACGTTCAAGACCATCTTACCTCGCCTTCAATAACACCTCTGAAAACATAGGGTAGAATTCGTTGAAACATCTGTGGGCCCAATACTGGATTCACTTTAAGGGTATTTTCCACAACCTAAATCCCAGAAAAACACATGGTAATATTCAACTGTGCAATTCATTATTTCACACAAAACACAGATTAGTAAACAAAGCAATAAATTAAGTAACAGACAAAACTAGAAAGCATATGTAAATTCATGAGATATGCAATACTCTGGCACTAGACAAACTTTCACAAGATAATGTATTTTAAAAAACCCATAATCCGACATAAAGTATGTACTACTTAGGCACAGCTATATACTTGCCATCACATTTAATCATTTTATGATAACATAAATACACGCAGTTTATGATGTTCTGGCCCTTGCGATATAAACAGAATCCTTACAGTAACCAACAAACAGAAGCAGCAAAGGGCATGTCAAATGTTCTTCTATGGTGATCTTGAATTCTATTATGTTTTGCTTTGATTAGATTGTTTTTATTTTCTACAATTTAAGACAGGGTCTTGCTATGTAGTCCAGGCTGCCTGCCTCTGTCTCCTGAGTGTTAGAACTGCAGGTATATTTATTTCATCACACCTAACAAAAGCACTGCTTTTATTACTGGAAAAATGACCACAAAACCAATACTGTAAAGAATGATACTGTAGAGTTAGGTTTATCAATAAATTATTAGGAGAGGGAATGTTTCATATATATTTCACCTTAGTGACTGGTCAGACCAGACAATACTGAACCCTGGGGGGCTGAGAAACACCCAGAGTAATTTCATATACCACTCGCCATTTCTGCCCCCTTAAAAGCAGAGGAAAGAGCTAGAACCATACACTTTCAGGAAGGAGAAAAGAGAAGCTAAAAACAAGGTGAGAGACAATAAAGACTGAAAAGGAAGATGACAAGAATGCTGGAGAAAAGTTCATTGAACACCTAAGTGGCTGATACACTCGAGTCTTAATATCTGGACCACTGGCCTTCACCCCAAAAGAAGAGCAGTGAATGTTGTGTAGAAAATAAGAATGAGTCTAGAACAAAGGGGACTCCTCAGTGATAAGAATAAATAAAAAAGTCATGCTCAAGGAAACCACTGTCAAACTTCAGAAAACATAAAGTAAGGAGGGTCACAACTTTGGAGAAGGGCTTGGAGGAAAAAGCCAATGGGACTCTGGAAGACAGATTTTTCAAGGACATTAGCAGAATAGTTGTGTCTGAATATAAGCTCAAGTATCTGTCACAGTTTATTGTCTAAGTGATAAAAGAAAAGGATCCTGACTAATCTCCAAGAATTCAAAAGCTTAGGTTATATAAAAATCAATAATCGCAGCTAATTGTCCATCTCACTTTGAGCATGAAAACAAAAATCATAAACACTAAATACCAATTTAGCAAGAAAAATGAGAATACTTCAGCTGGATGGAGGTGAAAAGTGGTCCTCCTAAATATTTTCCATAACTCATGAGGACAGTTCAATGGTATTGTTTACAGATATGAAATACACAAAATAGTTAGCTACAAGCAACATCAGTGCTTATCCCTAAATAAGAAGAAATATCTGGCAAAGGTGTGGCTAATTAAGGCTTTGTAAAGAAGCCTTGGCTATCTAGGTGACTAAATTATATTCTTTAATATTCATATTTAAGTTAACTCAAGGAACCCACAGGAAACTATCTTTGTTTTGGAGAATTAACAGAATAAGAAGTTTCATAGTCTTCTGTATAAGAAGAAACAATTATTCGTGTATGTGTTTAGAAGACTAGATTCTTCCATATAAAGCATTCACGTATTTAAATATATTCAACACCATCATTTGTACATTGCCCTCATAGGCAGACTATAGTCAACATACAAAAAAAAAAATCAATAAATACTTCATCGCTAAGTCTTTGAAATTAAGGTAAAAAACCATAGGTAGAAAAAATAACTGTCTTATATTTTGTAGAGGGCTAGACATGCTGGTGCACAGTCTTAATCCGAGCACTCAGAATGCAGAACTCCAGGAGTTCAAGTTCAGCCTGCTCTACATAACCAGCTCCACTCTGACTAGGGCTCTGACTAGTGAGACACATTTGTAACAACCAAACAACAAATATTATATACAAAAATGTCATTTTTTGACTTTAAAAGGGGGTATGGATTACAGTTACAAAAATTATCAAGAGAACTGGTAACATACAGAAAGAGTTGACTAGAAGACCCAAGATACACAATTCTTACATTTTTCCTAGTGCCATGTTTAAATAGAACTGTGGTTCCAAGAATAATTATGACATGTGTTTAAACATGTTAAATTTGAGATACACGTGTGGGAAATCACAGGGAATAATTGTGTATTTCTCTTAATGAAAAATATACACAATAATAACTTTATTTCTATTATACAAATTTCTGAATTTTAAAATGATAATGCCAGAATTACTAAAAGCAGCAACATTATAAAATTTCAATTTGACTGCTTTCTTTTCATTCTTATGTTATGGTCCACTGTAATTACTATATAATATGTAACTTGAAGTATTCTTAGGTGACTGCAACAATATCACAATAAATACATATATTTTCACTAAAGAAAAGTTTTCTTAAATTTTTTAGCTCTTAATATTTGATTTAACGTTTTTGTTGTGTTCTCCTGGTGCTGGCTTAGCCCTTTTACTACTTTAAATCATGTCAAACATCTCTGCCAGTCTAAACTCTAGCTTCCAAATTTTCTTCCATTTCCTGCTTGATAACTACTTTTATTAACTAGATATTCTGCTTCATTTCCATTTTCCTTTTACTCTTTAAACAGATGAATATTGTAAACAATGCTATAGCCTTATCCTCTCAAAAATCACTGTAAAGCTATGGAGGTTTTCTTCATTTGAGACTGACATACTTTTTCAGTCATGGTTGGATATGCCTCCATTTATCGTCATTCTTTCCCTTTTCTTATTGGATATATTAATTATTTACATTTCAAATGTTATCCAACATTCTTTCCAAGTTTCTCCTCCAGAAACCCCCTATCCCATCCCCCACTCCCTACTTCTATGAGGGTTGTCCCCCACCTACCCACCCACTTCCACCTCCCCACCCTGGAGTAACAGAGAAGATACCTGTCCCAGACTCCACAGAGTAAGTACAGGTGCACACACAAGCATGCCCTGGAATTCCCCTGCACTGGGGCATGAAGACTTCACAGGACAAAGGGCCTCTCCTCCCATTGACACCAGACAAGGCCATCCTCTGCTACATATGCAGCTGGAGCCACGGGTACCTCCACTGTGTACTCTTTGGTTGGTAGTTTAGTCCCTGGGAGCTGGGGGGGGGGGGTGGAAGTGGGCTGGTCTGGTTGGTTGGTATTATTGTTCTTCCTATAGGAACTCCTATACATACTTCAGTCCTTTCTCTAACTCCACCATAGGAGATCCCATGCTCAGTCGCATGCTTGGCTGTAAGCTTCACCTCTGTATTTGTCAGGATCTGGCAGAGCCTATCAGGAAACAGCTATATTAGGTTCCTGTCAGCAAGCACTTCTTGGTATCAGCAATAGTGTCTGGGTTGGGTATATGGATGGACGGATCCCAAGGTGAGGCAGTGTCTGGATGGCCTTTCCTTCAGTCTCTGCTCCACACTTTATCCCCATATGTCCTTTAGACAAGAGCAATTCTGGGTTAAATTTGGAAATGAGGAGGTGGCCCCATTCCCCAACCAGGGGCCTTCTGCCCCTTTGTTGGGCATTTTAGCTAATCTCATCCGGGATTGGTTTCTGAAAGACTCTTGCTTTCCTGGCATCTGAGAATTGCTGGTGGCTACCCCCAGTTTCCAATCCCCCATTGCTACACACCTCTGTTCAAATGCCTGACCTTCTGTATATCATCCCTCTCCTCCCACATCTTATCCTGCCCACCTTTTATCCCAACCCCTCCTCTTTCCCTCCCAAGTCTGTCCTACCCTCTACCTCCCATGAGTATTTTATTCCCCCTTCTAAGAAGGACAGAAGCACCCACATTTTTGGTCTTCCTTCTTCTTGAGCTTCATATAGTCTGTGAATTGTGTCTTGGGTATTCCGAACATTTGGGCTAATATCCATTTATCAGTGAGGACATATCATGCATACTCTTCTGTGACTGGGTTTACCTCACTCAGGATATTTTCTAATTCCATCAATTTGCATAAAAATTTCATGAAGTCATTGTTTTTAGTAGCTGAGTGGTACTTCATTGTGGAAATGTACATTTTCTGTATCCATTCCTATGTTGAGGGACATCTGGGCTTTTTCCAGTGTTTGGATATTTTAACTAAGGCTGCTATGAACAGAGTGGAGCAGGTGTCCTTGTTATATGTTGGAGTATCTTTTGGGTATATGCCCAGGAGTGGAATAGCTAGGTCGAATTTTCTGAGGAACTGCAAGCCAACAGTGGAGGAATGTTCCTTTCCCCACATACTCACCAGCATCTGTTGTCCCTGAGTTTTTGATCATAGGGATTCTGACTGGTGTGAAGTGAAAATTCAGGGTTGTTTTGATTTGCATGTCCCTGATGACTAAGGATGTAGAACATTTCTTTAGGTGTTTCTTAGCTATTTGATATTCCTCAGTTGAGAATTCTTTGTTTAGCTCTATACCCAATTTTTAATAGGGTTACTTGGTTCTCTGGAGTCTATCAATATATGATTGTTAAAGATCTTTTCCCAATTTCTTGGTTGCTGTTTTGTCCTATTGACAGTGTCCTTTGCCTTGCAATTTTAGGAGGTCCTATATGTCGATTCTTAATCTTAGATCCTGGACTATTGGTGTTCTGTTTAGACATTTCCCCCTGTGTCGATGTGTTCCAGGCTCTTCCGCACTCTCTCTTCCATTGGTTTCAGTGTATCTGTTTTTAGGTGGATGTCCTTGATCCACTTGGACTTGAACTTTGTACAAGAAGATAAGAATGGATCAATTTGCATTCTTCAACATGCTAACCTCCAGTTGAACCAGCATCTGTTGAAAATGTTCTCTTTCTTCCACTGCATGGTTTTACCTCCTATGTCAAAGATCAAGTGACCGTAGGAATGAGAGTTGATTTCTGAGTCTTCAAAACTATTCCACTGGTCTACCTGCCTCTCTGTACCAATACCATGCAGTTTTTTATACCAACTGATCTGTAATACAGATTGAGCTCAGAGCTGGTGATTCCCGCAGAAGTTCTTTTTTTTTTTTTTAAGATTTATTTATTATATATAAGTACACTGTAGCTGTCTTCAGATACACCAGAAGAGGGCATCAGATCTCATTACAGATGGTTGTGAGCCACCATGTGGTTGCTGGGATTTGAACTCAGTACCTCTGGAAGAGCAGTCAGTGCTCTTAATCACTGAGCCATCTCTCCAGCCCCCGCAGAAGTTCTTTATTGTTGAGAATAGTTTTCACTATCCTAAATTTTTTGTTATTCCAAATGAATCTGCAATTTAGTCTTTCTAACACTATGAAAAATTGAGTTGGAATTTTGATGGGGATTGCATTGAATGTGTAGGTTGCTTTTGGCAACATGCCCATTTTTACTATATTAATTCTGCCAATCCATGGGCATGGGGGAATCTTTCCATCTTCTGAGATCTTCAATTTCTTTCTTCAGAGACTTGAAGTTCTTGTCATGGAATTCTTTCACTCGCAAGAGCGTGGCAAGAGCCACGCTAAGGTATTTTATATTATTTGTGGCTATTGTGAAGGGTCTCGTTTCCTTAATTTTTCTCAACCTGTTTATTCTTTGAGTAGAGGAAGCCTACTGATTCATTTGAGTTAAACTTAAATCAAGCCACTTTGTTGAAGTTATCAGGTTTAGGAATTCTCTGGTGAAATTTTTGGGGTCACTTAAGTATACTATCATATCATCTGCAAATACTGATATTTTGACCTATTCCTTTCCTGTTGTATCCCTTTGACCTCTTTTTGTTGTCTGATTGCTCGGGCTAAAACTTGAATAGGTAGGGAGAGAGTGGACAGCATTGTTTAGTCCCTGATTTTAGTGGGATTGCTTCAAGTTTCTCTACATTTAGTTTAATGCTGGCTACTGGCTTGCTGTATATTGCTTGTCAAATGCTTTCTCAGCAATTAATGAGATGATTATACAGTTTTTTTTCCTTTAAGTTTGTTTACATAGTGGATTATGTTGATGGATTTCCATATATTAAACTACCCCTGCATCCCTGAGATGAAGCTTACTTGATCATGAAGGATGATCATTTTGATGTGTTCTTAGATTTGGTGTGCTAACATTTTACTGAGTATTTTTGCATCAATATTCATAAGAGCAATTGGTCTGAAGTTCTCTTTCTACGTTGGGTCTTTGTGTAGTTTACGTATAAGTGTAATTGTGGCTTCATAGAAGGAACTGGATAGTGTTCTTTGTTTCTATTTTGTGGACTAGGTTGAAGAATATTTTATTAGGTATTCTTTGAAGGTCTGATAGAATTTTGCAGTAAACCCAGTGGTCTTGGTCTTTTACTGGTTGGGAGAGTTTTAATGACTGCTTCTATTTCTTTAGGAGTTATGGGACTGTTTAGATGGTTTATCTGATCCTGATTTAACTTTGGTACCTGGTATCTGTCTAGAAAATTATCAATTTCATCCAGATTTTCCAGTTTTGTTGAATATAAGCTTTTGTAGTAGGATCTGATGATATTTTTAATTTCCTCAGATTCTGTTGTTATGTCTCCCTTTTCATTTCTGATTTTGCTAATTTGGATACAGTCCCTGTGACCTCTGGTTAGTTTGGCTAAGGGTTTATCATCTTGTTGATTTTCTCAGAGAACCAGCTCCTGGTGTTGTTGATTATTTATATAGTTTTTTGTTTCTACTTATTGATTTCCACTATGAGTTTGATTATTTCCTGCCACCTATTCCTCTTTGGTATATCTGCCCGTTTTTGTTGTTGTTGTTCTGGAGCTTTTAGGTGTGCTGTCAAGCTGCTGACATATGCTCTCTCCTGTTTCTTTTTGGAGGCACTCAGAGCTATGAGTTTTCCTCTTAGCACAGCTTTCATTGTGTCCCATACGTTTGGGTATGTTGTGCCTTCATTTTCATTAAATTCTAAAAAGTCTTTAATTTCTTTATTTCTTCCCTGACCAAGTTATCATTGAGTAAAGCATTGTTCATCTTCCATGTGTATGTGGCTTTCTATTGTTTTTGTTGTTATTGAAGACCAGCCTTAGTCCGTGGTGATCTGATAGGATGCATGGGATTATTAAAATCTATTTGTACCTGTTGGGCCTATTTTGTGACCAATTATATGGTCAATTTTGGAGAAGGTACCATAAGGTGTTGAGAAGAAGGTATATTCTTTTGTTTTAGGATGAAATGTTCTATAGATATAGCTTAAATCCATTTGGTTCATAACTTCTGTTAGTTTCACTCTATCTCTGTTTAGTTTCTGTTTCCATGATCTGTCCATTGATGAGAGTGGAGTGTTGAAGTCTCCCACTATTATTGTGTGAGGTGCAAGGTGTGCTTTGAGCTTTAGTAAGGTTTCTTTCATGAATGTAGGTGCCCTTGAATTTGGAACACAGCTATTCAGGACTGTACATTCATCTTGGTGGATTTCTCCTTTGAAGTGTCCTTCCTTTTCTTTTTTGATGACTTTTGGTTGAAAGTCGATTTTATTCAATATTAGAATGGCTACTCCGGCTTGTTTCTTGGGACCATTTGCCTCAAAGTTGTTTTCCAGCCTTTTACTCTGAGGTAGTGTCTGTCTTTGTCTCTAGGGTGTGTTTCCTGTATGCAGCAAAATGCTGGGTCCTCTTTAAGTGTCCAGTCTGTGTCTATGTCTTTTTCATTGGGGAATTGAGTCCACTGATGTTAAGGGATATTAAGGAATAGTGATTGTTGTTTCCTGTTATTTTTGTTGTTAGAGGTGGAATTATGTTTGTGTGTCTCTCTTCTTTGGGTTCGTTGCAAGATTACTTTCTTGCTTTTTCTAGGGTGTAGTTTCCCTCCTTCTGTTGGAGTTTTCCATCTATTATCCTTTGTAGGGCTGGATTTGTGAAAAGATATTGTGTAAATATGGTATTGTAATGGAATACCTTGGTTTCTCCATCTGTGGTAACTGAGAGTTTTGCTGGGTATAGTAGCCTGGGCTGGTATTTGTGATCCCTTCAGTCTGTATGACATCTGACCAGGATCTTCTGGCTTTCATAGTCTCTGGTGAGAGGTCTGGTGTAATTTTGATAGGTCTGCTTTTGTATGTTACTTGACCTTTTTTCCCTTACTGCTTTGAATATTGTCTTTGTTTTGTATAGTTGGTGTTTTGATTATTATGTGACGGGAGGAATTTCTTTTCTGATCTAATATATTTAGAGCTCTGTAGGCTTCTTGTATGTTCATGTGAATTCTTTCTTTAGGTTAGGGAAGTTTTCTTCTACAATTTTGTTGAAGATATTTACTGGCCCTTTAAGTTGGGAATCTTTGCTCTCTTCTATACCTACTATCCTTAGATTTGAGCTTTTCATTGTGTCCTGGATTTCCTGGATGTTTTGGACTAAGAACATTTTGCATTTTGCATTTTCTTTGATGACTATTTAAATGTTTTCTTTGGTATCTTTTGCCCCTGAGATTCTCTCTTCTATCTCTTGTATTCTGTTGGTGATGCTTGCGTCTTTGACTCCTGATCTCTTTCCTAGATTTTCTATCTCCAGGGTTGTCTCCCTTTGTGATTTCTTTATTGTTTCTATTTCCATTTTTAGATTTTGGATGTTTTTGTTCAATTCCTTCACCTGTTTGATGTGTTTTCCTATAATTCTTTAAGGGGTTTTTGTGTTTCCTCTTTAAGGGCTTCTACTTGTTTACCTGTGTTCTCCTATATTTCTATAAGGGAGTTATTTATGTCCTTCTGAAGCTCCTCTACCATCATAATGAGATGTGATTTTTAAATCTGAATCTTGCTTTTCTGGTGTGTTATGGTATCTGGGACTTGGTTTGGTGGGAGAACTAGGTTCTGATGCTGCCAAGTAGCCTTGGTTTCTGTTGCTTAGGTTTCTCTGATTGCCTCTCGCCACCTGTTTATTTCTGGTGTTCGTTGGTCTTGTTGTCTCTCATGGGTGCTTGTTGTTCCTCTTAGCCTATGATATTAGGTGTGTCAGCACTCCTGGAGATTTGGGTGTGGAGAGCTGTCTCACTGCGTTTGTTCCAGGGCTCTGATGGAAACTAAAAGAATCCTGTACCTGGCTGGCCCATGGTTTCTGTGCCCTGTGGCTCCTGGAAGGTCCTTCTTCAGTCAGTTACTGGAACAAAAGTAGTGGCCTCACCTGACAACTTAGGAGTGACAATACTCCTGGAAGAGCAGCTCCAGGGCACAGATGTAGACTGGAAGGCCTTCGGGGTTTTTTTGTTTGTTTGTTTTATTGTTTTTTGTTTTTTAAAGTCAGCAGTGTTCCAATTCAACTAGAACTTGCTGCACTATAGTTCTCAATCTACTACTTTTTACGATATACCTAGAAGAGATTTCTTCTAAACCAAAAATGTAACTTCTTCCTAAGACAACATTCTTGATTTGGCCCTACACTGAATGAAAAAATTACTGACTGTAAATCTTAATAGCAGAATGTCTATGCTTACTTACATCATGACTCCAATACTAGCTTTCTGACCTTGAACAAATCGTTTACCTCTGTTATTTAATTTTTTCATCTAAAACAATGAAAAAATAACAGTACTATGATCTTGTTTACATAAAGATAAAGTACTTTCTATGTGGCTAGAAATATGTAGGATATAATAAATGGTGTGTTATTTGTTATAGAATTAGACAAAAATAGTTAATTCATTGTTAGCCTTATCATAGTGAAGGAAAGGAGGTTAGTTTAATAATGCATATGAATCCAAGCTCAAAATGGTACATGTGTACAAATGCATCTGAAATTAATGCTAACAATTTAAATTTAATTATTTTTTATAATATTACGAAACCACTGTAAGTAACCTGTATTGAGTCAAAGAGTTGACTCTAGTTCTGTTCTAAAACACTGACTCCTAAAACAGCCATGCTGGTCCAATTGGTCTCTTGGTCCAATTTTCTTTCTTTTTCTTGAAAAGATTTATTTATTTATTATATATAAGTCCACAGTAGCTGTTTTCAGACACACCGGAAGAGGGCATCGAATCTCATTACAGATGGTTATGAGCCACCATGGAGTTGCTGGGATCTGAACTCAGGACTTCTGGAAGAGCAAACAGGGCTCTTAACCAATGAGCCATCTTTCCAACCCATCCAATTTTCTTAAAAGTATAATTTTATGCTTCAAAGAACAAAGAAGCTACTTGCAAACACTATCAGAAATTACTGGTATACAGCATGTTATATTAAGAAATACAATCTAGGAGATACTGAAAATGAAAATAAGAAGCTAATATTAGGGGCTATAATAGAAGTATAAGAGTTCTCCCAGACTATAAATGAAAGTAGAAAATAAAAATATTTAAGAAAATATTCTTAAAATATCCCTTCACATCTATAGCTCAAAAAATTTACTGATAGGCAATACATTCCTAGGACTCACTTATCCAGTAATTGAATAAACTCATTTCTGTGAATTCAAATCAAACAAAGGTTCAACTACAGCAATGCTTTCTTTCAAATTGCCTTAAACACATATTATCAAGTCCCCAGTATTAAACTCAAGCATTTACAATCTATTAATGATCAACTTTTGGCACTACACTGTTTTAACCTACACTTCATATACAATGTTATAAAAATTT
The DNA here is from genome assembly GCF_021556685.1 of Rattus norvegicus. Taxonomy (NCBI): domain Eukaryota; kingdom Metazoa; phylum Chordata; class Mammalia; order Rodentia; family Muridae; genus Rattus; species Rattus norvegicus. Next base: position 39,966,583 of record NC_141535.1, read on the forward strand.
TTCCATATTTGGATAACTATTTGCACCAATTCATTAACAAAAAAAAGGTACAAATGCAGTAGACAGATGGCATTCCTGTTTCCATTTTCAAGCACAATGAAAAAGAAATTGATTTGTTACTAAAATTATGAAGCTAGTGTATAGTATTTCTGTTTGGAATTCTACATAACAAACTTTTTAAAAGATTGTATTATTCTAAAAGCAATAAACAAATATAATTTTAGATGACCAGCTAACACACAATTGTTAATAATATGCTGCTATATTACTAGTCTTGCCTTAAAAAGCAAATTTACCTTAAAGATGTTTTCATGTAATTTGTCATGTATTTATTTACTCCCTTACAAGTGTGTGTGTACCTGCATGAACTTGCAAGTGTGCGCATGCGTGCGCACACAAACACACACACACACACACACACACACACACACACACACACACACACTAGCATATGTGGAGGGGAGAGTACCACTTTTGGAAGTTGATTCTCTCCTTCCAGCATGTGGGTTCTGGGGTTCAATTCAGGTCATCAGCTTTGGTAGCAAGGAGTGTTACCTGCTGAGCCATTTCAACCAGAACCTGAAGTGCCTCATTTAGTTAAAGAAATTACATAGGGGGGTTGGGGATTTAGCTCAGTGGTAGGGTGCTTGCCAGGCAAGCACAAGGCCCTGGGTTCAGTCCCCAGCTCTGAAAAAAAGAAAAAAAAAAAAATCAGCAACCAAAGAAATTAGTCTAAAGTATATTTGACTGGCTTTTGTTTTTTGGGTTTTTTTGTTTTGTTTTTTATTTTGTTTTGCCAAAGGGTGACTATAAAATGAGACAACCTTGTAATTAAATTAAAATAGTAACTTTAATATTAGCACACTAGGCAGTGTTTTAATGGTTTTATACATACACGCACACACACACTAATCCACTCCTTGCCCTAGAAATAAATTTGGCAGAACTAGTCTTGTTTTACACACAGAAAATGAGAAGGCAGTAACTGGCTCACATCACATAGCTACGAGGTAATGAGCCCAATATTCTGATGTAGCCCCCAGGCATGCTACCCTCTGGCCATGTTACCTTCCCTCTATTTTGTAAGAGTTCAATCAAAAGCAAGCAATAAAAAGCACTATTTCTTAGAACCTCCTAAAATCTTCCTTACTGAAGTTTCACAATGCCCACACCAAAGAACTCCTCAGTCAGCTTTCAACAGCTACTTCACTACTAATATTGCAAAGAAAAAGCTTGACCAAAAGCAAACAAACAATCAAACAACTTTCAATCCAAGCTTGAAGCTTGGTCTAGAAAGTGTTTAAATATACGAGAGCAGCTTTTTCCTTAATCACTTAGCATATGCTAAATATAATTAAGACTGTTTTGATTTCACGTGCTATATAACAAGGTACAGGGCTTGGTGGGGTAAGTGTTTTTAGCCACAGTTCAGTGCTGATACTGGATACTCTAAATCTTTAACATAAAAACCATTAATACCATGCTATTAAAATCTAAAACAACGTAGAACATACTAACTTTGAATTTTGGATAAGGGAGAATACAGACTAACAGAAGAGTCTAGTAGAGGAAAGATTCTAAAATAGATAATATTAGGATAACATGAAAATTTTCTCTAAGAGTGATAACTTACAGACAATAACAATAATGAATACAAACTAAATGGTCCACAGAATAAAGCATTTACTCAACTATTTCCAGAAAAAAATTCTAACTCCTGACCCACATGGTTAATATATTAACAAATAATATCAAATATACCCAACTTATAAGTCAAACCAATCATGCACACACTTACATAAATATCTAGAATTTGTATGTGTGTGTCCTCCCAAGAACAGACAATACACTCAAAGTGATAACTGGTTATTATTCCTATTAAATCTATAGCATCTATGTATAGGTTAATAGGAAATAAACATTTTATAGTGAAATCCACCAAGAAGATCTAAGATAATACCATAGTTTTCTTAACAAAAATGTCATTGTCACAATAGAAAGACTTTGCCAGGCATAGTGGTGCATGCCTTTAATCCCAGCACTTGGGAGAGAGACGTAGGTGGATCTTTGTGTGTTTAAAGCCAGTCTGGTCAACACGGTGCGTTTTAGCTACATAGTGAGACCCAGTCTAGAAAAACACCAAAAAACTTTTTTAAATTTTAAAAAGACTTTGTCTAGCCAGAATTTAATTCTTTTGACATAGAACACAGCTAAGAAATTAGACATTTAACAGCTATAACTTTCAAATTCCATATGTAAAATATCGATACAGATGTGTGTGTATATATATACATATATATTATGATACAGTTTAATATAGCTATACATTTATTTTTACAGGTGAGCTATTATATTCATATTATAGCATTTCTTTCATAGAAGTTTATATAAAAATAATACATACAATTTACAGGCTATTGGTTCTTAACTATACATGAGCCCAACAAATTCAGCACCCTAACTTTAATAGCTTACTAAAATTAAAACTGCCAGTGAAATTGTTGTCTCAAATGCAGATTAACAAACTGAAAAGCTGTCTGTCCTCAATAGAAGAGCTGTGACTATTGCTGCTTATCATACAGAAGCAAATGTCTGAGTCCCTGTCTGGGAGGCAGGCTGCCATGGTGAGTATGTAGCTCATGACCTTGCTTCCCGTATGTTAAGATACAGGTTTAAACTACACATGGACTGACCCATGGCTCCAGCTGCACATGCAGCACAGGATGGCCTTCTTGAGCACCAATGGAAGGAGAAGCACTTTGGTCCTGCCAAGCCTGGACCACCACCCCCCACCCAGTGTAGGGGAATGTTGGGGATGGGGGGGCAGTAAGGGAGGACGGAAGGGGAAGGGAACACCCTATACAAGAAGGGAAGGGGTAGGGGATAGGGGGGTTATGGACAGGAAACCAGGAAAGGAAATAACATTTGAAATGTAAATAAAAAATATATTCAATAAAATTTAAAATAAATAAATAAAATAAACAACAACAACAACAGCAGCAAAAAAAAAAAAAAGATACAGGTTGAATACCAAGAACACTATCAAAACAACAAGTGAAAATCTACGCTACACCAAATGTTGCTAGATTTAGGACAAATTGGTAAAAAGCTTTTAATTCATTTCTAGCCAATGAAGTTTTAGGATAGACAGTATTCCCATTAGCTACAATTATATTAGAAGGGAGCTGGAGAGATGGCTCAGTGGTTAAGAGCACAGGCTGTTCTTTCAGAGGATCCCCATATGACAGCTCACAATTGGCTGTAATTCCTGTTCAAGAAGATCCAACTCCCTCACACAGACATATATGTAGTCAAATTAACAATGCACATAAAATAAAATTTTATAAATATAAAAGTTATACTTATTTATAAAATTATAAAATAAATAAATTATAAAAATAAGACAAAACAAAAAATTAGAAATCTGAAACTCCATTTTAACGAGACCTCCACGTGACTTGTACACACATTCTAATTTGATGCCTTTGGTACAGACAAAGTGAGCCAAACTGAACACTCTCTAGAATTATATCAGTCTCTCTCCTTTCCAACATCCATACTAAGGACTCCAACCTTACCAAAAACACATGACAATCAATTTAAAATGACAATACCTTGAGCACTTGAACTTGACCTTCTGTAGTAATCTCCGGTAGCAGCTCATAAAAGGACTGGCACAAACCTGCTGCATATGTCTAAAATCCAATCAAAGGTCAATATGTGTAAGCACACAGCTACATTCTTGAAAAGGCAAGAAACTCAATTTGGAAGGCTTCACACTCTATTTGAGAATTGATATTAATGGTCTAAACAAACAATTTCACGAAAGAGCCCTCTAAGGATGAATGAAGAAGACAGACTATAACTTTACTGATACCCTGATTGCTGAATATCCATCTACATACACAGTGCATTTCGTATGCAGTGTCAGTGGAACTGCATGCTGATCTCACCCTCCCTGCAGTGAGAAATACTTACAAGGAAATAAAAGTTCAAGCCGCTAATTAACAGACCAAATCTGAACTTTGAAAAGGTACTTCCTGATACCAAACAAAACCCAAAGCAATAATGTATAATTATTAACAATGCAAAAGGTATTCTGACATACCTGTAAAAATTCCGTTGATGATAAAAAGATATAGCCATTGATGATCTTAAAGCAGGTTCTGAGATTCTCTGAGCTTAATTCTGCCAAAATAGCAATTATTTTTTAAAAGCACAAATTAACTGGCTGTTCAAAATAAAAGTGAAGTGATGACTCATTTTACTTAAAACTGAGTTGCTACAGCAACATGAAGCACTCATTGGCTTTTAACCATGATTACTAGTGTGACACTGACGGTTTATGGTTCCTGAAGCAGCACGCATGCGGCTTACCGTTTGCAAGGCAGCTGGATGGAAGCTCTAGGATAGAAGATCAGACAGGATTGACAATGTTTTATCATCAGACAAAAATAAAAATAGAAATCTCTACAAACACGTGAAAAAGAAAAACTAAGTCACAGCAAGGGTGGTGACACACAATTATAGTTCCAGCACTCAAGAAGTTGAGGCAGGAAGATTGTGAGTTCTATGCCAGCCTGGGTGGAAAAAATAAATAAATAAAAGCAACTTATAAGCTTTCTTTATAAATTTTCATGACTATAATCTATAGTCAGTATTCATAAGCTAGAAGGTATCTAAAAACTGGCAAAACCCTTTAACAGTACTCTCTGTTCACCTTTTACTAATAAAAACAACTGAGAAAGGCATTTCTCCCCATTGGTCCATTCAGAACAAAGCTAAGAAACCATATGGCCTCAGACTTTTCATTTCAAACCAAAATTTTAGTTGGGTCCTATGGTTTCCTGGTGTATAAAGAAAAGTATGTAGAGACCAAGCATATTCAATTCTTAGTGGGGAAGATGGCAGAGTCGGGTCACTGTATGAAGCCAACCATGACAGCGTTTAACCCCGCTCATGAGAAGGTTTAGATAATAGGTCTGGCTGACTTCTCACTCGGCCAGACTGGCACTACACAAAATCCCAAGTTAGGTAGAGTAGAACTCAACAAGGCCTTGGCCAGAGGACAGAAGGACATGCCAAGCACATTTCCTTCCCTCCCTAAAACACTAAAAGACAAGCTTTCTAGGCAGGGAGCAGCAGGCACTGCCTTTGGGGATGGTTGCGTGTCATGCGGGAATAGCAAGGGCTGGTTGGTGAAAACAGACTTTTGGTTACTACTTGAGAATTCTTCTGAATGAAAATTAAAAAAGAAAAGCCCTCCAGAAAAGAAAGTGGGGAGTGAGGAGGGAGGGGATAGAGAGAGGAAGGAGTCTCGAGAGTGATTAATGGCACTAACCATCACTCCCGTCATCTACTCACTGAAAGTTTCTACTGTAATCAATCACAGTTGTGTCAGCTCACATCCACTCCTGTTTTCAAAGAATCTCTACTTTTCTACACTTAGAACTAGAATTTTTACTTCTGATAAAATTTCTCAATATAAGTAAATTCTTAGCAAAGGGTCCAAATTTGGGGATTTTTCTACCTAAATACTCGCCAGAACAATAGTCAACAAAGTTTTAATAAACGAATTAAAGATGCTTTATGGTTGAGTCTTAATGGGACTTGAGAGCTAAAGAGAGAGCTCAGTGAGTAAATGGCTTCCTTCACAAGCATGAGGACCTACATGGGGATTCACCCCCCCCCCCATAAAAAGCTAGTCGTGGCAATGAATGACTAATTTCTTTCAGTGCTGGGGAGGTGGTGCACAGAGGACCCCACAGACTTACTGGCCAGCAATGCTAGCTGACCAGTGACCTCCAAGTTGAGTGACAGACCCTGTCTCAAACAAAACATAAAACGAGATGGCCCAGCAGCTAAGGGCACTTGCTATTCACTCAGGAGATGTAATAAAGCAGAGCATCTTGCAAATACACCTGTAACTCCAGTTCCAAGGATACGACACCCTCTTTAGCCCTGCATGCACGTATGGAAACATGGATTTCCCACACATACGTGTGTACAAACATTCACACCAACACATACTCATTTACACACATACAAATAAACAAGGTCAAGAGTAATAGAGAAGATACCTGTCACATACTCCATGGGGTAAGTACATGTACACACACCAGTACACACAAGCATGCACCACATATACACCAAAAGAATTAAAATTAAAATTTTTAAAATAATCAAAGGGCCAATAAGATGTAGAACTCTCAGCTCCTCCTGCACTATGCCTGTCTGGACGCTGCCATGCTCCTGCCTTGATGATAATGGACTGAACCTCTGATCCTGTAAGCCAGCCCCAATTAAATGTTGTCCTTTATAAGACTTGCCTTGGTCATGGTGTCTGTTCACAGCAGTAAAATCCTAACTAAGATACTATATTATTATCTACTATGGAAATAATGTTGATATGAGGGAAAGAATCTAGTTATATCTCCAAAAGACTGAAAGAGACAGTGAATCAATCCCTCAGAATCCCCTCAAATGTGATGTTCTGTAATTGTGTAGTACTGAAGGAATTAGAGCTTAGTGGAAAGAGGTAGTCGGGCATGTGTGAAGCCACGTGAGGATGACAGGGACAACACATAGATTATGTGGGATGAATATTGATCTAATTTGTAAGCAATACTTCAGCAAACCATGTATGACACTAAAACTTCAGTAGTTCCTTAGCCGAAACAAAAGTATGTATAATGCTTAGTTTAAACAACTTACATCACAAACTCCCTGTGTAAAGTGAGCAGAGTAAAACTATGGTAAAAAGAAGCAGTTTCAAAACATATTCTTCAAGTAGCATGTAGAATAGCTACCAAACAAAATTCCTCAGGCAAATCTCAAGCTCAACTTGTAATGAGTTTGTCTTTAATTGAAAATTTTCCATAAAGCAATGTTATTTAGTGTTTACTTTTAAACCAATGGAAGCTACTTCAAAAATATATATAATAATTTCTATAAAAACACTATGATTTATCAATATATGGGAATTGTAAAATGGAAGGAGTAATTTTAAAGTCAGGAAAAATACTTTTAGGCTGTGGATACATTAACAAACATCTCAGTAAGATCTGAAGACATACCAAGAAGAGGTGACATGTTCTGAAATATACGAAGCAGTTCTGGTGTGACACATGGGCTGTTCTCCAATGTCACTAACCTAGGGAAAAATACAATTAACACACTTCAGACATCCACTCATGCCATTAATGCATCTGAGGTATAAAAACATTTCATTTAGGAAGCAATGAGGAAAGTGTATAAAGCACCTGCCAACAAGATCACCCACATCACCAGCTGCTCTTGGAACTCCCCAGTCGTTATGGATGCATACCCACATGGAGGCCACAGGGCAACTGGGAGCCATTTTTCAGGTACTTGCCACCTCTTTTTATTTTTTAGACATGTTCTCTCACTGAATGAACTCAACATTTATCTAAGTTGGCTAGCCAGCAAGCCCACCCTGGATCCACCTATCTCTGCCATTCCTAGTGTTGGGATGACAGCAAATGTGCCATCAACCCAAGTTTGGTTTCTTCCTTTCTTTCCTTCTTTCTTTGGTTTTTGTGTGTTCTGGGAACTGAATTTATATCTTCATGCTTTCAAGTCAAGTAATTCACAAGGCTAAATTATTTCTTCAGTCTGTATAATAATATTTCTATATATGCACTAAAAATAACATTGTATGCTAAAATAGAATACAAATTATTGTTGTGGTGATAAAAGAGGGCTAAAGTTATTCTGTGATAAATTTTCTAATGGAGTCTGTGTTCCTCCAATGACAAACTGGGCTAATGAACTAGTAAAACAACTTACACTACATGTTATCTAATTAAATTATAAGCCATTATCATTCTTTAACGGTCTAAAATATAGTTTTAAAATACCAAATATATATAAAATGAACTTGAAGAAGGAATACCATGAGTATCACAACAACAGAAAAAAAAATCAAAACAAACATAAAGACAGAAAAAAAGGGAGTAAACAAATTCTTGTATTTGGTATTGATACAGTTTGAATCTCTAAAGGCCCATCCCTGTCCTTGGACCCAAACTAAGTATTACTCTTTAGATCACTGGGGATATGCCACTGGTGGGAATGGTGGGCCCCAGTGCCTGTTTTTCCCACCTGCCATACATTCATGGGCTTTCTCTACCACAGAGACCCAACTGTGTGTCAAAGCCCAAAGCAATGGGGCCAATCAGTTATAAACTGAAACCTCTCTCGGAGCCAAATGCAAGCTTTTCCTTTATATAAGCTATCTTTGGTACTTGCTAAGGAACAAACCTCACATAGGTAGAAATAAAATTAAATTTTAAAAAAGTCACTTAAACCTTCGAATAAGTACCCACCAAAATTTCATAGCAATACATCTTGTGATGATGTAAACACCTTGCATTATCTTGCCTACCTCCATATTTACTCACTGCACATATGGAAAGGGCCTTAAGTTTCTTTGCTTGTTCCTGCTATAAAATATCCTCACAAAAGCAACCTCAGAAAGGGCTTACAAGGACACACAGTTCAAGGGTACAGATCATCACAGCAAGGAAGTCGAGGTAGCAGGAGTTCAAATAGACGATCATACCACATTCAGAGCCAGAAAATAGGCAACAATGAATATAGCCCTGGCATTCAGCTTCCTTTCTCCATTTTTCTACAGTGCAAGATCCCCATCCATGATCCCACCTACAGTTGACATAGGTCACCCAGGCACAATTAACCTAGTCAAGATGACCTTTAAGACGAATTCTCAGAGGTTAATTTAAATAATCCTTCACAGGTGTGCCCAGAGGATCTCTCCTCAATGAGTCCAGATTCTGTCACAATGACAACATAATTATCACACAATGTCTTTCATATTATATGTTAAGTGAATTAAAGATAAACAACTAATAAGAAAAAGTTAACTATTCAGAAAAATGAGTATATAAAAGGAAAAGATTTAGAAACAAATGTTTCAAATTACAGTTTAACAAGATTTATATACAAACACACAGAGAGAAACAAAAATAAATTGACTTTCTGTAACAGAAACAGCTAAGATGCAAAGGGATGATATCAGAATGATGGATATAAAAATCTAATACCACAATGATGTCAATTCTCAGTGAAATGCTAAACAGAACCAATGCAATTTCAAATAAAACCCTTAGAAAATGGCACTGGAAATTATGCAAGCTATGACATGATTTGGAGTGCAAATAGCCAAGAACAAACAAAACAATTACAACAGCATCAAAATCAGAAAACTTTTGGTTATATAATGGTGTGGGGGTTTAGGTTAGGGAGTGATTTTTGCGTAACCAGGTATCATAAATTACTAGAACACCTTAATTATTAACAGTAAAGAAACAGCATAATAAACTTTCTCCCTCCCAGGGAGTCCAGATTAAGTTTCTGGTCACACAGTATAAGGCAAGCTATACAAAGCAGGAGAAAACTTCAACGTAAACGATCAGGTACTCAAGTCCAGAGTAAACTGTAAAAGGTGGGGAAAGAAGACAATTAAAAAAGAGAGTCTCCATGCTGACTAACAAAGAGCTACATGTAAGACATCTTAACTAGAAAACTGTAATATACAATACAGAAAAGGCTGGGCTTAAGAGGCCCTGGTAGTTAAGGGCACTTGTGGCCAAGTCTAGCAACCAAAATTTGATGTACAAAGCATATGTGGTAGGAAAGAACCAAGTACTGCTAGCTGTTCTCTGATCTCCACACACACACTGACACACAAGTGTTTTAAAAATACAAAAGTGCAGCTGAAGACCTGTAGAGAGGAAAAACTACACGCCCGAAAGCAGAACACTCTGTCCCCATAACTGACTGAAAGAGAGGAAAACAGGTCTACAGCACTCCTGACACACAGGCTTATAGGACAGTCTAGCCACTGTCAGAAATAGCAGAACAAAGTAACACTAGAGATAATCTGATGGCGAGAGGCAAGCGCAGGAACCCAAGCAACAGAAACCAAGACTACATGCCATCATCGGAGCCCAATTCTCCCACCAAAACAAACATGGAATATCCAAACACACCAGAAAAGCAAGATCTAGTTTCAAAATCATATTTGATCATGATGCTGGAGGACTTCAGGAAAGACCTGAACACACTTAGGGAAGCACAGGAAAACATTAATAAACAAGTAAAAGCCTACAGAGAGGAATCGCAAAAATCCCTGAAAGAATTCCAGGAAAACACAATCAAACAGTTGAAGGAATTAAAAATGGAAATAGAAGCAATCAAGAAAGAACACATGGAAACAACCCTGGATATAGAAAACCAAAAGAAGAGACAAGGAGCTGTAGATACAAGCTTCACCAACAGAATACAAGAGATGGAAGAGAGAATCTCAGGAGCAGAAGATTCCATAGAAATCATTGACTCAACTGTCAAAGATAATGTAAAGCGGAAAAAGCTACTGGTCCAAAACATACAGGAAATCCAGGACTCAATGAGAAGATCAAACCTAAGGATAATAGGTATAGAAGAGAGTGAAGACTCCCAGCTCAAAGGACCAGTAAATATCTTCAACAAAATCATAGAAGAAAACTTCCCTAACCTAAAAAAAGAGATACCCATAGACATACAGGAAGCCTACAGAACTCCAAATAGATTGGACCAGAAAAGAAACACCTCCCGTCACATAATTGTCAAAACACCAAACGCACAAAATAAAGAAAGAATATTAAAAGCAGTAAGGGAAAAAGGTCAAGTAACATATAAAGGGAGACCTATCAGAATCACACCAGACTTCTCGCCAGAAACTATGAAGGCCAGAAGATCCTGGACTGATGTTATACAGACCCTAAGAGAACACAAATGCCAGCCCAGATTACTGTATCCAGCAAAACTCTCAATTAACATTGATGGAGAAACCAAGATATTCCATGACAAAACCAAATTTACACAATATCTTTCTACAAATCCAGCACTACAAAGGATAATAAATGGTAAAGCCCAACATAAGGAGGCAAGCTATACCCTAGAAGAAGCAAGAAACTAATCGTCTTGGCAACAAAACAAAGAGAATGAAAGCACACAAACACAACCTCACATCAAATATGAATATAACAGGAAGCAATAAGCACTATTCCTTAATATCTCTCAATATCAATGGCCTCAACTCCCCAATAAAAAGACATAGATTAACAAACTGGATACGCAACGAGGACCCTGCATTCTGCTGCCTACAGGAAACACACCTCAGAGACAAAGACAGACACTACCTCAGAGTGAAAGGCTGGAAAACAACTTTCCAAGCAAATGGTCAGAAGAAGCAAGCTGGAGTAGCCATTCTAATATCAAATAAAATCAATTTCCTACTAAAAGTCATCAAAAAAGATAAGGAAGGACACTTCATATTCATCAAAGGAAAAATCAACCAAGATGAACTCTCAATCCTAAATATCTATGCCCCAAATACAAGGGCACCTACATATGTAAAAGAAACCTTACTAAAGCTCAAAACACACATTGCACCTCACACAATAATAGTGGGAGATTTCAACACCCCACTCTCATCAATGGACAGATCATGGAAACAGAAATTAAACAGTGATGTAGACAGACTAAGAGAAGTCATGAGCCAAATGGACTTAACGGATATTTATAGAACATTCTATCCTACAGCAAAAGGATATACCTTCTTCTCAGCTCCTCATGGTACTTTCTCCAAAATTGACCATATAATTGGTCAAAAAACGGGCCTCAACAGGTACAGAAAGATAGAGATAATCCCATGCGTGCTATCGGACCACCACGGCCTAAAACTGGTCTTCAATAACAATAAGGGAAGAATGCCCACATATACGTGGAAATTGAACAATGCTCTACTCAATGATAACCTGGTCAAGGAAGAAATAAAGAAAGAAATTAAAAACTTTTTAGAATTTAATGAAAATGAAGATACAACATACTCAAACTTATGGGACACAATGAAAGCTGTGCTAAGAGGAAAACTCATAGCGCTGAGTGCCTGCAGAAAGAAACAGGAAAGAGCATATGTCAGCAGCTTGACAGCACACCTAAAAGCTCTAGAACAAAAAGAAGCAAATACACCCAGGAGGAGTAGAAGGCAGGAAATAATCAAACTCAGAGCTGAAATCAACCAAGTAGAAACAAAAAGGACCATAGAAAGAATCAACAGAACCAAAAGTTGGTTCTTTGAGAAAATCAACAAGATAGATAAACCCTTAGCCAGACTAACGAGAGGACACAGAGAGTGTGTCCAAATTAACAAAATCAGAAATGAAAAGGGAGACATAACTACAGATTCGGAGGAAATTCAAAAAATCATCAGATCTTACTATAAAAACCTATATTCAACAAAATTTGAAAATCTTCAGGAAATGGACAATTTCCTAGACAGATACCAGGTATCGAAGTTAAATCAGGAACAGATAAACCAGTTAAACAACCCCATAACTCCTAAGGAAATAGAAGCAGTCATTAAAGGTCTCCCAACCAAAAAGAGCCCAGGTCCAGACGGGTTTAGTGCAGAATTCTATCAAACCTTCATAGAAGACCTCATACCAATATTATCCAAACTATTCCACAAAATTGAAACAGATGGAGCCCTACCGAATTCCTTCTACGAAGCCACAATTACTCTTATACCTAAACCACACAAAGACACAACAAAGAAAGAGAACTTCAGACCAATTTCCCTTATGAATATCGACGCAAAAATACTCAATAAAATTCTGGCAAACCGAATTCAAGAGCACATCAAAACAATCATCCACCATGATCAAGTAGGCTTCATCCCAGGCATGCAGGGATGGTTTAATATACGGAAAACCATCAACGTGATCCATTATATAAACAAACTGAAAGAACAGAACCACATGATCATTTCATTAGATGCTGAGAAAGCATTTGACAAAATTCAACACCCCTTCATGATAAAAGTCCTGGAAAGAATAGGAATTCAAGGCCCATACCTAAACATAGTAAAAGCCATATACAGCAAACCAGTTGCTAACATTAAACTAAATGGAGAGAAACTTGAAGCAATCCCACTAAAATCAGGGACTAGACAAGGCTGCCCACTCTCTCCCTACTTATTCAATATAGTTCTTGAAGTTCTAGCCAGAGCAATCAGACAACAAAAGGAGATCAAAGGGATACAGATCGGAAAAGAAGAGGTCAAAATATCACTATTTGCAGATGACATGATAGTATATTTAAGTGATCCCAAAAGTTCCACCAGAGAACTACTAAAGCTGATAAACAACTTCAGCAAAGTGGCTGGGTATAAAATTAACTCAAATAAATCAGTTGCCTTCCTCTATACAAAAGAGAAACAAGCCGAGAAAGAAATTAGGGAAACGACACCCTTCATAATAGACCCAAATAATATAAAGTACCTCGGTGTGACTTTAACCAAGCAAGTAAAAGATCTGTACAATAAGAACTTCAAGACACTGAGGAAAGAAATTGAAGAAGACCTCAGAAGATGGAAAGATCTCCCATGCTCATGGATTGGCAGGATTAATTTAGTAAAAATGGCCATTTTACCAAAAGCAATCTACAGATTCAATGCAATCCCCATCAAAATACCAATCCAATTCTTCAAAGAGTTAGACAGAACAATTTGCAAATTCATCTGGAATAACAAAAAACCCAGGATAGCTAAAGCTATCCTCAACAATAAAAGGACTTCAGGGGGAATCACTATCCCTGAACTCAAGCAGTATTACAGAGCAATAGTGATAAAAACTGCATGGTATTGGTACAGAGACAGACAGATAGACCAATGGAATAGAATTGAAGACCCAGAAATGAACCCACACACCTATGGTCACTTGATTTTTGACAAAGGAGCCAAAACCATCCAATGGAAAAAAGATAGTATTTTCAGCAAATGGTGCTGGTTCAACTGGAGGGCAACATGTAGAAGAATGCAGATCGATCCATCCTTATCACCCTGTACAAAGCTTAAGTCCAAGTGGATCAAAGACCTCCACATCAAACCAGACACACTCAAACTAATAGAAGAAAAACTAGGGAAGCATCTGGAACACATGGGCACTGGAAAAAATTTCCTGAACAAAACACCAATGGCTTATGCTCTAAGATCAAGAATTGACAAATGGGATCTCATAAAACTGCAAAGCTTCTGTAAGGCAAAGGACACTGTGGTTAGGACAAAACGGCAACCAACAGATTGGGAAAAGATCTTTACCAATCCTACAACAGATAGAGGCCTTATATCCAAAATATACAAAGAACTCAAGAAGTTAGACCGCAGGGAAACAAATAACCCTATTAAAAAATGGGGTTCAGAGCTAAACAAAGAATTCACAGCTGAGGAATGCCGAATGGCTGAGAAACACCTAAAGAAATGTTCAACATCTTTAGTCATAAGGGAAATGCAAATCAAAACAACCCTGAGATTTCACCTCACACCAGTGCGATTGGCTAAGATCAAAAACTCAGGTGACAGCAGATGCTGGCGAGGTTGTGGAGAAAGAGGAACACTCCTCCATTGTTGGTGGGATTGCAGACTGGTAAAACCATTCTGGAAATCAGTCTGGAGGTTCCTCAGAAAATTGGACATTGAACTGCCTGAGGATCCAGCTATACCTCTCTTGGGCATATACCCAAAAGATGCCTCAACATATAAAAGAGACACGTGCTCCACTATGTTCATCGCAGCCTTATTTATAATAGCCAGAAGCTGGAAAGAACCCAGATGCCCTTCAACAGAGGAATGGATACAGAAAATGTGGTACATCTACACAATGGAATACTACTCAGCTATCAAAAACAACGAGTTTATGAAATTCGTAGGCAAATGGTTGGAACTGGAAAATATCATCCTGAGTGAACTAACCCAATCACAGAAAGACATACATGGTATGCACTCATTGATAAGTGGCTATTAGCCCAAATGCTTGAATTACCCTAGATCCCTAGAACAAACGAAACTCAAGACGGATGATCAAAATGTGAATGCTTCACTCCTTCTTTAAATGAGGAAAAAGAATACCCTTGGCAGGGAAGGGAGAGGCAAAGATTAAAACAGAGACTGAAGGAACACCCATTCAGAGCCTGTCCCACATTTGGCCCATACATATACAGCCACCCAATTGGACTAGATGGATGAAGCAAAGAAGTGCAGACCGACAGGAGCCGGATGTAGATCGCTCCTGAGAGACACAGCCAGAATACAGCAAATACAGAGGCGAATGCCAGCAGCAAACCACTGAACTGAGAATAGGTCCCCTATTGAAGGAATCAGAGAAAGAACTGGAAGAGCTTGAAGGGGCTCGAGACCCCAAAAGTACAACAATGCCAAGCAACCAGAGCTTCCAGGGACTAAGCCACTACCTAAAGACTATACATGGACTGACCCTGGACTCTGACCCCATAGGTAGCAATGAATATCCTAGTAAGAGCACCAGTGGAAGGGGAAGCCCTGGGTCCTGCTAAGACTGAACCCCCAGTGAACTAGTCTATGGGGGGAGGGCGGCAATGGTGGGAGGGTTGGGAGGGGAACACCCATAAGGAAGGGGAGGGGGGAGGGGGATGTTTGCCCGGAAACCGGGAAAGGGAATAACACTCGAAATGTATATAAGAAATACTCAAGTTAATAAAAAAAAATAAAAAATAAAAAAAAATAAAGCCAAAAAAAAAAAAAAAAAAAAAAAATACAAAAGTGACAGCTGGAGAGATGGCTCAGCAGTTAAGAGCACCGACTGCTCTTCCAGAGGTCCTGAGTTCAATTCCCAGCAACCACATGGTGGCTCACAACCATCTGTAATGGGATCCGATGCCCTCTTCCGGTGTGTCTGAAGATAGCTACAGTGTACTTATATATAGTAAATGAATAAATCTTTAGAAAAAAAATACAAAAATGAGAAAATATGAAGTAAAAATCATTCACAAAATAAGCATGACATTAAAATTCTACAGAATAAATAAAATGTGGTATAAAAATTTGTTCTTTATACAAACTTATATCAAACTTTTGCTCAATTTGACAAAAGTCAAAGACAAGGCAAATTAAACAAAGTAAGCCATAATATTGATAACTGAATTTTAAAACGGCCATAATTATTATATAATACGCTTCATGAACAAAGCGAAGTTTAAATAGGAATTCTTTTTGTAGTGCTGAGGGTTAAACCTAAGACCTCAGGCACAGTAAACAAGCACTTTACCACTGAACACCACTGAGCCCTCAATTTATTAAACAACATATAGAAAGTGTTGCATACTCAGAGTATTTCTACAAATATACAAAAAATTACCAAAATACACACACAAAAACTAAATTAAGTATTTCAGTGTCAGAATGAAGAAAGCAAAATAATGCTGTGATGCATCCATCTGACAGGTAAAAGCAACATGCATGTGAAATGGTCATCCTCGTGTCACTGCTGTAATGATGCATGAATGTTGTCTTAAAACTTCACAGTAAGTTTAAGAAACTTAAATCCATGTGTAGCAGTAATGTGATAAAGCTAGACCTTAATGACATGCTTTTATAACTGCAAAAGTAAATAATGCCGGGGCAGTTATGTCACTGAAAAGTGCAGCGCTACAATAAAGTAGGACATTATGGATTAAAACTTGCAGAACATGAGCAGTAATAATACTCCAAGATGAATCTGCAGCTTC
Organism: Rattus norvegicus; assembly: GCF_021556685.1. Classification (NCBI taxonomy): domain Eukaryota; kingdom Metazoa; phylum Chordata; class Mammalia; order Rodentia; family Muridae; genus Rattus; species Rattus norvegicus. The sequence continues at coordinate 39,983,209 of NC_141535.1, forward strand.
AACTGGGGTTCAATTCCCAGCAACGTCACATAATTGCTTGAATCTCTAATTCTTGCTGAACCTGACGCCCTCTTCTGGTATCCACAGGCTCTAAAACTCCCACAGAGACATTCACATATACATGTAATTTAAATAATAGCCACAGTAGGTTGTTTTTTCCAAAACCAAAATAAGTATGTATATATAGGCTTACACCGAGGAGTAATCTGAGGATTAAATTATGTAACTAAACTGCAAGTGAACTACTGACCCCAAAGCATGGGTCCATTCAAACAACCAAAGAGTAAATGCCATTCTTCTTATGTTTTTCTTTCATATATGTGTGTGTGTGGGTGTGTGTGGGGAGGTGTGAATGTGTTATACGTGTGTTATACATGTGTGTATGTATGTGTGAATGTGTTATACATGTGTGTATGTGTGTGTGAATGTGTTATACGTGTGTTATACATGTGTGTATGTATGTGTGAATGTGTTATACATGTGTGTGTGAATGTGTTATACATGTGTGTGTGTGAATGTGTTATATGTGTGTATGTGTGTGTGTGTGTGTTACCTGCACGTATGTCTGTGCACCATGTGTGTGCCTAGTGCCTGTGGTGACCAGAAGATGGTGGATCTTGCAGAACTCAGGTTACAGACAGTAGTAAGTCACCATGTGGGTGCTGGAAGTCAAAGCCACATGGGTTCTCTGGAAGAAGAGAGTATGTTCTTAACCACTAAGCCATCCCTCTTGCCCCAGAATACATACCATCCTACAAAATCATTTCTTTGTAAAGAAAATGATTTTTAATTATTAAATGGAGAACATAAGTATATAAATCCAAGCAGCATCACTGAGTACAGATCATAGATCCAACTCATTGATAAACAGGAATAGAATGAGAACAAACTAGTATGAAAACTTTATAGCATACTAAAAGTGAAAATTCCACCCCAGAAAATAGTATTTCAGAAAGTCAAAATTTTTCTGAAATATTTTTATACAAAAATAATCTCAAGTAGATGGGGAAAAAGGGTACAGAGTTAATTTTGATCTGTTCTACATTTAAATGAAGGTCGTTTTGAGCCTAATGCTCAATGGCTGACAACTCTATGGTTTTCGTTGCTCCACTCTACATTTCCTGAAAAGCAAAACCAAACAAAAGCCTTTTCATGTATGGCCTTTTCAATTTTGCTTAGAAGTAGTTTATAGCTCCTAAGAGGTCTGGAGCCAGCTCACAGGTAGCGTGTTGGCTAACAAGCAGGAGCCCCAGGTTCAATCCTCAGTGTAGAAAAGAATGGGTGCCTGGCAGTGCGTGTCCAGAATAAGCCTGACCTTACTGGTTATTTCTAAGTTCTCTCTTTCCCAAGCTGCTTGTATCTTATTTAGGGCTGTAACTGCCAGCTGACGGCCATGCTACATATTTTACTGAGAAAATATAAGGCCTCAAATGGAACACACCACAAAATTTAGAAATCCACATTTCTATTGCCAGTCAAAATGAAACGCCCCTGCTGTTGCCAAAACTTCGGCCCTTCCGCTTGAGATCTGATGCGCCACACTTCCTGTCTCCCTCACTGATGCTCTCCCAATCCAGCTTCACACATTCTACACTTTAACTTCCCAGCCTAGGAGATTCCCACCATGGCTCTTACAGTAAAAGTTCTGGAAAAAGTTGCCAGTGCTCATGACTTGCACTTGCTTCTCTCCACTCATTCTTCAGTCTACTGAATTCTGTTGCTATCACCCTAGTTCCACGGGTCAAATTCACTTCCCAGGTAATCTTACACTCACAGGCTTTAGGTGCTGCGTAGGAGTGCTAAGCCCTCGTTTCATTCTTATAACCACCCTAGATGGTTTCCAACATTATAGATAAGAAAACCAAGGCACACAGACAGACTTTCATCAATCATAACTTGAACGCTGTGGCAGTACTTGGAGTGGCACTTGCCATCTATCAGATTCCAAATCTGAATGTGATCCCACTAAGGTAAGTGTATTTACTAACCAAAGGGCTCAGACAGACTGAACTGCCAACCAGAGAGCAGGCATGGGACTGACCTAGGCCCTCTGCACGTATGTAACAGTTGTGTGGGTTGGTCTTCATGTGGGACTCCTAACAGCAGGAGCAGGGGCAGCCTCTGACTAGGCTGCCTTCCTATAACTGAGGCTGCCTAATCCAGCGTCAACAGGAAAAGATGCATCTAGTCTTCCTGCAACTTGATAAGCCAAAGGGGGTTGCTATCCATGGGAGGCCTCCCCTTTTCTGAAAAGAAAGGGAAAAATGTGGATGGTGGGAGGGAGGGGGGAACTGGGAGTGGGGGAGAATGGACACTGGGCAGAGAGAAGAAGGAGGAAACTGCACTTCAGAATGTATGTAAATTAATTAACTAAATAATTTTTAAAGTGCATATGAAAAGACTCTGCCCATTCTTTACCCAGAAAAACTTAACAATTATTACATTTGTTTTTTCCTTAAAAAAAGGGCATAGGGGTTCATGTCTGTAATTCTAATACTTGGAGAGATAAGGCAAGAAAACTGCTGTGATTAGAGGCCAACTTGGGGTTTATAAAGAAAATTCTAGACCAGCCTGGGATACAGAGACTTATCTCCAGAAAATAATTATCTCAATTTTTTTTCATTTACATATATCTTGAGACGAGGAGAAAATTACCATTAAAATAACCACACAATTTTTTATTGTTTATAAAATCCTTTGAAAACTGGACACATACTTAACAAACACATTAAGTTTTGAGCCACGCCTGGTGGTAAAGGCCTATATATAAAACCTCAGGAGCTCAGGAGACTAAAGCAAGAGGAAGACAAGTTCAAGGCCACCCTGAGCTAGGCATGCTTTCCTATAGTGAACCTTATCTCAAAACCTAAAACAAAAGCCAAAGAGCATTGGAGTTGTACTTCAGTGGTGGAAAACTTAGTATAGCATATGCAAAGCCCTAAAATCAATCATCAGCACAGACAAAAATATCATAGAAAATCTACATGTTTATAAGAAAGTACCTGTGTAACAGAGACTAATTTTTCAATCTGTAGTGTGGGGGAGGCACTGGCAAGCCTATAGGTCATAGGGGAACAATTTTCTATCATGACATTTTCTATTTCATTACATACCGGCTGGTTGCTCTGACACTAAACCATGAGAGTGGACCAGCTACACAAACACATCTGGAACATGTGACATATCACTGTCTGCACTGAGTCAAAAGAGTTTGCCAGTTCTGACCTAGAGCAATCTACCCTTATGCAAATCCGACCTAAGAATTATTGATTTCAACAACCTTCTGATTCAGAGCTACTATCTAGATCAGCGATTCTTAACTTGTGAAATGTCTGCTTGCTGGGGAGATTGAACAACCCTTTCACAGGGGTCGCCTAAGACCATTGAATATCAGATACTTATATTATAATTCCTAACGGTAGCAAAATTACAGTTAGGAAGTAGCAACAAAATAATTTTATAGATGGAGTGACTACAGCCTGAGAAACTATTAAACTTGCAGCATTAGGAAGGCTGAGAACCACTGATCTAGATGCCACTCCAATAACAATATGGAAGACTATAATGGGTACCTTCCAAGCAGAGAAAATCTACCCAGTGACATTTAAAACCATTAATCTAATATTCTGATACAGAGCATTTACTTACAACTTAGTAGTTTTCACAAATGAAATAAAACAAAAACAATTTCTGAGAATCAAAACTCTGGATTTTTGGTTTGTTTCTTTATCTTGTCATTGATGTACAAGATGCTGAGAATTGATTTGTGGGCTGTACAAATTTGAGAGAAGCATGCTATCATTGAGCTATACCATAGCCCAAATTAAAACTCTTAATTTCCAAGAAAAAGTTAGGAAAGAAAAGAGAAAGAAGTAGGGCAGAAGGGCAAGGAGCAATTGTCCACTTTCCTGTGGTTGATTCTGTGATTAAACTGCAGCAGAGAACTTTACACATCTCCAATAGTACCTCTGGAGAAATGGCTTCCAGCAGTGAGGAGGGATGAAGACTGAAAGAGCCTGATAGCTCAGTTCCTTAAGCACAATGGGTAGGCAAAGATTCATGTGTCATATCAAATTAGCATGGTGCACGATTCTTTTTTGAGTTTTTTTTTTAAAGCTTTTAGTAGTACATACTGCTTGTTCAGAAAATATTGCATGAAGATTTTGAATGGCAACTATTTTAGAGCTAAGTTCTAACATTTTATTTCAAATACTCAAAATTTTAACATCAAATTTTGCTTGGTACATTACCAAGATGCCTAGGTTATTTGCCAAATTACAAATATAAAATGCAACATGGTCCTTGCTATAATTTCTCTCTATTTCTCTGTTTTAAAAAGGTTTGTTTAGACTTTATATGTTTAGGTGTCTTGACTGTATTTACATCTGTGTACCATGTACATATAGTGCCTGTGGAGGACAGAAGAAAGTGTCAGATCCCAGGGAACTAGAGTTACAGACGTTATGAACTATACCATGTACGTGTGGAGAACCTGGCCCTCCTGTGGAAGAGTAGACAGTGTTCCTATCAACAGCTAGTTCTCGCTAGCCACCTGTCAGAAGCCTACCCTGAACAACAGGTGGAAGAGGGAAACAACCAAAGGCTAACAACTTGGCACGCTTATCCCTACATCTGAGTAATCAGAGCCGTTACATGACCTCTGCTCTCCTGGGACACACAGAGAGAAAGCAGCAGCAGGGCAATCCATAAGATCAAGTCCTCCCTCTTACCATAATTCCAGACCATCTTCCAGAAGGTAGACATGTGGAGGCTGGGAAACATCGGTACTCAGCTGGATAACTGGGAGCAGGAAAGGATACAAGTTCTTGCTGTCTGCTCCTAATCCCTACAGGAAGTATAAACACGATTTATGATAAGAAACTCTAAGATCCCTCCCTACCACCAATCAATTACTTGCCTCAGAAAACAATTTATATTATATAAAGTAAATAAGAGTCATTTATAATAGTCTTCACTATACTAGCAAACAAGTTTCTATTTATTACTAAAATGTAAAAATCAAAATACTAGATGGAAATATATATATATATACACGCATGCCAAGGCTATATGTATCTGTGCCTTTTAAGAAATTCCACATATAATTTGAATCTCCCTTATTTGAAATGGTTAGAAAGGAAGAAATTAAAATTTTGAATTTAATTTTCTAGAATGGTTGTAAATAAATAACAAAATATCATGGGAATGGAAGCCAAATCTTCCTATAATTCATATACACCTTATACAAAGGTAACTCAATACATTAGTGTACTATATTGTTTAGCAGGCCAGTTGGGAAGTCTCTACTTGTGGTATCAACTCGGTGCCAAAAAGTTTACTGGTGTGCAGCATTTTGAATTTTAGATTAGTGATGCTCACCAAATGTAGGAAGTGTTTGTTTCCCCCATGCCATGACTACAGAAAAGGTAGTAACACTGATATATATTTTCACTGTATAAACACACGCAGCTAAATAACAAGCATGAAATTAGCCCAGCCTAAATTGCTCACTGCTATCACAGTAGATCCAGAGTTAACATACTAGGTGGGCATGATCAACCATGTAGTTAGAGATGCAGAAAAAGTTCAAAAGCAATTACATATTGGACTTAGAGAAACAGAAATATATATAACAATTCCACAGCAAAGAACTTTTAAAGATACCCGTGATACATAAAAATGTCTCCAAGAGAAAACTCACATATCCATCAGAATTAGTTACACATGAGAAAAAGAAAACTGAGGAGAAAGGCAAAAAAGACTTATTTTGTATGTTTTCTACATTATCTCTCATGGAGAATTTTTTTTTGTTATATATTTAATGTGTCTAGAACACAGAAGAAAAAAGTTTAATCTAAAATTCTAGTTCGTCTGTTGCTCTCTTAAAACCCAGTGGTTTAGTATTTCACGGTGGAAATACTTTAAAGCAAACAAGAAGGATTTTTGAGTGGTAAAAAAATCAATCTCTAAGCAATAATAAATCTAGAAAGGAAATTTCAAATACCATTCTTGGGAAATCTTTCAAATGCCAATACAGTTTTAGAGTAAATTGAAATAACATAAACCAAATACACACAGACACACACACACACACACACACACACACACACACACACACACACACACACTCTGACTCTCTCTGTCTCTGCCTCTCTCTGTCTGTCTGTCTGTCTCCCCTTTTTTGTTTGTCTTCATTTCGTTTCAGGAGACCCAGTCTTACTGCAGAGCCCTGGCTGGCCTGATAGTTACTATGTTACTAAAAAAGTTCATCAAAAAAAAACAACTTATCAGTGACTAAGTAACCTATCACAAGAGAGGAAAATCATATTCTAAAATAATTATAGATGATGGAAAGGGATATAACTATCTTTACAAATTTCCTGTGATAGCTTTTGTTTTTTCCAATTTAAGAAGACTGACCAAGGTATGGCGGTATGTATCTATAATTACAGCACTTGAGAGGCCAAAACAGGAAGGTCAGGACTTCAAAATGTACAGCTGTCTACGTAAGTTCAGGGTCAACCTAGACTACATGAGGCCCTGGATGGAGAGGTCAGAGAGAGGAAGAGAATGAGTACGAATGAGTGCAGCCTATGGATGGGCAGCCACTGTTCTTGTGCAGACTGGGCATACTATGGACAAACCTATTTCTCCAAGCCTGTTTTTGAAGTTTAGACACTCAAATGACTCAGGGTACCATGGTCTAAAAGGTACCCCAACCACTAGTGTCAACCAACCTTTTCATACATTTCTCAAGTGAGTCATAATTCTATCTTTCTAATGTTTTTCAAATTGTTTCTCTTCCTGCTGTTTACTTAATTCCTGCCCTGATCACCATTTTCATTGCTAATAGATGCTCCTAACCTTGACCTGGTATCACTCTCATTCCACACCCAGTCCCACTCTGGCTAACTATTTTAATTATTTTTTTTTGTTTTGTTTTTAAGAAAAATGATCCTTTGAATTGAACATTACTCTCTTTAGCCTTCTTGATCCATATATGAATTCTGAAGTTCACTATCCAACTACACTAACTATGCAGTATTAGAAACACTATGATGACATCTTTATAAAGCTGACCAAACCACAGACTGAACAAATATGTTTACTATTTGTCTCCTAAAAACCAATGAAACCAATGAACTTTTTTAAAAGACCTATGACCATAAACACAAAACAGAATATTAGAAGAGATAAAAGTAATCAAATTTAACCCAAGATGCAGTCCACAAAACTCAAAAAAGGTCAACAAGCTGAAGGGCCCAAGTGAGGTGCCTCAGTCCCACTTGAGAGGGAGAAGAAAGCAACCACAAGGGGGAAGGGAGGGAGGGACTTGGGTGGGAAAGGATATGGGGGACAGGAAGAGGGGAACATGATCTGGTATTGGGTGGGGGAAAAAGACTGAAGCCCTAAGGGCCAGCAGAAAGAAAGGAAAAAGGTAACCTGGGGGGGGGGGGGGGGTGCAGCTAGAATGTACTAGAGACCTGGGAAGTAAGAGACTCTCAGGACTCAAAGGGAGGGACCCTAGATGAAAGGCCCTACAGTAGAGAGAGGGAACTTGTAGAGCCCACCTCCAGCAGAAAGACAGGGCATCAAGTGCGGGATGGGGTAAGTCTCCTACAGTCAAAACTCTGACCCATAATTGTTCCTGTGTGAAAGAACTGCAGGGATGGAAATGAAGAAGAGCCTGAGGAAATGGAGGTTCAGGGACTGACCCAAAGTGTGATTCAGCTCAAGGGGAGGCCCCAAGGCCTGACACTATTACTGAGGCTATGGGGTGCTCACAGAAAGGGACCTATCATGACTGCCCTCCGAAAGACCCAACAAGCAGCTGAAAGAGTCAGATGTAGATATCTGCACCCAACCAATGGACAGAAGCTGCTGACCCCTCTGGTTGAATTAGGGAAAAGCTGGAAGAAGCTGAGGAGGAGGGCAACCCTGTAGGAGGATCAGCAGTCTCAACTAACCTGGACCCCCTTCCCCCCAAGATCTCTCAGACACCAGACAGCACACACCAGCTGATATGCAAACAGCAGAGGACTGCCTGGTCTGGTTTCAGTCAGAGAAGATGCACCTAACCCTCAGGAGACTGCAGGCCCCAGGGAGTTGAGTTCTAATGGGGTGGGGGTTTGGGGATTGGGGATACCCTTGTGGAGACGGGGTGGGGAGGAGGTATGGGTTGGGGAACAGTCAGAGGTTGGACTGAACAGTAATAAAATCTGGAGTGTAAAAAAAGAAAGATTAAAAAATTTAAATAAAAAAATAATCAAATTTGGGAAGTGAGAAGTTAAGTAGTAACTGACTTAGCAACACTAGAAATGGAAGCTCAAATTAAATAGAAAATGGGGTCAACAAGATGGTTCATTGAGTACAGCTTTTTGACATCAAACCTGAAGACCATGTTCAATCCCTGAGAGCCACAGGTACCATACAAGAGAACTGAATCTAAGTTATCCTCTTATCTCTACATGCATGTTGTGCGTACTCACACAAACACACACACACACGAGCAGATGCAGAAATAAACAACATTTGCATGTTACATAGCGCTAGGAAGGTGAAGACATCTAAAAGTCACTGCTTGAAAAGCTGAAAGTAGACTGACTCTTCTACCAAAGAGAACAGAGCAGAAGAGAGCGCTGTCACTCTTCATTAAGAATAAATGATAACTGACTGTACCCTATCTGTGTTTAAAATTAATATTTAAAGGAAATAAATCACCACATTATGGCACTTAAGAGTTGTTACTGCTTAATATAACATGCCAATCACAGAAAAGCCATTAAAGGCTTGCTCCCAGCTGCTGGCACTACTTTGGAGGACTGTGAAAAGCTTAGGAGTACAGGCCAAACTGGCAGAAACAGGCCAAGTCAGGCATGTCCTTAGGAACTGTATCTTGTCCTTGGCCCCTCTCGAGCTCTCACTCTGTTTCCTGTCCACTAAGTGCTAAGCTGTCACACTCCTGCTTCCATATGCTCTGTCTCCCCAGATCCAAATCAGGAGACCCAGGAACATGCACTGAATCTCTGAAAACTAAATACTTCCGCCCTTAAGCTGTTTACGTCAGGTATTCTGCCATGATGACAAGTTTAAGTAATGCTGGAGCTTCATAAATGGAGGTACATCTGTCTCGAATATCTTCATCATTCTCATCCCTAAGATACCATGTCATTAAGAACTGCTATCCAACAATATTTAACACACAATTTGAACATCAATTCTGTCAGGACAGAGATCTTCACTGGTATCCGACATTACTTTTAGTAAATCAGACATCCTACCTTATGCCCCATACTATGATGATTTTAATACAACTGTTACGTACTTTTCCAGACTGTCATTGCACAAAACACTTGTCCTATTTACCTCTTCCCAGCATCTAGTACTAAACATTCACCTTATGAATAAATGTTTACTTCTACTGAAGCCAAATACTGGAGACTAGAATGCTTATTTTTATAGGTATCAACCACCACAGGCAAAGATACTAGACACTAGATTTCCAGGTTTATAAAATACAAATGCAAAAATACACAATTTATACTAATGTCCATCTTGCATGTTAATAGCCAAAAGATAGGAATGTCATCTGAGAGGTAATTAAATAATAAACTTTAATATTCTCAAATGACCCCAAAGTATATTTTAAGCTACAATCTCAATTTCTGTATTATATGTTATTATATGCTTATTTGCAAAAAGGACACATTAATATTTGGTTGGAACTTGGCATTATTGGTCAATACCGGTAAGTCAAATGCCATGAAGAAGAAAAACAACCAAACATTCACTGATTAGATTAAAAAAACTGCAGTGATTGACATGCTAAGAGAGACACAAAAGCAGGCTGGAGAGATGGCTCAGCGGTTAAGAGCACTGACTGCTCCTCCAGAGGTCCTGAGTTCAATTCCCAGCAACCACATGGTGGCTCACAACCATCTGTAATGGGATCCAATGCCCTCTTCTGGTGTGTCTGAAGACAGCTACAGTGTACTCATAAAATAAATAAACAAATCTTTAAAAAGAAAATTTTAAAAAGACACAAAAGCTGGGGAATTTTACTATTTCCCTCACAAAGGTTTTCAACTAAGCTAAAAACACACTTACAAAGCTACAGTACAAAGATTCTAAAGTTCTACTTCTGTTACCTACAATATTAACAGACTCATTGCTACCCTTTTCTGAGGTCATTACTGTTCTCTACCCAAAAAAAAAAAAAAAGTCTTTACAGGAAAATCCTAAGTATTAGAAGATAAGCAGGAAGATACTTATTTTACGAAAGTGCTTTAGAGAGGACTACAGAGCTGGCTCAGCAGTTTAAGAGTACTTCCTTCTAAGAGCTCAGCCAGGCTACCAGCAGACACACCAGATGGTCCTTGACTGCCAGTCACTGTAGCTGCAGGAGATCCAACATCCATGGATAGCTTCTGTAACAACACATATTCACACACACACTCATACTCACACACTCTCACACACATACACATGCACACACACACTCATACTCACAAACTCACACACTCTCTCTTACACACTCATACTCACACTCAGACACACACACTTTCTCATACACACACTCATACATACTCTCACACACACTATCTTTCACACACACAAAGACACACACACAGTCACACTGACTCACACACTCTCATATACACAGTCACACTCAAACACACACAAAGACACACAAAAACACATTCTCACAGACATACGGTAATTTTAAAAATACATCTTTTTAAGTGTTTTAGAAGATAGTTTTGGGAGGAATATTTTTGTTTAATAGTATAGTCTAATTTTAGCAGATAAAAGAATGTATGGAGGTGGAGTACAGTGACCGTATATTATGAAAGCATTTATATCACTGAATTGTGTGCCTAAATTGGTTTAGATGGTAAACTTTCTGTCATATGAATCTTACAAAAATTTTAAAGGTACAAAATTGCATTACAGTTTGTATCATTAATCATCTATTTAACAGTCTTTTGAGAATTTATAATGATAAAACTCACCCATAAGCATTTATGGAAAGAATAGGTTCAGCCCAAACATAAAGGTTACCTTGGGTTTTTTAAACTAATATTATGAACCTTTAGATTGCGAATTGCTGTAATTCTTAATGCAGAAGAATATCTCAGTGGATATTCTAGATGTCTAGAATTTACATTTAATAGTTTAAGTAAGAGCTACATTCTAGGGCTGGAGAGATGGCTCAGCGGTTAAGAGCACTGACTGCTCTTCCACAGGTCCTGAGTTCAATTCCCAGCAACCACATGGTGGCTCACAACCATCTGTAAAGAGATCCAATGCCCTCTTCTGGTGTATCTGAAGACAGCTACAGTGTACTTATATATAATAAATGAATAAATCTTTAGAAAAAAAAAAAAGAGCTACATTCTACAGTCTAGATCCTTCTCCATGAACTTTCAGGTTCCTTTCTACCTACTACACATCAGATCACTTTAAATATTAAAAACACTGGGGCTTGAGAGATGGCTCAGCGGTTAAGAGCACTGGCTGTTCTTCCAGAGGTCCTGAGTTCAATTCCTAGCAACCACGTGGTGGCTCACTATCATTTAATAAAGGGATCTGATGGCCTCTTCTGACATGTGGGTGTACATGCAGATAGAACACTCATACATAAAATAAATTTTAAAAAAAGTAGAAACATCTAAAGTCACAATCATTCCTTTCTTCAAGATTTCATGACTTCTTGGCTTATGAAAAGGAAAGTTTTTATTTTAAAGCCAGGAAAACCATAAACTGCAAAGCGACTTCATATTGAAACTCTCTAGATACCAGACCGGCTCCATGTGGGCACACATGTTGCAGGGCTAACACCACTGAAAAACACTAACAAAAGAAATACCCTTTTAAGTAGAGAATATTTTCTATTACCCTCAGAAATACACTACGTAGATCACATTTGTTTTTGAAAGAGTATAGATTATAATTTTAAAAGCCTAAAAGTAGCATGAAGATTTTCTTGAGTATTAAATCACATGAAAACAATGAGTTAAAAAATAAAAACAAACAAACAACCTAAGAAACTGGAGAGCTCACTTACCTGAACAAGATGGATAAGTGTTGTCAGAATAGCGCATCGTAACATGTTGTGTTCCTCACTCTGCTTCCAGAGAAGAGGCAAATACTGCACCAAACACCCTACATACGGCCGTATCTACAAGACAGACAAAAAGGGAAACAACAGGACCACTTAGTAAGAAAGAAAATATACCATGAGAAACCTGGCAAACACTGTGAAATGTCAGGCAATAAACTACCTAATATTAATTTATTAAATTAAAGATATTGTACTATGAATCCTTGGGTCCAACCAACCTTGGACAGAAAATATCTGCGTGTGTGGGGGATTCACTCTAGTTACTAAATCACTAACAGTGACAGTGCAGTGTGGCAACTGTTTATACCATCTCAATGTAACTTAAAGGACGTGGGAGAATGTGAAGCCATTTTATATAACTAACTGACATCCACATTCACAGGCCTTGGTTTCCTGCAGGATAAGCAAGAATGAATAAGCATATTACTCAGTATTTAAATGTAAAAGAAGAAATCTCTAATATTCAGCAATCTAGACAAATCTTAAAGGCTTGGTAAATGAAATCAATCACAGAAAGACAAACAATGAATGATTCCACTTCCAAAAAAACAGAATAGTCAAGTTAGTGACAGTAAAATGGCGACTGACAGAGGCTAAGAAAGGACAACGGGCATTTACTAATTAATCAACTGGTGTGAAGTTTAAGTTCACGATTATTCATGTTGGTATACAATGTCGCATGAATACTCAACAGTATGCACTTAAGGATCCTCCTCAGTAATTTGTTTTGGAACATCTGGGGGATAGAAGGAGAGGAGTCTGACCATCAGTCTCGAATAAAAGGAGATCTTCAGTTCAATCTAAACATATTTTGAAACCATGGGCATAAAATATGCAGTAGTGTAACAAATGCTTTAACAACGGTCCTTTCCTTAGGAGGCTTAAAAAATATTATAACCTAAATGATATTTCATCTTTCAGATAAAATGTTGCACACATTTCACAGAAGCTCTTCAATTTTTTTCTCTGTTAAGAAATGTAGAATCTTAAAGACTGCTTGTCCTAAAACTTGATGGCATGTTTATTTCAACTAGAGACTTGTAGATCCTCAGGAATGAAATCATTTAACTGTGCTCTTCTAAGGTATTTTTTATGAGGCTAGAGAGATGCCGCAACAGCTGAGAACGCTCCTCCAGAGGACCTGAGTTTGATTCCCAGGAGTTACACGATGGCTCGCACCATCTGGAACTCTAGTCTCAGGGGACCCAACAAGCTTTTCTGTTCTCCTCAGGTATCAGGCATGTACATGATGAACAGACAGGCATGCAAAACATACATACAAATAAAAACAAATACATAAATAAGAATTAATACTCAAGTAATCGTACTCTATGGTACAAAGATAATGACTTCACTAAACTATCAGAGTCAGACAAAATCAAATTCAGTTAGTGACAGTTTGAAGGGTAAATAGACAAGGACATGGTAATAAACTTATGTAAAGGGAACAAAAGTTAAAGAATGAAAGAACTGATATTTTTAACTATTTCTTAACTTGGTATTTTTTTAACAGATAATTGGAGCTCTCTGTGAAATAAAAATGCAACAGCATTTCAAGGAGACACATGTAAAATACTTAGTACAAGAAAAAAATTTTTAAAAATTTTCACTAGCCAGATTCATACAAGTAAATGGACAAATCTTATATTTATAACAAACTTTTTTAACAAATAAGTTATTCAAAATGTATAATACTATAAAGAATATTAGATTTGGAGTGATTTCTTATCATGAAATCCTATAAGCTTGCTGAGTTCAAAATTATAATTCCCATTTTATACATGATATAAGTTTAAAGACCTTATTCAACATGAATAGCAAGGTCAGAGACTTACCAGTTTTAAAAAAACACCTTCAGTTAATCATTTAAATGAGCAAACTAAATATTCAAAGACAATCATCAAATGAAATAATACAATTCTTGTAACAAAAATCCAAAGTGCTAAGAAATATTACATTAAGAAAGCAGTGTGAGGACCTGCTCAATATGAAGTGACTCACGCCTGGCATAACAAGGACACAGTGTTTAATTGGAACACCAGTATCCCCATCCAAGCTTAGGAATGTTTACCTAAGCACAGGGGCACACACTGTTATCCCAACAGCTAGGAGGAAGAGGCAGAAGGTCAGGATTCAAACATAAGCTCTTTACACTGCAAGTCTGAGGCCAGCCCAGGCTACATCAGTCTCTGCCTCAAAAATATACTACAAAGTATAAACTTTTGACCAGTTACTTATTTCAAGTCTCAAAGACGTCTGCAGGCATTAAATGAGAATACATGCAGCGCACTTGGCACAAGAGACCACTGCTCAATGTTAGTAGCTATTCTCATCAACAGCCGGCACTGAGGAGCAACTGCAACATGTCCCGGTCCATGAAAACGTGGGTCTAAGAGGAGACAGTCTGTGAGCTCCAAACACTGTCCTTCCTAGAAATAGTTCTCTGCTTTCAAAACATATATAAAGTACTGAACCAGGATATAAAAGGCCAGAAGACAATTACACCACTGTTTCATGGATTACTCATTCTTCATGGAGATCAGGGTAGGGGGACAGAGAAAGCTAAATAATTTAATTTTTAAGAACTTTACAAATCATTTTTATACTTAAGCATACATATGTCTGCAAAAATGCTGTGTTTGTGTGTGTGTGTGTGTGTGTGTGTGTGCACGCGCGCGCACATGCACTTCATATGTAATGTTTGGTATGGTTTTAAGTAAAAATAAAGGGAGACTGGAGAGATGGCTCAGCAGTTGAGAGCACTGTCTGCTCTCAAAGGTCCTGAGTTCAATTCCCAATAACCACACGGAAGCTCACAACCATCTGTAATGGGATCCGATGCCCTCTTCTGATGTGTCTGAAGACAGCTACGGTGTACTCATGTACATAAAATAAATATATGTTTAAAAAGAAATTAGGGCCAAATATATGTCTCCGTTGATAAAGGCACTTGAGACAAACAAGCCTGAACTGAAACTGAGTCCAAGAATCCATGAAAGAAACTGGATGTCACGCTGAACACCTGCAATCTATTTAGCAAACTGGGAGGCTGACAGGAGAATCGCTCGCAGCTCACGAGGGCAGACCAGAGGCACACACAGAAACCCTGCCCCTCTCTATACAAGGCGTAAGAAGAGACCGACTCCCCCCAGCTGTCTTCTCACCTACCTGGATGCATATGCAACACATACACACACAAAAATCAACCTTTAAAGGAGACTATAGACATACGTTTAAAAAGTATGAAGTAAAAAGTAACAAATCCTAAGAAAACTTACATTTGCTATGATGCATCTTGCTTAGACACTGAACACTGTGAACTTCAAGATTACTGAGCATAAACTAGATGCTACTTTACTTTCTAAATACCGCCACACCACAGATATAATTGTAGTACTTAATATTTAAATATTCTTGTCTTTCACTTCTGGTATTTGGAGATGAGGTCTGACTATCACTTGAACTCTCAATCATCCTCCTGCCTCAGCTTCCCAGTTCCTAGGTTTACAAGCATGCACCAACATAACTAGTTTCTCTTAGTCACTTTTAATAAATTCAAATATAAATGTCAATTCTGAAAAGCACATAAATGAAATGAGAACATATATGTTAAAAGCTTTTTAAGAATACTTTATCTTTTTTACAATATAAAGCAAAGATATTAAATATTCATAATCTCATCTGACACTTATTTTTATGTTTTACAACATTACCTGTATGTTGACTCTTTCAATCACACAGGAAAGGACATGCAAAACATGCATCTTTGTATCACATTCTGTAACTTGCTGCAGCAACTGAAAAAGCAGTGTGAACATGGTTTCCAGATACTGCAAGAAGAACAGAGGTTACAAAATGTAGCCTTTATGTATATAAACACAAATCAGGTCAGAGCAATGAGACAAAATACAAAACCTAAGCAATGCTTAAAAACAGCTGTCAGCATATAATACACCATTTTTTCTCTATTACTGCTAAATGTATACACATTAGAATCTCAATTATCCACAGGCTGCAATGTTTAAAGGACTAGTCACAATTGTGTTTTTGTCAACTTAGCTATTAACTGTGCCCTATAACCACACTTCCATAAAAACCTGTTGCAGATAATATGAAAAGGCTTTGAATTAAAGCAGTAAGAACCTTTGCTGTTGCACTCAACAGGCCATTGAACTCATGCAGTCTTTATTAGATGCAGTACGTAAATACAGAATTCTGTAGATAGATGCCTATTATTATTCTAGTATAAGAGACCCAAAAACCTCCAGTTCTCCTCTGACTTCCACAAACATTCCAGAAGCATTCTCACACACATACATATAAAAAAAATGAAAAATGCATATTTTAGAGTTAAAAATACATATAAATTACAGTTATAAACCAATTTTGTACTCCAAAGACACAAGTAGAAATTGTTACAAAATCTGGAAACCAGTATTCTTACCGGTAAAAATTGATCTGTCCTAAATTCAAAATCATCAACAGGTAAAAAGCAGTTAAGGAATATTGAAAATGCATGAAATTTATCAAGATAAAAATATATCTCTATAAATTATTGAAATGTTTTTAGAAAAACACATTTTAACTATCCTAAAAATTAATTTCACAACATAACCAATTTTAGAATTTTAAGCTTAAGGCTCAGTGTGGTAGTGCAGACCTATGAACCAAACACTAGGAGGCATAGGCAGGAGGACCAGAAGTCCAAGGCCAGTCTCAGGTGTGTAGCGTCCCAGGTCAGGCTGGGCTACCTGACACTCTAATTTAAAACAACAGGAAAAAAATTTAGCTTCTTTACAATTAAGTCCTTTAAAAAGTTTTTGTAGGTTTTATTATTATTTTGTATTAGCTACAACAGGGTTAGAGAGATGGGTTGGTGGTTAAGAGCAGTGCTGTTCTTCCGAGTTTGGCTTTGCTTCCCTGCATCTGTGGGGCGGCTCACAGCCATACATAAATGACTCCATTTCCAGACATCTGATGCCCTCTCTCTTCTTGCCCTCTCAAATAATCAAGCACATATGTGGCACAGACTTGTAGGCAAAACACCCGTAACATAAAATAAATAAAACAACAAATTAAAATTTTTAAGAAAAACTTGCAAATAGAAAAAAAAATGAAGGATATTTAACTTCAGAGTTGTTGCTGTTTCAATTCGGACCTAAAAAAAAAAAGAAAATCAAAGTACAGTATGAGTTTTTAATCATTACTGAACATCATTAATACTTAATGACAGCAAAATTATTCCAAACCATTTTCTTTCCTGTTTTTGTTAATATTAAGTTATAAGGCATATGCCATGAGAAAGGATGTTACCCTTAGTGTGTAACAAGTTACCAAAAGAACAAATATCATTATCTCAGACCTTTCTAATTTTTCTACAGTTGCATAAGAACCCTTTGGGACAACGGATATTTCCAGGAAGAAAACTAATTTGCCACTAGGTAAGTGAAAAGCACGGGACTGAAAGAAAGTAGCATGCAGAGACACCAGGGAAATGAGAAAATAAAGACGCAAGAAAACAAAGAAGATGGTGAGTGAAGGGTGGCCGGGGGCCTGCGCTGCCTGTGATGGGCTGAAGTGGGGCACCGTGTCAGACGCAGCTTTAGAGACTGATGGTCTCTGGCCTTCTAGCTCTCTAACTATAATAAATGCTTGCTGATAACACCTAAAACATTCTAAAATGTTCCATGCTTATTCTATGGTTAAAAAACACTGGCTTCTTTTCTCTTTAAGTCTGTGCTTTATTAAACATTACAACTGTCTGTGCTTTATTTAACTCTTTATGCTTAAACAGCACTAGGGAAACTTACTCTTTCTTACTGTTCTGTGCTTCATTAAGTGCTAAAGCTTAACTCTTTATTAACTTTGTTACTTGTACTTTAATAAGCACCAATATCTAGTGAATGACACATGCTGTTTAGCAATACGGAATTAAGTAAAAGGATTTATTGCGAGGGCTTATTTCTCTGTATCAATCAGAAGCCTCTCTGGTTTAGCTGGTTAACTCTTTGTGAACCAGAGGAGGGAAAGGAAAAAAATTAAAATGCTTTGTACAGGCAAATATGCACAGGCACATATACATTCAATCATCCATACACCCATACTCTGGCCGGGCCCAATTGTCACATCAACTCCACAAGTATTCATGCATGCTTACACACTTACACATATACCCTACACTCAAACATATAGACAAGCGGACATACACATTTGGACTGACAGATGGACAGATGGATAGACAGACAGATGGACAGGGCAAAGCTCCTCAAGCCAAACCATTCAACCAACAACCAACAACTTTATTTCTTTTTTGCTGGTCTTCTTATAACTCCTTAGACACAAAGTTATTTAGAAAATTACCTCAGAGATAAAATGTTACATAAAATGGGAGTTACAGTAGGATGTTGATATTAAGTTTAAAGCAATTTCATTATAATATGCTTGCTATAAGCTTAAAACAACAGTTCTTTTCATGGCCTTGCATTATCCTAATGTTCACCTGTGGTCTTATCCTTGGACCTGAATGTTTTTCCTTGAACACAAATTTGTCCCAAGTCTATTTCTCTTTTTAGTGTAAGTATGAAAGCTCATTATATCCCTTATTACGCAGACTTCACTTACTATTCTGAGGAGTGGACACATTCTACTCTTGATTCTAACTTTATTACATCTTTCTAGCAAGTAAGACTATCTTTACAACTTTCTTCCTAAAATTATTTGAATCAAATCAGGAATTCTATAGAATTATTAATTATTTGCCCATATAGCATCACAACAAAATAGTACATCTTCACAGGTCTGCAAAGATTGCTCAAAAGGGTGGGCTAATAACTAATGATTGTTATATATTTAATAATAACAAGAAAAGCATATTAATAGCAGGAATCATTCCTAAAATGGAATTCTCAGGAAGATCAGCTGCTAGTTATTAGCTTCTCCTGTGTCCGCTCCTGACAAAGTGTGAAGGAAGAGCGGGGAGGAGGGAGGAAGCTGTTCGAGCTCCACAGCTCTGCTCTAACCTCAGGTAGAGCAGAGCTCCCAAACTCCCAAGTGACCTGAGCTTCACACAGGCTTCAGAGTCCAGGACTCTTATTCCACTGTACGCAGCATGCTATCTCGGTGTACCTAAGAACGTCACCTTATCCTGACGTTAGCAGCCAAGTGGGCACCAGGGAGCATACTTTCAGTTCCCAACTCAAGTAAGATGACTCAATTCTGCTTTCAAGTCTTTAAAATAGTATCTAAAACCTTTATTTCCTGGCTAAGAACACATTCATTTGCTAAATGCTAAACATTTCTATACCTGTAATTGTAACTAGCATATTCTCTAGAGCCATTTTCAAAAAACAAAGAATTGTGAACATTTTAGAGGAGCTTCTGAGGTCTACAGATGTTAACTCAGCAGGCCGACATACCACCAAATCCTGATCTTGAAGCAAGTTACAGATTGCTTCATACAGCCTGGGTCTCAAGTCAGACTTGAATTTCACAGAAATCCACTGACCAATGAGCCAAATCACCCTGCGTCGTAATGGCTTATACCTAAGTGGAGGAGGAAAAAAATCAGTAAATTAAAATGTTCAGTACTTTAAGAGGTCTACTTCACTTAGAATAATTTCCATTTAAATCTAAATAAAAAAAATCAACTTTTAAACATCAACGCAGAAGGAACAATAGAGTCTTGATGTAAGTAATGAAAGCCCTCAGGTAGACATATGTCATTCTGATTCTTCTACACCACTGAGCTGTGGCAGTCAGTAACCCCAGCACCTAGAAAACTGAAGCAGTGAGTGCAAGGGCGGCATGAGTGAAGAGGTGATCCCATGTCAAACTCAAGGGCTAGGACAAAGCTCTGTGGTAAAGCACCTGTCTCAACATGAGGAAGGTCTACGGCTTCACACAATGTCCAGCACAGAAAGACAGAAACTTCTCTTTCTCCAGTAACCACAAACAGGGTAACATCATAAATTCTGCAGCCAGCAGGTCTCTGTACCAAAATAATAATAACCTCCTACATTCAATGGTTCTATAGTCATCTGTTAATCTCATAAATATTATTTCCTGTGAAAAGGTCTTTATGTTTATCTAAGTAATATTTGCATAAGCTTGCTGATTCTAGCTAAATGGATTTGAAAGAGGTATGAATTACTGAATGTGACTTACAACAAATATGGTGACTTACATCATGAGAATTGCAAAGCATTAGCAGTAACAAATACATACTTTATGTCCTTTGATACTGTTTTTTCTAAAATGAAGTTAACCAACACTTTCCTTAGGCAAAAAGAAATATCACAAATTCAAATTCAAAAAATTTTTGTCCTAAAATTCCATTAAAAAATACCTTCTTGACATAAACTTTCAGTGACAAAATGACGCTTCTTTCTGTGTACAAATGGAACAAGCTGATGCACATACAGTTATTTTAGAAAGTCACAGTCTTAAAAGACAATGGAGCAAACAGAAAAAATGCTGACTTAAAAAACATATGCAGGGGCTGGGGATTTAGCTCAGTGGTAGAGCGCTTGCCTAGGAAGCACAGGGCCCTGGGTTCGGTCCCCAGCTCCGAAAAAAAGAACAAAAAAAAAAAAAAAACAAAAAACAAAAAAACAAAAACATATGCAATATTCTTTGGCCTCAAAGTACACAGCCCAGCAAAACAATTAAAATATAATAAACAGTATACGGCTCTCTGAGGGCCTTCTGAAGAGTACCAATTAAATGTAAAGCGGAGAAATGGCCATTTCAAGGGAGAAGAGTTGTCTAGAGTGTCACAGAAGCAGAAGTGACAAACACACGCATCGTGTCAACAATCAGCTTTTAGACCGACACCTGCAGAGATTCCCATGTGCAGTTCTCTAAGTAGAGAAAACAAAACTCAGGAACTCTAAGGTGACAGCCATATCCAGCCAACTCAGGCTTACAGTGACCAGGCCTGAAAGGACAGCAACAGCACAGCCTGTGAAGGCACTATATATGGCCCTTACTAGACCAGGCTTTTCTTTAACATGTGAGTCAAACAAGTGTACGTTAAACTTTAAGAAACACTGGTCCAGAGCAGCAAACGAACAGAGAACATAAAGCAAGCCAGATATTTCACTTAATAAATTTAATATCTTCATTTTTAAAAAGATGTTGATATTTTAATATTTTGATATATCCAAACCTACTCAAAATATTATCACTTCAACATATACTCAGAGCACATTTTACATATTGCAGGCTTTAACTTCAAATGATCTGAAACTCATTTCCTCAGCACACTAAATAAGCACAGCGTGTGAGGGAGGTGCTACCCAAGGCAGTGAGATAAAGTCAAGTGGTCTCCGTGACTTATGGGGAACTACATCTCCAGGGAGTATGTTTTACCCCTTCACAGGCTCGCCTAGCTTCCTGTGAGCACTGTCAGAGGCTACTTCATACACCACAGCCCCCAGGGGGCAGCATGGAAAAACATTCTAAGTGTTAAAAAGTTCTGCCTCTGGTCACCTACAAACTATTTCATATCAGATCATGCATCTCTTTCAGGATTTACATTTAACATAAAGTTACATAAAAGAGAATTCTTTTGCTTATATTTCAGTTATAATATTTGTAAGTCATATTCTTTGCCATGTTAACACATACCAAAATCATCAAGTTGTTGGGTTTTTTATTTCAAAATTAAGAAAGTAAAATGGATGTGTAATACACACAAAATTTTTACTTGCCTATTATGAGAAACTTGTAATTCTGGAAGAAGTTGGGTTTTAAACCACTGATCAAAATCAACACTGTCAAACAGCTCAAAAGCAGCTAATCCCACAGCATTATACACTGAGAAAAGAACAAAATTAAACTTTAGATAATTGCCTTTATATAAAAATCTGAAAGTACTTTGAAGCATGAAATATATTCAGGAAAATATACATAAGTTTCTAAATACATTTTAGAGATATTGATTTAATTATTTTATTCACGGTTTGTCCCAAGCACACTTCAGTATTTTTAAACAGTAAACTAAATCCAATCTAACACAGGTTAAAGTTCAAATATTGTAAAAATGGTATCAAATCTAAATGGAAGCCATGTTTTATGGCATGGCCTCACTGTACTTTTCTCTAGTTCACTTGTACAACAATACTATAGCTGCTTGTCACTGTGCAGTTAAAACAAGAAGTCAAGGTATCTGTACGTGCTCCTCTTAGCTGATGTCATCCTGAATGCTACCGTCAGTCCTCCTGCAGCCTTCCTCTGACACCGTCACCTTGGACAGCTGACTCCTACTCATCCTTGCATTCTGATGTCACAACTCTTTAAGAAGGAAACTTTCCCTATCCGTAACTTCCTTCTTTTGAACACCAGCTTTAGCATGAACCATTCCATACAGTGGATGAATTAGCTGCATTATTGGCTTATCTCCTTCAACTGACAATTCTTTTTGTCTCCCCATCACCACCCCCCACCCCCGGAGCTGAGGACCGAACCCAGGGCCTTGAGCTTGCTAGGCAAGTGCTCTACCACTGAGCTAAATCCCCAACCCCTCAACTGACCATTCTTAATTTTAGCTACTTTTACATCCCAATTCTCACAGCACAAAACAGAGCCTCTATCTGTTAGGCAAATACACACTTCTAAATCACTTAAGTCTAACATACCAGCATCTTTGATTAACAGTGCATTCATATCTTCTACATTGGTTGGACCTAAAATAAATAAATAAATAAATAAATAAAAATAAATAAATAAATAAATGAATGAATGAAAAGAAAGAAAGAAAGAAAGAGAAAAAAAGTATCAGTAAAAAAACCCAAAAAAAACTCTAATTTAAAAATTTTACGTTAATTTTAACTGATTAAACTTATACTTGAACATGTAAGTTTGATATATTCATACACTGTGTAATATTTATGGCAAGTTAAACATAACAATCAAAACCTAAGTGTCTGAAATATAAATGTTATTATTCAGTAGTTACCTTATTGTACAATAGCACACAAGAACTTACCCACTTACCACATTCTCCCCTCCCCCTCCACGCAGCCTTCTCCCTAGCCTCTGAAGCTATCATTCTCCTCTCAACTTCTGAGATCAACATTTTCTTATTTCATATGAGTAAGATCATGTAGTGCTTGTCTTTTGGGGCAAAACAACTTTTAAAAGCAGTGTTGTTACCCTGTATTTTAAATATATAATTTATATAAGTTTATGAGGTATAAAAAGAGATTACACATGCAAGCAATATAGAGTAATTAAATCAAGCTAGTTAATACACCCATCACCTCAATGCTTAATGGGTTTTGAGCTATCTCAAACAAAAGGGTACCACAGTTGTAAAACACAATTTACCTATGTAAAGGAAAAAACCTAGTATGTTTTTAAGATACTTTGTTACTCATAAATATGAACAGTTAAGCCTAATGTACCAATAAGATAGAGTTAGTACAATCTAAAATAAGCAAACTGATCCAGAACCAGAAGGAAAACTCAATTAGGAAGTCACTGGGAAACTTAAGCACAGATGGCATGCAAGGGGAAGGTAACCTAAGTAGCCTGTTGTCTTAGGGACTCTATTGCTGTAAGAAAACACCATGGCCAAAGGAAGTCAGCCTGGGGAGTCAAAGCAGGAGCCTGGACGCAGGAGCTGAAGCAGGGACCATGGAGGATGCTGCTCACTCTAGTCTGTTTACTTACAGCACAAGAGTGGCAAAGCTCAGTGAGCTGGACCCTCCCACAGCAATCACCAATCAATAATATTTACTACAGGCTTGCCCACAGGTCAGTCTGCTGGGCATATTCTCTCAAATGAGGTTTCCTCTTTCTAAATCACTCAAGCAGTGTCTGGCTTGTTGCTACAGTAGTTAAAAAATTAAGTCGAGGCTAGACTGAGAATTGTGCAAAAAAGCAAAGCCTAGGTAGTATAAGCATTATCAGGTTTAGCAATCTGAAATTGCCAGAAAGAAATTTAACTGTCTATTGTGACTAAATCTCCTGAGAATAAACAAAGTAGTGACCTTGGGGGCAAGTGGACAATGCCACCAGACAGAAGAACTGAGAATGTCAGATCCTTGCCCAACTACCTGCTCTGGGTGTCACGACCATGACAATTGGTCTCAGTAGCATAAAAACCTAGAGTTCTCTATGATAAGGAGGAATCTAGATAGGCCCTGAGTGTTTAGCCAATGAGCTTCCCTTCCTGGGTATTCCTCCCACAAAAGGTCTTTAACCTCTGATTGACCCTGAGTAAGGTGTATGCATTTACAATGGCCATCAAATAAAGCAGCTTGGACAACCAAGGACCTTCTCCTTCATCCAGGATCACAGGAGAGGAAGGCCTTCCTTGTGAAGAGCTGTGCCTGAATCTCCCAAAGAAGGCCTTCTCCATACTCTTGGCCCTCACTCAGAACCAAACCGGATTCCACCCTGTCCTAGGCTTAGCCACTCCTTTCCTGCCTAACACAAGACATGGAGGAGAAGTGGGAATCCTCAGGCTGTTCTCAGCAGCATCTAGGGACACAGGACGCTGGGAACCAAGGCTTGGTCTCCTGTTTCTCACCCAGGGAAACGGGAACTGGGACCCTACTGTTTGCCTTCTCTGAGTGCTTCAGGCACTCGCCTGACAGACCTTTAAAGACCACCACGATTAATGGACACGATTATTCTATCCCGTGGCAGAAAGAACAAGAAAGGTCAACACCCTCTTTCTACCCAGAGATCCTAGGCTCGGTTTTCCTTACAGCCCCACCTACTCAAGTCTTAACCCAACTGGCTGGTCATCCATGCTCTGCACTGCTCTACCAACATGCCCTTCTCCAGGATGTTCTCCCAGACTCCTCCACACCAGCGAAGAGTCTCGCCTGGTTTGTCTGAGGAACCTTCCCCTCCTCCTGTCCTTGAAGATCTTTTCTCTCTGAAGGCTTTTTTTTTTTTTTAATCTAAAAGTACTCCACAAGCACTATATATGAAGTAATGGCTTTCCTGTCATTAAGGTGTAAATAAAGCTTAGGGATAATCTTGATCAGTTCCCTGTTCCCAGCACATTCACTTAGTTGCTCAAGGCAATCAATGAGCAAACAAGGAAGCACACCAGGCACTGAGGTAAAGAATGAATTAAGCCAGGCTCTCCAATGTATCCTGAAACTGACAGTCACATCTGTTAATTTAGCAACTGACTACTGTGTATAAAGTACACTGATCAAATATCTAAACTTGCTTTGTCATCAAGAGTCAAATCAAAATGACTTAGTAATTGACTTTGTCCATAAAGTGCAATGAATATCTAAAGCCTGCTTTGTTGTCTCCTTTTAAATCTATGCCCTTTCTATTTTACTGCTATAACTCGAAGGCTAACAAATAATTTGAGCTTTTCTACCTACTTTGCACAGCACACTCTGGAGTAAGTTTCCCCAAGTACTACACCTGTCACTTGGCTTCTGGAGCTATTATGTTTACAACAGTAAGAAATACCATATTCAAAGGCCATCCTTGTAGGAAAGAGCGCCTGCCATCTTTCTCTAAGTCACACAGTCAGGTACCACCAGGAAATGGGGCACATAGGCTATTTTAACTGAGCAACAATGACGAAACCATCACAAACTACAACGTACCTTGAAGCGTTTGCATCATTTCTAGAAGTACAGGAGTAAGAGTTTGATTATATTCGTGGAATATATCTATAAATAATACTTCAGTGCAAGGCTAGAAGGGGAGAAAAAGAACAAATTCCTAGTTTAAAAAAAAGTCACATGAGACACTCATTCTTCAAATTCTAAATCAAGTATTTCCAATTGTTCATTTCTTAAAAAACGAAAGTACTGAGCTGGGCACAGGGCTGGGGCACATGCTTACTGAACAGGCCACACAGGAAGCCTGGCTTCTCTCCCTAGCACCAAGGAATGCA
Organism: Rattus norvegicus; assembly: GCF_021556685.1. Taxonomy (NCBI): domain Eukaryota; kingdom Metazoa; phylum Chordata; class Mammalia; order Rodentia; family Muridae; genus Rattus; species Rattus norvegicus. The sequence goes on from NC_141535.1 coordinate 40,009,212, forward strand.
AGACGTTAATTCATGACAAATTCCGTTTCTCATTGTTGTGATCATTTGGAATTATAAATTCAAACTATCTTTAATTTGCTGTACTTTAAAAGTAGCCATACTCATTTATATATAAGTAAAATGACTGAGTATCTAAGGACAGACATGATATATTTATTAATGTGTTTTTATAACATGACTATCCACTGCAGTTCACAAACTCAATTCACCATGACAAATAGCATTGCTTTTAAGAAACACAGTCACAAGAACTATTTAACTGCATAAAGAATGTGTTATTTGGATTTTTAAAAAAAGGTTTGTTTTCATTTTATGTATATACGTTTGCCTGCATGGTATATAAATGAACCATGACCCAAATCCCGTGGGGAAGGGAGCTGACCACCGAGGAGTGCAGACATCCTGAGACTGCAGGACAGACTGCCACCTCTGCACACCTCGGCCCACATCCCTGCTCCAAGGGGAAACGGCACAGTGCCTCTGGACACAGGGATATAGGAATAGACAGTCTCCGTTACCCGTGGTTCTGGTCTGCTCCCAGGACCTAACTGAACCGACCAAACATCTCTCTGCACCCAAATCCCGTGGGGGAGTTTGGGGGAGAGAGCTGGACCCTCAGAAGTATGCATACTAATGAGAAGTCAGAGGAGAATACCCTCTGCCCACAGTCGAGACCCAAGAGGGAATCACATAGTGCCAACTGTGCCCATGGGTGCAAGGACCTGCACAAGCAATCAGGAACAGGAACCTTTGATTCCTGTCCGCACCTAGAGCTGGAAGACAGTCTCCAGGAGCACCACCACAGCTGAGAGCAGAGCACCTGTTCTCAGGAAAGGCTGAAAGGAAACAGGAAAACAGTTCTACAGCAGTGCTGACACAGAGGCCTACAGCAGGGTCAGGTCACTCTCAGAAATAGCAAGACAAGCAAACACCAGAGACAACCCAATGGGTAGAGGCAAGCTCAGGAAGCTAAGCAACAGAAACCAAGACTACATGGCATCATCAGAGCCCAGTTCTCCCACCAAAGAAAATACTGGATATCCAAACACACCAGAAAAGCAAGATATGGATTTGAAATCATATTTTTTGATAATAATGGAGGATTTTAACAAAGACATAAAGAACTCCCTTAAAGAAATGCAGGAAAACACGAGTAAACAAGTAAAAGACCTTAGAGAGGAAACACAAAATTCCCTGAAAGAATTACAGGAAAACACAAACAAACAGGTAAAGGATTTGAAAATGGAAATAGAAACAATAAAGACAGCACAAAGGGAGACAACCCTGGATATAGAAAAACCTAAGGAAAAGACAAAGAGCCGTACATACAAGCATCACCAACAGAATATAAGAGAAAGAAAAGAGAATCTCAGGAGCAGAAGATTCCATAGAAATCATCAACACAACTGTCAAAGATAATGTAAAAGGAAAAAGCTCCTAGCCCAAAACATACAGGAATCCAGGGCAAAATGAGAAGATCAAACCTAAGGATAATAGGTATAGAAGAAAGTAAAGACTCCCAACTTAAAGAGCCAGTAAATATGTTCCACAAAATTACAGAAGAAAACTTCCCTAACCTGAAGAAAGAGATGCCCATAAACATACAAGAAGCCTACAGAACTGCAAATAGATAGGATCAGAAGAGAAATTCCTCCCGTCACATAATAGTTAAAACACCAAATGCACAAAACAAAGAAAGAATATTAAAAACAGTAAGGGGAAAAGGTCAAGTGACATGTAAAGGGAGACCTGTAAGAATTACACGAGACTTCTCACCAGAGACTATGAAAACCAGAAGATCCTGGACAAATGTCATACAGACCCTAACAGAACACAAATGCCAGCCCAGGTTACTGTATCAGACAAAACTCTCAATTAACATAGATGGAGAAACCAAGATATTCTGTGACAAAACCAAATTTACACAATATCTTTCTACAAATCCAGCGCTACAAAGGATAATAGAACTCTAACACAAGGAGAGAAACAACACCTTACAGAAAGCAAGAATATAATTTCCTTACAATGAAATCAAGAGAGACAAACAAACATAATTCCACCCCTAAAAATGAAAATAACAAGAAGCGACAATTACTGCTCTTTAATATCTCTCAACATCAACAGACTCAATTCCCCAATAAAAAGGCACAGACTAACAGACTGGATACATAATGAGGACCTAGCAGTTTGCTGCATGCAGGAAACACACCTCAGAGACAAAGACAGACACTATCTCAGAGTAAATGGCTGGAAAACAACGTTTCAAGCAAATGGCCCAAAGAAAGAAGCTGGAGTAACCATTCTAATATCAAATAAAATTGACTTTCAACCAAAAGTCATTAAAAAAGATGAAGAGACACCCGCGGATCCCGGCCCGCAGCAGCTCTCTGCTCCCAGACCCGGTGAGAGAGAGACCCAACCGCCTGGTCAGGTGGGCACTCCTGAGGCTGCAGAGCAGAAGAGACCACCAACACTGCTCACCCCTGCCCACATCCCTGGCCCAAGAGGAAACTGTATAAGGCCTCTGGGCTCCCGTGGGGGAGGGCCCAGGAGCGGCAGGACTTCTGCGCCTGAGACACCGCCGGATCCTGAAAGAAACAGACCGGATAAACAGTTCTCTGCACCCAAATCCCGTGGGAGGGAGAGCTAAACCTTCAGAGAGGCAGACAAGCCTGGGAAACCAGAAGAGACTGCTCCCTGCACACACATCTCGGACGCCAGAGGAAAAAGCCAAAGACCATCTGGAACCCTGGTGCACTGAAGCTCCCGGAAGGGGCGGCACAGATCTTCCTGGTTGCTGCCGCTGCACAGAGCCCCTGGGCAGCACCCCACGAGCGAACCTGAGCCTCGGGACCACAGGTAAGACCAAATTTTCTGCTGCAAGAAAGCTGCCTGGTGAACTCAAGACACAGGCCCACAGGAACAGCTGAAGACCTGTAGAGAGGAAAAACTACACGCCCGAAAGCAGAAGACACTGTCCCCATAACTGACGGAAAGAGAGGAAAACAGGTCTACAGCACTCCTGACACACAGGCTTATAGGTCAGTCTACCCACTGTCAGAAATAGCAGAACAAAGTAACACTAGAGATAATCTGATGGCGAGAGGCAAGCCCAGGAACCCAAGCAACAGAAACCAAGACTGCATGCCATCATCGGAGCCCAATTCTCCCACCAAAACAAACATGGAATATCCAAACACACCAGAAAAGCAAGATCTAGTTTCAAAATCATATTTGATCATGATGCTGGAGGACTTCAAGAAAGACATGAACACACTTAGGGAAACACAGGAAATCATTAATAAACAAGTAGAAGCCTACAAAGAGGAATGGCAAAAATCCCTGAAAGAATTCCAGGAAAACACAATCAAACAGATGAAGGAATTAAAAATGGAAATAGAAGCAATCAAGAAAGAACACATGGAAACAACCCTGGATATAGAAAACCAAAAGAAGAGACAAGGAGCTGTAGATACAAGCTTCACCAACAGAATACAAGAGATGGAAGAGAGAATCTCAGGAGCAGAAGATTCCATAGAAATCATTGACTCAACTGTCAAAGATAATGTAAAGCGGAAAAAGCTACTGGTCCAAAACATACAGGAAATCCAGGACTCAATGAGAAGATCAAACCTAAGGATAATAGGTATAGAAGAGAGTGAAGACTCCCAGCTCAAAGGACCAGTAAATATCTTCAACAAAATCATAGAAGAAAACTTCCCTAACCTAAAAAAAGAGATACCCATAGGCATACAAGAAGCCTACAGAACTCCAAATAGATTGGACCAGAAAAGAAACACCTCCCGTCACATAATTGTCAAAACACCAAACGCACAAAATAAAGAAAGAATATTAAAAGCAGTAAGGGAAAAAGGTCAAGTAACATATAAAGGGAGACCTATCAGAATCACACCAGACTTCTCGCCAGAAACTATGAAGGCCAGAAGATCCTGGACTGATGTCATACAGACCCTAAGAGAGCACAAATGCCAGCCCAGGTTACTGTATCCAGCAAAACTCTCAATTAACATTGATGGAGAAACCAAGATATTCCATGACAAAACCAAATTTACACAATATCTTTCTACAAATCCAGCACTACAAAGGATAATAAATGGTAAAGCCCAACATAAGGAGGCAAGCTATACCCTAGAAGAAGCAAGAAACTAATCGTCTTGGCAACAAAACAAAGAGAATGAAAGCACACAAACATAACCTTACATCCAAATATGAATATAACGGGAAGCAATAATCACTATTCCTTAATATCTCTCAATATCAATGGCCTCAACTCCCCAATAAAAAGACATAGATTAACAAACTGGATACGCAACGAGGACCCTGCATTCTGCTGCCTACAGGAAACACACCTCAGAGACAAAGACAGACACTGCCTCAGAGTGAAAGGCTGGAAAACAACTTTCCAAGCAAATGGTCAGAAGAAGCAAGCTGGAGTAGCCATTCTAATATCAAATAAAATCAATTTCCAACTAAAAGTCATCAAAAAAGATAAGGAAGGACACTTCATATTCATCAAAGGAAAGATCCACCAAGATGAACTCTCAATCCTAAATATCTATGCCCCAAATACAAGGGCACTTACATACATAAAAGAAACCTTACTAAAGCTCAAAACACACATTGCACCTCACACAATAATAGTGGGAGATTTTAACACCCCACTCTCATCAATGGACAGATCATGGAAACAGAAATTAAACAGTGATGTCGACAGACTAAGAGAAGTCATGAGCCAAATGGACTTAACGGATATTTATAGAACATTCTATCCTAAAGCAAAAGGATATACCTTCTTCTCAGCTCCTCATGGTACTTTCTCCAAAATTGACCATATAATTGGTCAAAAAACGGGCCTCAACAGGTACAAAAAGATAGAAATAATCCCATGCGTGCTATCAGACCACCACGGCCTAAAACTGGTCTTCAATAACAATAAGGGAAGAATGCCCACATATACGTGGAAATTGAACAATGCTCTACTCAATGATAACCTGGTCAAGGAAGAAATAAAGAAAGAAATTAAAAACTTTTTAGAATTTAATGAAAATGAGGATACAACATACTCAAACTTATGGGACACAATGAAAGCTGTGCTAAGAGGAAAACTCATAGCGCTGAGTGCCTGCAGAAAGAAACAGGAAAGAGCATATGTCAGCAGCTTGACAGCACACCTAAAAGCTCTAGAACAAAAAGAAACAAATACACCCAGAAGGAGTAGAAGGCAGGAAATAATCAAACTCAGAGCTGAAATCAACCAAGTAGAAACAAAAAGGGCCATAGAAAGAATCAACAGGACCAAAAGTTGGTTCTTTGAGAAAATCAACAAGATAGATAAACCCTTAGCCAGACTAACGAGAGGACACAGAGAGTGCGTCCAAATTAACAAAATCAGAAATGAAAAGGGAGACATAACTACAGATTCAGAGGAAATTCAAAAAATCATCAGATCTTACTATAAAAACCTATATTCAACAAAATTTGAAAATCTTCAGGAAATGGACAATTTCCTAGACAGATACCAGGTATCAAAGTTAAATCAGGAACAGATAAACCAGTTAAACAACCCCATAACTCCTAAGGAAATAGAAGCAGTCATTAAAGGTCTCCCAACCAAAAAGAGCCCAGGTCCAGATGGGTTTAGTGCAGAATTCTATCAAACCTTCATAGAAGACCTCATACCAATATTATCCAAACTATTCCACAAAATTGAAACAGATGGAGCCCTACCAAATTCCTTCTACGAAGCTACAATTACTCTTATACCTAAACCACACAAAGACACAACAAAGAAAGAGAACTTCAGACCAATTTCCCTTATGAATATCGACGCAAAAATACTCAATAAAATTCTGGCAAACCGAATTCAAGAGCACATCAAAACAATCATCCACCATGATCAAGTAGGCTTCATCCCAGGCATGCAGGGATGGTTTAATATACGGAAAACCATCAACGTGATCCATTATATAAACAAACTGAAAGAACAGAACCACATGATCATTTCATTAGATGCTGAGAAAGCATTTGACAAAATTCAACACCCCTTCATGATAAAAGTCCTGGAAAGAATAGGAATTCAAGGCCCATACCTAAACATAGTAAAAGCCATATACAGCAAACCAGTTGCTAACATTAAACTAAATGGAGAGAAACTTGAAGCAATCCCACTAAAATCAGGGACTAGACAAGGCTGCCCACTCTCTCCCTACTTATTCAATATAGTTCTTGAAGTTCTAGCCAGAGCAATCAGACAACAAAAGGAGATCAAAGGGATACAGATCGGAAAAGAAGAGGTCAAAATATCACTATTTGCAGATGATATGATAGTATATTTAAGTGATCCCAAAAGTTCCACCAGAGAACTACTAAAGCTGATAAACAACTTCAGCAAAGTGGCTGGGTATAAAATTAACTCAAATAAATCAGTTGCCTTCCTCTATACAAAAGAGAAACAAGCCGAGAAAGAAATTAGGGAAACGACACCCTTCATAATAGACCCAAATAATATAAAGTACCTCGGTGTGACTTTAACCAAGCAAGTAAAAGATCTGTACAATAAGAACATCAAGACACTGAAGAAAGAAATTGAAGAAGACCTCAGAAGATGGAAAGATCTCCCATGCTCATGGATTGGCAGGATTAATATAGTAAAAATGGCCATTTTACCAAAAGCGATCTACAGATTCAATGCAATCCCCATCAAAATACCAATCCAATTCTTCAAAGAGTTAGACAGAACAATCTGCAAATTCATCTGGAATAACAAAAAACCCAGGATAGCTAAAACTATCCTCAACAATAAAAGGACTTCAGGGGGAATCACTATCCCTGAACTCAAGCAGTATTACAGAGCAATAGTGATAAAAACTGCATGGTATTGGTACAGAGACAGACAGATAGACCAATGGAATAGAATTGAAGACCCAGAAATGAACCCACACACCTATGGTCACTTGATTTTTGACAAAGGAGCCAAAACCATCCATTGGAAAAAAGATAGCATTTTCAGCAAATGGTGCTGGTTCAACTGGAGGTCAACATGTAGAAGAATGCAGATCGATCCATGCTTATTACCCTGTACAAAGCTTAAGTCCAAGTGGATCAAGGACCTCCACATCAAACCAGACACACTCAAACTAATAGAAGAAAAACTAGGGAAGCATCTGGAACACATAGGCACTGGAAAAAATTTCCTGAACAAAACACCAATGGCTTATGCTCTAAGATCAAGAATTGACAAATGGGATCTCATAAAACTGCAAAGCTTCTGTAAGGCAAAGGACACTGTGGTTAGGACAAAACGGCAACCAACAGATTGGGAAAAGATCTTTACCAACCCTACAACAGATAGAGGCCTTATATCCAAAATATACAAAGAACTCAAGAAGTTAGACCGCAGGGAAACAAATAACCCTATTAAAAAATGGGGTTCAGAGCTAAACAAAGAATTCACAGCTGAGGAATGCCGAATGGCTGAGAAACACCTAAAGAAATGTTCAACATCTTTAGTCATAAGGGAAATGCAAATCAAAACAACCCTGAGATTTCACCTCACACCAGTGCGATTGGCTAAGATCAAAAACTCAGGTGACAGCAGATGCTGGCGAGGATGTGGAGAAAGAGGAACACTCCTCCATTGTTGGTGGGATTGCAGACTGGTAAAACCATTCTGGAAATCAGTCTGGAGGTTCCTCAGAAAATTGGACATTGAACTGCCTGAGGATCCAGCTATACCTCTCTTGGGCATATACCCAAAAGATGCCTCAACATATAAAAGAGACACGTGCTCCACTATGTTCATTGCAGCCTTATTTATAATAGCCAGAAAATGGAAAGAACCCAGATGCCCTTCAACAGAGGAATGGATACAGAAAATGTGGTACATCTACACAATGGAATATTACTCAGCTATCAAAAACAACGAGTTTATGAAATTCGTAGGCAAATGGTTGGAACTGGAAAATATCATCCTGAGTGAACTAACCCAATCACAGAAAGACATACATGGTATGCACTCATTGATAAGTGGCTATTAGCCCAAATGCTTGAATTACCCTAGATCCCTAGAACAAACGAAACTCAAGACGGATGATCAAAATGTGAATGCTTCACTCCTTCTTTAAATGAGGAAAAAGAATACCCTTGGCAGGGAAGGGAGAGGCAAAGATTAAAACAGAGACTGAAGGAACACCCATTCAGAGCCTGTCCCACATTTGGCCCATACATATACAGCCACCCAATTGGACTAGATGGATGAAGCTAAGAAGTGCAGACCGACAGGAGCCGGATGTAGATCGCTCCTGAGAGACACAGCCAGAATACAGCAAATACAGAGGCGAATGCCAGCAGCAAACCACTGAACTGAGAATAGGTCCCCTATTGAAGGAATCAGAGAAAGAACTGGAAGAGCTTGAAGGGGCTCGAGACCCCAAAAGTACAACAATGCCAAGCAACCAGAGCCTCCAGGGACTAAGCCACTACCTAAAGACTATACATGGACTGACCCTGGACTCTGACCCCATAGGTAGCAATGAATATACTAGTAAGAGCACCAGTGGAAGGGGAAGCCCTGGGTCCTGCTAAGACTGAACCCCCAGTGAACTAGTCTATGGGGGGAGGGCGGCAATGGTGGGAGGGTTGGGAGGGGAACACCCATAAGGAAGGGGAGGGGGGAGGGGGATGTTTGCCCGGAAACCGGGAAAGGGAATAACACTCGAAATGTATATAAGAAATACTCAAGTTAATAAAAAAAAATAAATAAATAAAAAAAAAAAAAAAAAAAAGATGAAGAAGGACACTACATACTCATCAAAGGAAAAATCAACCAAGATAAACTCTCAATCCTAAATATCTATGCCCCAAATGCAAGGGCACCTACATACATAAAAGAAACCTTACTAAAGCTCAAAACACACATTGCACCTCACAGGATAATAGTAGGAGACTTCAACACCTCACTCTCATCAATGGACAGATCATGGAAACAGAAATTAAACAGAGACACAGAGAAACTAACAGAAATTATGAACCAAAAGGATTTAACAGATATCTATAGAACATTCCATCCTAAATAAAAAGGATATACTTTCTTCTCAGCACCTCATGAAACCTTCTCCAAAATTGACCATATAATCGGTCACAAAACAGGCCTCAACAGATACAGGAAGATAGAAATAATCCCATGCATCCTCTCAGATCACCATGCACTGAAAATGGTCTTCAATAACAACAATAATGACAGAAAGCCCACGTATACATGGAAGTTGAATAGTGCTCTACGCAATGACAACTTGGTCAAGGAAGAAATAAAGTAAGAAATTAAAGACTGGGGTTGGGGATTTAGCTCAGTGGTAGAGCGCTTGCCTAGCAAGCGCAAGGCCCTGGGTTCAGTCCCCAGCTCCGAAAAAAAGAAAGAAAAAAAAAAAAAAAAAAGAAATTAAAGACTTCTAAGAATTTGATGAAAATGAAGGTACAACATACCCAAACTTATGGGACACACTGAAAGCTGTGCTAAGAGGAAAACTCATAGCTCTGAGTGCCTACAAAAAGAAACAGAAGAGAGCATATGTCAGCAGCTTGACAGCACACCTAAGCTCTAGAAGAAAAAGTAATAAATAAACCCAGCAGGAGTAGAAGGCAGGAAATAATCAAACTCAGGGCTGAAATCAACCAAGTAGAAAGGAAAAGGACCATAGAAAGAATCAACAAAATGAGGAGTCCGTTCTTTCAGAAAATCAACAGGATAGATAAACCCTTAGCCAGACTAACGAGAGGACACAGAGACTGTATCCAAATTAATAAAATCAGAAATGAAAAGGGAGACATAACAACAGAATCTGAAGAAATTTAAAAAATCATCAGATCCTACTACAAAAACCTATATTCAACAAAACTGGAAAATCTGGAGGAAATGAACAATTTTCTAGACAGGTACCAGGTACCAAATTTAAATCAGATACAAATAAACCATCTAAAAGACACCATAACTTCTAAAGAAATATAAGCAGTCATTAAAAGTCTCCCAACCAAAAAGAACCCAGGACCAGATGGATTTAGTGCAGAATTCTATCAGACCATCATAGAAGACCTAATACCAATACTGTCCAAACTATTCCACAAAATTGAAACAGATGGATCACTCCCGAATTCCTTCTATGAAGCCACAATTACTCTTATACCTAAACCACACAAAGACCCAACAAAGAAAAAGAACCTCAGACCAATTTCCCCTATGAATATTGATGCAAAAATAATAAAATTCTTGCAAACCGAATCCAAGAACACAGCAAAACGATCACCCATCATGATCAAGTAGGTTTCATCCCAGGAATGCAGGGATGGTTCAATATACGAAAATCCATAAATGAAATCCACTATATAAACAAACTCAAACATAAGAACCACATAATCATTTGATTAGATGCTGAGAAAGCACTTGACAAAATTCAACACCCCTTCATGATAAAAATTCTGGAAAGATCAGGAATTTAAAGTCCATATCTAAACATAGTAAAAGCAATATACAGCAAACCAGTAGCTAACATCAAACTAAAATGGAGAGAAACTTGAAGGAATCCCACTAAAATCAGGGACTAGACAAGACTGCCCACTCTCTCCCTACTTATTCAATATAGTACTCGAAGTCCTAGCCAGAGCAATCAGTCAGCAAAAGGAGGTCAAAGGGATACAAATTGGAAGGGAAGAAATCAAAATATCATATTATTTGCAGATGATATGATAGTGTATTTAAGTGACCCCAAAAGTTCCACCAGAGAACTACTTACCCTGATAAACAACTTCAGCAAAGTGCTGGGGTATAAAATTAACTCAAACGAATCAGTAGCCTTCCTCTACTCAAAGGATAAACAGGCTGAGAAAGAAATTAGGGAAACCACACCCTTCGCAATAGTCCCAAATACTATAAAATACCTCGGTGTGACTTTAACCAAGGAAGTGAAAGATCTGTATGACAAGAACTTCAAGTACCTGAAGAAAGAAATTGAGGAAGATTTCAGAAGATGGAAAGATCTTCCATGCTCATGGATTGGCAGGATTAATATAGTAAAGATTGACATTTTGCCAAAAGCAATCTACAGATTCAATGCAATCCCCATCAAAATTCCTACTCAATTCTTTATAGAGATAGAGCAATTTGCAAATTCATTTGGAATAACAAAAAATCCAGGATAGCTAAAACTATACTCAACAATAAAAGAACTTCTGGGGGAATCACCATCCCTGACTTTATGCAGTATTACAGAGCAATAGACATAAAAACTATATAGTATTGGTACAGAGACAGGCAGATAGATCGGTGGAACAGAATTGAAGACCCAGAAATGAACCCACACACCTATGGTAACTTAATATTCCACAAAGGAGCTAAAACCATCCAATGGAAGAAAGATAGCATTTTCAACAAATGGTATTGGTTCAACTGGAGGTCAGCATGTAGAAGAATGCAAATCGATCCATGCTTATCACCATGTACAAAGCTTAAGTCCAAGTGGATCAAGGACCTCCACATCAAAGCAGATATACTCAAACTAATAGAAGAAAAAGTGGGGAAGAATCTCAAACACATGGGCACTGGGGAAAATTTCCTGAACAAAACACCAATGGCTTATGCTCTAAGATCAAGAATCGACAAACGGGACCTCATAAAACTGCAAAGCTTCTGTAAGGCAAAAGACACTGTCATTAGGACAAAACAGCAACCAACAAATTGGGAAAAGATCTTTACCAATTCTACATTTAATAGAGGGCTAATACTCAAAATATACAAAGAACTCAATAAGTTAGACTCCACAGAACCAAATAACCCAATTAAAAAATGGGCTACAGAGCTACACACAACATTCTCAGCCAAGGATTATAGAATGGCCAAAAGGCACTTAAAGAAATGTTCAACATCTTTAGTCATCAGGGAAATGCAAATCAAAACAACCCTGAGATTTCACCTCACATCAGTCAGAATAGCTAAGATCAAAAACTCAGGGGACAGCAGATGCTGGCAAGGATGTGGAGAAAGAGGAACACTCCTCCATTGTTGGTGGGATTGCAGACTGGTACAACCATTCTGGAAATCAGTCTGGAGGTTCCTCAGAAAATTGGACATTCCACTACCTGAGGACCCAGCTATACCTCTCGGACATATACCCAAAAGATGACCCAACATACAACAAAGACACATGCTCCACTATGTTCATAGCAGCCTCATTTATAATAGCCAGAAGCTGGAAAGAACCCAAATGCCCTTCAACAGAGGAATGGATTCAAAAAATGTGGTACATCTACACAATGGAGTACTACTCAGCTATCAAAAACAAATGACTTCATGAAATTCATAGACAAACGGAATGAAGTAGAAAATATCATCATGAGTGAGGTAACCCAATCACAGAAAAACACACATGGTATGCACACACTGATAAGTGGATATTAACCCAAAAGCTCAAATTACCCAAGATGCAATCCACAGACTACATGAAGCTCCAGAAGAAGGATGACCAAAATGCAGATGCTCCCACTCCTTCTTAAAAGGGGAAAAAAATATTCATAGGAGGGGATATGGAAGCAAAAGTTTAGAGCAGCGTCTCAGGGAACAGCCATTCAGAGCCTGCCCCACATGTGGCCCATATATATATACAGCCACCAAAACTAGATAAGATTGATGAAGCTAAAAAATGCACGCGGAAAGGGACTGGATATAGATCTCTCCTGAGAGACACATTCAGAGGATGTCCAATACAGAGGTCAATGCTAGCAGCAAACTACTGAACTGAGAACAGGACCCCTTGGGGGGAATTAGAGGAAGGATTGAAAGAGTTGAAGGAGTTTGCAACCCCATAAAAACAACAATGCCAACCAACCAGAGCTTCCAGGGACTAGACCACTACCCAAAGACTGTATATGGACTGACCCTGGGTTCCAACTGCATATGTAGCAAAGAATAGCCTCATTCGGGCACCAATGGAAGGGGAAGCCCTTGTCCTGCCAAGGTTGGACCCCCAGTGCAGGGGAATATGGGGGGGGGGGGGGGAGATGTAGGAATATCTGTATGGGGGAGGGAGAGGGGGAAGGGAGGAGATGGGGGCTCATGGACAGGAAACCGGGAAGGGGTACAACATTTGAAATGTAAGTAAGGAAATACATCTAATAAAAAATTAAAAAAAAAAAAGAAAGAAAGAAATGACACCCATTTAAAATATTGAAAAAAAAATGAAAAACAAATGAACCATATGTCTGGTATCCATGGAACAAAAGGAATTGGCTGGAACTGGAGTTAAGGATGGTTTTGAGTCCTTGTGGAAATAGTGAGAACTGAACCAGGTCATCTACAAGAGGAACAAGTGCTCCTAACCTGGGATCCACCTCTTCAGCCTTATCTACATTCTTAAAAGCATTGATGCATAAACTGCAGCGACAGCTCGGTGATTAAGGGTACTTGCTCTTGTGGAAGACCCAAGTTCAATTCCAACAACCACATAACTCAGAAACAACTCTAACTGCAGTTCCTGAAGATCTAATACCCATAAAACTACTGGACACTAAGCACACATAGTTTGCATACAATGCAGGCAAAACACTCACATACATAAAATAAATAAATCTTAAAAAATAAGTAAAAGGCCTAGAGAGATGGCTCAGCAGTTAAGAGCACTGGCTGCTCTTCCAGAGGTCCTGAGTTCAATTCCCAGCAACCACACTGTGACTCAAAACCATCTGTAATAGGATCTGATGCCCTCTTCTGGTGTGTCTGAATATAGCAAGAGTGTACCTATATATTTATGAAATGAATAAATAAATCTTTAAAAAAAACAATAAATAAAGTAAATAAGTTGCTACTAAAATAAAGCTTGAAACAGTAAATAAGTAAACAGCAAAAACAACAACAAAGAAGCACAGAGGGAGGCCTGCGCCTGAGAGACAGCTCAGCGGTCAAGAGCGCTACCAGCTTTTCTAAAGGACCCAGGTCTGATTCCCACCACCGGAAGGCAGATGTCGACCCTCTGTAGGGCCAGTTCCAGGAGACCCAGCAGCACCTTCTGGCCCCCTTGGTACCTGGCACACATGAAATGTACCAAATACATGCAGGCAAAACCTACACATACATTTTCTTAAAGTTGTTTTAAAAGTCATAACTGCCAAGCAGCTTATAACTGCTTATGTTTCTAGGCCCAGGGGATCCAACACTGTCCTCCGGTCATACCCACCCTAGGGATCCAACAGCCTCTTCTGAATGGACAGACACACAATTTAAAATAAAAATAAATCATGGTCAGGCAGTGGTAGTGTACACTTTTATTCCTAGCACTTGAGAAGCAAAAGCAAGTGGAATCTCTAGGAGCTCCAGGCCAGCATGGTCTACATAGTAATTTCCACAACAGACACAGCTACACAGAGAAACTATACCTCAAAAAAAAACATCAATCAATCAAGCTGAGCATGCTAGCACTTGGGAGGCAGAGGTAGAAAGCTCTGTGAACAAAGGCAGCCTGGTCTACATTACATAATGAGTTTCAGACCAGAAAGGACTATATAGTAAAACTTTGTCTCCGAACAAATAAACTATTTAAAATAAAAAAAACACACACACAAATAAAATAAACAAAATCAGCCATGTATGTGGTGGCACATGTCTTTAGTCCGAGCACTTGGGAGAGAGAAACAGGCATAACTCTTCAAGTTCAAGGCTAACCTATTTATACTGTGAAACCCAGTCAGTCATTCTACTGCACCCTCACCAAAAACACAACCCATAAAAATTTAGCAAATTATGTACAAAAGTATTAGCAAATAACAGCTCAATAAGCTCATTTTACAAATATTTAAGATACAATAATTTTACCTTATCAGTAAATATGTTTTAAAAGTATCCTACAACTGAAAGCAATAGGCTGATGTCTGAAAATCATACTAAGTGATAAGAGTAATAGAGCCTATTACTATATTAGTATAGAAAACTGTGAGAAAATAAAAAATACTTTATTTAAAAAAATAAGGTATCAAGCTGGGTAGTGGTGGCACACGCCTTTGATCCCAGGCCTTGGGAGGCAGAGGCAGGCAGATCTCTGTAAGTTCCCAGCCTGGTCTACAGAGTGAGTTCCAGGACAGCCAGAGCTATGCACAGGAACCGTCTCAAAACATCAAAACAAATAAACAAACAAGCAAAACAATAAGGTATCAAAAATAACTTCATCGAGAAAATCATTCTAATACAAAAGTGGCATATTTCATTTAAATATTTTCTATTTATACAACGACGCAAATAAGTTGATTAACAACAAAAAAGTCTACTATCCCCATCTTATTAAAAAGAAAACTTCAGACTAAAGTCCATA
This sequence comes from Rattus norvegicus, assembly GCF_021556685.1. Lineage (NCBI taxonomy): Eukaryota > Metazoa > Chordata > Mammalia > Rodentia > Muridae > Rattus > Rattus norvegicus. Next base: position 40,024,577 of record NC_141535.1, read on the forward strand.
AATTGATTAACTTTCTCCATAAAATTTCTGTAATTATAAGCGGTTAACTGTCTAACTCAAAGTGTGGACCTCCAATCATGCTGGAGTGCCTCCCCATTGGCCTCTCTTCCCCACTGATCCTTACCCTCAAACTGTATTTCCAAGAGTCTCCTCCCGTTTCTTCCACTGCTGCAATCAAAAAATGACAAGTGAGGCTCTGCAGAAAGAGCACAGCAATGCTCCAAACACAGCACTGATCTGGATTGTCTAAGGCCTAGCACTGGACACACCCGAGAACAGAGCAGGCTGCATAGAGTCCTTTCCTCCAGCTACAAATCACATGTGTACTCACAACCTCTATGGACTGCTCATTAAGTTCCATATGAGCACTCTTGCCTTCCTACAAATAAAAAATTGGGGGGGGGGGATTGGGGAGGGAGATCTAGAAAGTGATAGAAAGCTCAAACTTCCTGTATTTCTGGATTGCATAATAATACAGAAAATGGTATTATTACAACCCTGAGAATCATTTTAATGCTTGCAGTCATGATTCTCAACTTAAAACTTGTCATACTTCGCATAAATTTTCTCTGTATATTCAAAGTCCAAGTAAAGTATTTTAGGACTAACCCCCTTCCAAAAGCAAAAAGCAAACAAAGCCCTAAGGATGTTCAAAGTTGACCACACACTATGAAATTATATATACTACATTTTTAAAAGTAAGATTCTAGTTAGAAAAAAAAGATGCTCTGGATAATGTAATGTTCTATTTTCTAGATAGCTTAAAATACCTCTTGAATACAGAGAAGATAAATGTCCTCAAAAGTTTAAAGCCATCTTAAAATATTGAAGCAACATGTATAACCATACATGGCCATCTAAGCCAAAGTGGTAGAAAGTCTAAAATTGCCCAAATCTTGATGCAGTCAAGTGGATTCACACGGAGGTATTTGTGTGTGTGTGTGTGTGTGTGTGTGTGTGTGTGTGTGTGTGTGTGTAACACACACACATGCAAATATGTTATGTGTGCTCATTTGATGAAGGGTACATAAGTGTATGGAAATGCAACATGTTTGGAAGGCCAAGGCTGCTTGACATCAGGTATTTTCTTTAATGTCTGTCTCCCATATATGGCCCAGAATGTATTTAGGCTAGCCTCCTTAACAAGTTTGCACTAGAAATTAATTCACTGTCTTTGCATCCTGGACCCTGGAACTACAGGTCCCACGATGCCCCTGTGGCTTTTTCATGGTTCCTAGGGATCCAAGTTCTGGTTCCCATACTCCCAGTGGTAAACTCTTTATTCAGTGAGCCCTCTCTGCAGCCCTACACAGGCATTTTAATAGACACAAGTTTCTTTTCTGTAACAAGGATCTTGGCAGACTTACGCTAGTTGTCTATCAACTACAAAATGCAGAACTGTTAAGAAATATGAGACAAAGGTAAATAGGAAGCACTTTAACAATTAAAAAAAAAATTCTCTGGGACATGCAAGATGGTTCAGAGGGCAATGGTGCTTACTGCCAAGCTGGGAACAGAGATCCGTCCCTGAGTCCTCAGTGTAGAAGAAAAGAATTTCTAATTGTGCAGGCATGTGTACACATACACACTAATGAATAAAAGTTAATTAAAAAATGGTCTTGGGGTAGAAGACATGCTTAGTATTTGTGAGGCCCCCATTTCAATCTAAATTAACTGTCTTCACATAAAAACTAATATACAGCCGCAAACTAGAAACTGACCTGGTAAGAGATAAGTAGTTCACTTTGTTTTCACTCTAAACTACATAAGGACAGCTAGCTTTTTTTTTTCCATTTTTTGGGGGCTTTTTTAGTGGTTGTTTTTTTTTTGTTTGTTTTGTTTTACTTTGCTTTGCTTTTGTGTTTTTCGAAACAGAGTTTCTTGGTGTAACCTTAGCTGTCCTAAAACTCCCATCTATAAACGGCCAGCTTCAAAATCAGAGATCCAACTACTCTGCCTCCCAAATCTTTTGACTAAAAGTGAGTGTACCACACCCAGGAAAAGACAGATAAACAGTTTAAAGATATCCTTCTAGAACAAGCTATGTACCACATCTGAATCAGTAACCTAGTCCCACTTCTCACTGTTGAGAGGAAGAGAGGGAGCGGTAAGTGCACAGCAATCATCTGCAGCACTGGAGCCCCAAACTACACTGAACCGCCACAGGCAGAGCTGGGGGCAGTGGCACAGGTACTCGGGAACAGAGGCAGGTAGAGCTCTGAGAGTCAAGGCCAGCCTGGTCGACATGGTAAGTTTCAGGACAGTCAGAGTTACACAGTGACACCTGTCTTGGGGGGTGGGGGTGGAGACATACATGACCAGACAGACAGAGACAGACCACAGAGAGAGAGAGGTGGGGGGAGCCAAGATCAGAAATGCTACATTAAAAATATGTTTTGTCCCTATCATTCAAACACATATTTGTTTATGAAAGAGACAAGTCACACGAAAATTGAAAAACTAATTCTTACTAAAGCCTTCTGGATCTTCCTCCCACATAGTCAGTTCTTCTTCAGTTAATAAAAAGTAATGAGAGACTAATCGTCGACATATCTCTGTCAATGTGGGATATGTGAAGAATGCCATCTTAATCTTATGGGCTTCAAGTGTTTCAGGGCTGCTATCTGGAAAAATAAAATTCCCCAGTTAACAGTACAGACATTCTCTCTGAGACATCATATAACTGAAATGAAAAATACACTTTCAGAGGAAAAGACATACTTGAGTATGAATGTCTCCGTATTTATTATGAACACATTTTATGAACACCCTTCCCTTGTCTGTAATACATCAGTCCAGCTCTGTCTTAACCACTATAGCTTATACACACTGCTGTCCTTCCCAACTATCTCTTCTTTCCTCTCTCCTTCCCTTCTGACAAGATTTCCTCCCTGGTCTTCACACCTAATAGGAAAGCATATCAAATAACAAAGTGCAATGGTCTGCATATGCTTGGCCCAGGGAGTGGCACTATTAGAAGGTGTGGCCTTGTTGGAGGAAGTGTGTCACTGTGGGGGTGGGCTTGGAGACCCTCCTCTTAACTGCCTGAGGATGCTCAGTCTGTTCCTGGCTTCCTTCAGATGAAGATATAAAACTCTGAGCTCCTCCTGCACCAGGCCTGCCTGGATGCTGCCACGCTCCTGCCTTGATGATAATGGACTGAACCTGTGAACCTGTAAGCCAGCCCCAATTAAATGTCCTTTATAAAACATACTGTGACCATGGTGTCTGTTCTCAGCAATAAAACCTTAACTAAGACACACAGCATACAATTCAGCCTTGTCTACAACTCATCTTCATAAGAAATGAGAGAAAACTTTTTTTTTTCTTTTTCTTTTTTTTTTTTTTTTCCGGAGCTGGGGACAGAACCCAGGGCCTTGCGCTTCCTAGGTAAGCGCTCTACCACTGAGCTAAATCCCCAGCCCGAGAGAAAACTTTTATTCCTTAAATAATACTAAGAACAACAGGAGCTGTAGTAGCTGCTGTGGACTGTAGTTCTTAAACTGTGTAACTTCCAAATCATCGACTGTGCTACAGACAGCTCAGTAAATACAAACGATTCAGCTCTTTAAAAGCCAGTGTCCACAAACTAAATTGTAAACTGTTTCTCATTCCACATACCAGCAAGTTTATTTTTCAGACTAAAATAAATTTCAAGAAAATTATATCAAAATAGTAATTACATCACACTTGGATTAAAATTTTTAAAAAATCAGTGGCGTATTACCTTCAAAATTTTTGGATGGCTTATAAGCATAATTTTTGACAATCATTTTAATAAGATTCATGCACTGGACAATGAACCGCTCAAATGTAACGCCTTCACCGACTTCAGTAAAAACATAGCTTACAGAGAATTCCAGTGACCTCTGAATCAGAGGAGTAAATGAAATGGGGTGCTGATCCAAGAAGTCCAAGAGCTACAAAGAAAAAAACTTGAATGGTATTTTGTACAAAATCATTATAGAATGTATTATTGCAATTATAGGTTTACTAATAAACATTTAACTAGCTGTAAACTTCACGGGAACTCTATGCATCACCAGTTCCACATACACTATAATCTTCTTGGAATATACCAAAAATCAGAGATTTTTCCCAAGCTATGCCTCATAAAAAATGTCTAGTATTCACTTTCTTAAGATTTTATTTTATTTTATGGGTATTTTGCCTGCATGCACAGATGCCTGGTGTGATAGGTCCCCTGGAATTATAAACAGTTGTGAGCTGCCATGAGGGTGCTAGGAATAGAACCTGGGTCCTCTAGAGGACCAGCCAGTGTTCTTAACTGCTAAGCCAACCTCAGAATTCTCTAGTATTTCTAATGCAGGCACCAAAAAGATCCTATCACAGTTAACTTGATAACAAGTAAATATGATATAAAAAAAAATCAAACATATAATGACAGCTGTTCAAAAGAATAATAAGAGGAAATTATTAAAATCAAGACTGCCTTTCCTATGAACCATATTTTGATATATCAAACAGTTACTAAGAGAAATGTCCTCTTCACAGAGCACTGTAGCTAAGGAATCCAAAAGAAGCGACAGAATTAGAATGCTATTACCATGTACGTTCTGGGAAAATAATGTATCTAGACAGCGGTCACCAGCAGTTGTTCATAGGGAGGCAGAGAGGCTGCCCAAGAGCTGAAGAGCTTATCCATCAATCCGACATGCACAGCCAGATGCTGTCTTCTGAGGTGAGGTATCATCGAACACACAATACTATCCAGGAAGTAGTCTTACCATAGAGTCTCCTGAGTCAAATGACCCGACTGTGATCAAGTCTATATCTAACTACAAAAGTGTAAGAAATACAGGAGAAGAAGGATGTGGAGAAAAGGAATATGTTAATGACACATGGGGACAGTAGCGGTCAAATGCTGGAGGAGGGACTGCCACGAGGGCTCAGCAAGTGAAGGTGCTGGTTGCCAAATCTACACAAAATCTACACAGAAAGAGAGAACACTTCTGTTAGTCGCCTACTGATCTCCACCGGTGAGCCACGGCATGTGCAGCCCCACCCCCTACCTCAAATAAATAAATGTAATAAAAAAAAAAAAGATGCTTCATGAAAGTAATTGTTATCTCACCAAACAAACAGAGGCAAAGGATCAGGGTTCAAGTCCTCCTTAGATACATATCAAGTTCAAGGGCATAATAAACTACATGACACTCTGCTGTCCTGGACAGACGGATGGAAGGAAAAGAAGAAGGGAGGACAGATGACAGGCATGCAGGTAGGCCAGCTAAGTGTTATTACTGGAATCCTATCTAGGATTTGCTTTGAGATAATCAGCAAAGGTCAGGAGAAGTGTGAGAGAAAAAGAGACAGAAAAGGAGGTCTTAAATCTCAATCAAGGAACAAGCAAGAGTTCAAGGCCAGTCTGAACAACATGGTAAGTTCCAGGCCAGCCAAGAGTGAGACCCTACCTCAAAAAAAAAAAAAAAAAAAAAAAGAGGACTGACTATGCACTGACATTTGCTGAAGGTGAGGAGCAGTAACTTTATGGGAACTCAGAGGACTCAGCTACTCAATTCCATGTGGGTCAATGTTTTAAATGTTCCAATTTCTGAAGTAGAAAAAAAATAGAAATTATGAATATAAATTTCCTAAGTGAAGTTATTGCTGTAAACTTGTTCTAAAAGTAGAATTATAGAACTAAAAAAATAAGAAACTCGATAGGGTAGTAATAAATATGGTTTCTAAAATACACTGGAGAGATGGTTCAGCAGTTAAGAGCACTGACCGCTCTCCCAGAGGTCCTGAGTTCAATTCCCAGCAACCACACGGTGGCTCACAGCCATCTGTAATGGGATCTGGTGCCCTCTTCTGGCGAGCAGGTGTATATGCAACCAGAGCTTTCATACATTACATAAGTACATTTTTAAAAACTATTTAAGACAGACTGTGTGCATGATGCTGGCTCTCTCTCTCTGTGTGCAAGGCCATTGATGAGTGAGCCCCCAAAGCTCTTCATCAGCCTTTCTACTCTTGATGAAAATGGCCAGTGATGACCACTGCTGGGACCTGTTACTTCCTTCAGGATTACAAAATGACATTACATTATTCCTCTTACATTACCTTTTCAAATACTTTATAAAAAAGAAGTCTCCCTCAGCAATTGCTAGACAGCAGGAACTACGCTGGCAGAGGGGTACTCATGTCAGGGCCATACACTGTCCTTCTGACTAAACTTCATCATCCTTTTCGTTTCCTTTGTGGTAAGAATCTAAATCAAACCAGCCCCAGAAACGCACACATTTAATCCCTGCACTTGGGAAGCAGAGGCAACTGAGTCTTCTACATAGTGATTTCTAGGATTACCTGAGCTACACGGAGACCCTATCTCAAAATAAACAAACAAACAAACAAAGTCAGCTTTATATTGGGTTTTAAAGGTTAAAGTGATTTGGTTTTGATGGCTGATGCTACCTAGAATGTTAGAAATGAAGACAACTGACATTCAAATTTAACCCTAATACTAAAGCATCAATAAAAGAACAAGATACTCTGACCATCTTCAAGTACCCATTTTGTGTGTGCCAACAGTCTCTAATCAGACCTTCTCAAGTGATATCGCACAGTCCTTTTCATTTCTTCCAATCTCCAAACCTCAACTTTCATAAAATATTATATAAACATTGCTTTATCAGGCATTTACATGCATTGTTTAGTACAGTACAACCATAAATTCTATTCAAAAGATGTGGTAGTTGTGATGGCAATCTGATATTCATTGTGAATATACTTTGTAATATTACAGGTTGCTAGCTGCATCTGTCTGGTCCACTTCTGGCTGAACTGCAATTTTCTTTCTTTCTTTCTTTCTTTCTTTCTTTCTTTCTTTTTTTTTTTTTCCTGCTTTTCTCTGGTAAATCTAAGAATAATGAACTTCAGAAAACTCAATTTTTCTAATACTCGTTTTGGTTGATTTTCTTTACCCAGTGCTGATAACATAACCAAAGCTTGTACATGATGGGATGACTTACATAACTATGCCATTGGGTATGTAAATTTAATTACTATATAGAGTCTTAAAGTTTAAAGATACAAAAGAGATTTTAGTTTTCCAAAAACCCAAGTTTCCTTTCATTAAAGCAAAAAGTATTACAAATATATCTCCTTTCTAAATACGAGGGTATACTACACTTGGAAAACAGAAAACAGAAAGAGGAAGCTCACCACTTTAGTGAAAAGGATGATGGTCTTCTCCAGTCTGTCTCGACACACATTATCTGTACCTATACTCCTGCCTGTTAGGAATGAAATGTAAGCTTTTAATAGTCTGTAATTCACCAAACACAGCAAACCTTAAATAAGAGAGTTCACATAAGAAATTCATGGTTGAAATAGCAAGATTTGTTCCTAATAAAACAATATTCAAAGTTACAATGAACAAAATTAATTCTAAAATATAAATTGAACACATTTTAAATAAAGTGATAACAATTTTAGCAAAAAATTACAAATCCCTTTTTAAAGATTCAATCAAGTGCTCACTTCAGCGGCACATATACTAAAGATTCAATCAATTGTATCTGAAGCATTTTCAATACAAAATACCCAAAGAACAATGTATCCTTTATCATTCTGTCACACTTTTCAACAAATTTATTCTAAAACTACTTACTTTTTATACACTCAGAATAATGTCCAGCTGTCCCTGGATTCCTTTTCCCTCAATCTGCCTTGACATTTATCTCATTCACCTAACCTCTACTACCCTCCTGGTGATGACCAGAGCTAAGTAACCTGTTTTTAAACATCAACTACATGATACAAGAAAGTGCCTGGCAACCAGTTCAATTAAGTATTTGCTGAATTTAAAACGACAGGCATAAAGTAATCAACAACCTCTACAAAGGAGACAGATTCAGACAGCAAGTATTTTAATACACACACACACACACACACACACACACACACACAAAGAGTAAGTAAAAGTGCATCTTTACCAAAGGTGTTCACAATCATATATATGGAAGGGACAGGATAACAAGTCACCAATAAAAGTATAACACCAACATATTTTCTTTATAAGACATAGGATTACAAAAAATTACAGAGAGTATCATTTAAGGAAATTAATATTCTAGTGATATTGTAAACCATACTAAAGGAGATAATCTAGAAAAATCTAAATAGCACTTAGAGTATTTATTATGTCTTAAAATTATCGTGCCTAGGGTAGCAGTATTAGTTAAACAAAGTTTAACTAGTTAATTAGTTAAACGAACACACAATGAAGAATTTTAGAAAAGAGTTTCCTCTGGACTCAGGATAAAACAGGTATATGGAGGCAAAACTAAGCCTCTGATATAGCCTCAATATTTACTTACCAAATCCTAGGGTATTAAATTCTAGCCACATATAGGATCTGCTACCTACCAAGCAGACTGTCCAAATGTGATGGAGACAAATCTAAAGATTTACGTGTATAGAGTAGAAGGTATTGATAAGTTAGGAGTAATTCACTAATCTATTAGTCTTCGTTAATCGAAGATATTAATGAGTAATGGATAAACAATAGTGAATGTAGCTCTTCAGTCACACTGCGATCGAAGTACTTACTGCACTCCAGAAACTGTTTTAGACGTTCAAATATTCCATGCAAAAAACCCTAGAAAAGAATATATTTTAAAATGTCTCTATATTCTGTTATAAACATAACCTTGTGCTTTTTGTCAAGGATACTAAAGCATCTAGCACATAGTTTTTATAAAAGTATCTAAGAGAGCTAGATGTGGGCATACATGCCTAGGAGCCCACCACCGTAGACACTGAAGAAGAAGGCTCATGAATACAGCAAACTTAAGCCTTAGCTACGCGTGCTAGGCAAGCGCCATATCACTAAGCTACATTCCCATCCCTTTTTATTGAGATGTGATCTTGCTAAGTTATCCAATCTGGCCGCAAATTTTGCAGTCTTCCAGTCAGAACATAACAAGAAATTGATATTACAGGTATGTGTATCATCCTCAGCAACAACTCCTTATCATAAACAAATCTTCAGCAAGAATATAACAGCTAACCTCTTCAGTATGTTTTAGGAGATCCTTAGGCCCAATTCAACACAATACTTCCCTCAACTCTGTGCAGTCACCAAAACAAAATCCCCACAGAACACACAAACTGAGCTAAACTCATCATGAAAACCAATTTGTATTTAAGTAAAAATTGCACAGCTATATACTTCCACACTGAAGAAAACTATAGATGACTGTATATCAACAGTGAATATATACTACAATGAATGAAAATGGCTTCAATGTTTGGTTCTAAGTTGGTGGAAATGTTTGGATAAGGAGGTATGGCACTGAAGGAGTGTGCCACTGGGCATGGGCTAGAGGTTTTAAAAGGTCATGTCAGTCAGGCCTAGGCAACCCTCCCTCAACTGCGGCCTGCCAGTCAAGATATAAACTCTCATCTACTGCCACTCTAGCGCTGTGCCTGCCTGCCTGCCTGCCTGCCTGCCTGCCTGCCTGCCTGCCTGCCTGCCTGCCTGCCTGCCTGCCTGTATGCATGCATGCATGCTTCCTGTTGCAATGACCACAGACTACCCCTTTGATCCAGTAAACAAAGCCCCAATTAAATGTGTTCTTTATAAGCTGCATTGATTATGGTGTCTCTTCATAGCAACAGAACAGTAACTAAGACAAAAACCTACATGGTCTTGCATAAGGTTGTTTACACACAGTTTGTTGTGATGGTTTGAATGAGAATGGTGAAAGACTAGGAGGTGTGCTCTTGTTGGAAAAGGTGTGCAACAGGGAACCAGATCTAACATTTCAGAAGACAACTGCCATTCCCAGTGTCCTCTTCTGCCAGCAAGCACCTTACATTAACTATATCTAATTATTATTATTCTATTATTATTATATCTATTATTATTCAGCAAGCTTCTTATAAAGATCAAATATTACTGATATGAAGAGAAAAATATCTCACTTCTAAAATATCAGACTTAACTGTTAGAATGTATCAATTAATATTTTAAAGCATTCGAATTCACAGGAGTTCAACTTAAATTGAAATTAATGCTGTCAGTGTACCTGATTAATCGAAAAATATCCTAGGCCCTTTCTTTCCCTAACAGCCACTGTGACAGGGTGAAAACCGACAACTATAGAATTCACTGTAACATACCAAACACACGACACCGCCTAGATGACCACTTAACTAACACTGCTCCAAATCAATGGCAGACAAAAAGTAAGGCAGTCAGAAAAACACCTAACCCTTCCCAAAGGTCACTTGTCGTCATAATTCTTTCTGTTTCTTACCATCACCTCCATATTCTTATGAGGTTCCACAAATCCATTCACAGTTAACTTCCGCAGCACTGAAAAGCAAAAAGTTTCACTTGAACCATACTTTTTCATATTTTATTCTACTATGATCAAAATTAAAATGAATTTTAATAACAAAACTCAGACAAGCTTAAAGGTATCTGTCTCCTCACAGACAATAAAGGCAGGTTACCCACAGTCAATGTTTGTCCTCAATGTAGCTGCACTGGGTATACAACTGTTAGTATCATATATTTTGAAATCGAGAGTAATTCATTCTTAGAAATTTTAAGATACAATTTAAAACTTCAACTCTAGACTATGTGAAAACATAGTGTCTCTCCTAAAACCAATAGAAAATTAAAACTCTTTCCATAACTGGAATAGACTAGAATGCTCAACTGTAAACACCACATCTTATGGTAACTAAAACCTGGGGCACAATGACAATTAAGGTAATAGTTTTTTGAGTCTGAGCTAGATTTAAATCCTTTTTCCAGTACTTATAACTGCATTGCTTAGGGCAGTTTTTCTACATCCACTTTCCTAGTGGAAAATATGGTTACTATATCTGACTTCATAGTTACTAAAGGATTCACTAGTATAATACCTCGAAAACAGCACAATTCCACAACAAGGATGATAGGATAAGACAATCTGGAAGAGGGTAGAACCTAGGGACTCTTGAACAACAGACAACACACAAAGATTGGGCCTCAGCCCAGCTGAAGATAAAATTTAAAGCTACTTTAATAAGTAAGCAGTGCTATCTATATTACTATAGAATATCTATTACATGATGTTCATGAGTCCAAAGACCATCTATTAAAATTAAATTTAGGCTGAGTGTGGTAATGAACATCTTTATGCCAGAACTCAGGAAGTTGAGGAAATTAGATCTCTGTGAGTTCAAGCCCAGCCTGGGCTTCCTACATACTGAGTTCCAGGTCTGTCTATGTTTAAAATAAAGCTCAGAGTATAACTGTCTACAGCCCAACTTCATAAATGTGGGCAGTTCTTTAAAACCATTCACACTTTTGTTCACAGATCTTACCAAGTTTGGAAGTTGTGCATACACAGTCTAGTCAGTTCATGTAAGTGATGTACTAGGTAGGAATGTACCAAGACAGCATAGTGAGAGTCCAAGGTATAGTGCTGAATAAATCAGGGTTAGGAAGAGGACTGCACAGGAGTGATGATAATTGAACAGATGAGTGAGTCAGAAGGTTAAGGAACAACAGGCTTTACTCAGTAAGGTCAGTAACTTGGTTTATGTTAGGTAAAATGGAAATGATGCTACAAAAATGCTTGCAAGCACACTATGGGAAAGCATGGGCCAAAGTAGCATCCCTACTCCCACCTCCTAAATTAGGGTGAGCCTGAGGCACAAACATTCAAGACACCATTCAACCAAGCATGAAGGACTGGAGCATTAACAGGACAATGGTAACAGTAGAGCCCAGAATGAGAAACGCAAGGCAAGGTAGAGGCACATGAAAGAAGCGTGGTCACAGGCCTGAAACCACACTGACATAACTCATCCACTGAAAAGGACTTGATATTCTGACATTTCTTACAAAACAAAAAGATCTCTAGCTCTTGTCTTACAGAGAAATCAACCCATTTTCCCAAGTGCAACTGAGAAAGAAATCTGTCCAGAGCAACTACTCGACAACTGTTCTAAGCACGGCATTCCAAAGATGAGCAGATCCAGTTTAACAGTACCTTTTAACGACAGCAGTGTTCGCTCTAGTGAACTCAGAACTGCAGCCTCATTGCCAGAAGAAACCTGCTGTAGGAATGTGTCCGTATGATGGTTCCACAGAGAACAGGCAAAATTATAAATTCCAGAAGCTAACTGCAAGAAAATGCACCAAATCTGTATATGTTACAAGCTTTAATAATAAATTACAACTACCAAACAATAACGCATTATGGTCTTATAATGAAAACCTTACCTTCAGTGAAGATTTTCAAGAATTAAAAAAATATGGTCATACTTGAAAGATTTTTAACATAGTAATGGTTATAGTGTACACTGGTTACTTTAAACACACACATACACACAGGGGCACATTCCTAAAGAATGTCTCTTGACACTCAGCAGTTAAGACCACTGACTGTTCTCCTACAGATCCTGGGTTCAATTCCCAGCAACCACTTGAAGGATCTGATGCCTTTTTCTAATGTGTCTGAAGGCAGTAACAGTGCACTCATACATAAAATAAATCTTCCAAAAAAGGAGAAACGAATTAGTCACATATCAATATTTACCCCAATGGTATCTATATTTACAGCCTAGTGTTTAGTTTTGTTGCTCTCTGTATTCACTAATGAGTCGAAAGTACAGAAAATCTATCATTTCTGTACATCACTCGGTATGTTACACATACTGATGTGCTGAACTGTAAAGTTAGTTAGACTCCTGTGTTCCTCCTCCAGGTCTGTTCATGGTGTTTATGTATTGAAAGCTAGAACTATACAAACCACATGGTTTTCAGAGTATAGCTCTAACCTGGAACAATGTTTAAAAGCTGACCAATGGCCTGGGAAATGGCTCACTTACACAGCACCTGCCTTTTGTGCTTGGATCCTGGTGCCCATCTCGGCACAAAGAGGAAGGGGAAGGACAGAAGGACATGCCCGACCCTATGCTTCTCAGGAATCGAGGAAGCTCTGCCTCCTGATATGACACTCTGAAGCATAAACTAGTACTCTGTTCAACTTTTCCCATGTACAGACACAGTAGTGGCAAATGACTATAATCCCAGCATTTCAGAGGCTGAGGCAGGAGGATTATCAAGAATTTTAGGTCAGTCCCAGATAGCTTAAAACAACAAAAGAAAAGTAATGCACAAATATAAATTGAAATAAGTTCAAATAGCCACAGGACCTTTACCTCAGTACTCTCCATTACCATGTATGTTAAACTCACTGAAAAATGAAGGAAAAAAAGCAATAAGCATTCTTTAGTTCCTCGAAATAAAATGACAACCCCGCCTGGTATGGTGGCGTTACACCCTAACATCAGTGGCAGGGAGTCTGAGGCAAGAGGATCACAGGCCCACCTGCACAGTATACACTGAAATCCCAAAACAAACAGAAGAATCCTAACTTAAAACAAGATTAAACTAGGCAAATTGAGACACACTTGTAATTTCAGTACTCATAGACTAAGGAAGAAGAATCTGACATTTACCGCCAGACTGAGCTACACAGTAAGACCCTGTCCTTAATAAACAGACTAACATATAATCAAGCTTGAAAAGAAGAGTTAATCACATAGAAAGTGGCATTTCCTCAGGAAGGCAAATATTAAGGAAAAATCAGCCACCCTGAACAACCAGTACATTTTAAAATCATGTCAAAATGTCAAAGTGTTTTATAAGAATGGCAGCAAAAGAACAAGATGATCTTTACTATTATAATTTTTAAGCAAAAGTTCTGGTGGCAATGATATGGTTGTTTGAATAGGAATGGCTCCCCTTAGGCTCTTATAAAATGCTGTCACCAGAGAATGGCATCATTAGCAGGTGTGGCCTTGTGGAAGGAAGTGTGTCATTTGGGAGGTGGGCTTTGAGGCTTCAAATGTTCAATCCAGACTCGCCATTCGCACCCCACCCCCGTGCCTGTCTCTGTCTCTGTCTCCCTCTGTCTGTCTGTCTGTCTATTCACCCCCGTTGCCTGCTAATCCAGATGTACAACTCTCAGACCCTTATCCAGCACCATGTCTCCCTAAGTACTGCTATGTTTCCTGATCTCTGAACCTGTAAGCCAGTCCCAATTCGGTATTTTCCTTTGTTAAGAGTTGTTGCAGTCACGTGTCTCTTCTCAGTAATGCAAAGCCTAACTGAGACACAGGAGAATATTTTACTTTACCAAAATCTGCTATCTGCACACAGAGTGAAAATTACACTAAATATGAGTTTCTCCACTCACTCCCCAAAGAAGAACTACTACAAAAACATCTCTAAGTACCCTAATCAAAAGATTAGGATAAAAGGACCATTTCCTTCATGGTAGAATCAAAGTCATTAAAATAATATTTTGCTTGTTCCACAAAATCCTTTACATTTAAAACCTGAATCTAAAAACATGTGTAAGAAAGTCTGGTAATTCAGGCAAGCAAAAGAATGATTAGGGGGCTGGAGGAATGGTTCAGTGGGTAAGAGCACTGACTGTTCTTCCAGAGGTCCTGAGTTCAAATCCCAGAAACCACATGGTGGCTCACAACCATCTGTAATGGGATCTGATGCCCTCTTCTGGTGTGTCTGAAGAGAGCGACAGTGTGCTCATATACATAAAATAAATAAATAATTCTTAAAAAAAATAGAAAAGAGAAAAGAATGGCTAGCTTGGGGGAAGAGGGAATTCAAATCAAGTCTCAGTTACACAATAAGTTTGAGGAGGCCTAGGTATCAAAAAACAGAAGAGAGTTTATAAGATGGCTCAACAAGTTGGATCCCCAGAACCCACATAAAGTACAAAAAGAGAAAAATCAACACCACAGTGTTATCCTCTCATGTCTGAACACATCATGTACAAATATACAATAATAAAAACGTAACACACCACTGTCCAGGTGTAACGAGATAGACATGGTTAATGCCAGCAACTGGGAGGCAGAGGCAGGCGAATCTCTGGGAGTTCAAAGCCAGCCTGGTCTATATAATGAGTTCCAAGGCAGCCAGGGTTACAGAGAGACCCTGTCTCAAAAAAAAAAAAAAAAAAGTAACAAATATTAAATGAGTAGGATGTAGCACTCCTGTAATACTAGAGAGGTAAAGGCAGGAAGATCAGTTGTTTGAGGCCACCCTAGACTACACAAAACTGTGTCCAGTGGGCAAAATTGAGCACTCTCATGATCCTAGGTAACTGGGAAGCTAAGATTGGAAAATCCTGAGTTCCAAGCCAATCTGGGCAACACAGAGATACTATCTCAAAAATCTAAAGGATAGATATAGATATAGGCTAGAGAGATAGCTCAGTGGTTAAGAGCACTGGCTGCTCTTTCAGAGGACCTGAGTTCAATTCCCAGTAACCACTTGGTGGCTCACAACCATCTGTAATGGGATCTGATGTCCTGTTCTGGTGTACATGCAGAGAGCACTCATATACATAAAACACAACACAAAAAAAGATATAGATACTAATGACAAAGGTCTTAATCTATTACTTCTTTTTTCTTCGCATTTTGTCGTCTTTGTAGTTTTCACCTTTTCTGATCCTATGAAGTATCCTTATTTTAATAAAAGCTCTTATTATCTTAATAAGAGAAGTATGTAACTGATATATCTTGCATACGGTGTTTCTGAATGAGGGCAGTATACCACTTTATATAGAAACAAATAAACAGCATGAAAATATTTTCCTTAATTAATGCTCTTTGCTTCTTAGTCCAGATCTGCAGCAGAACGCCTGAGTAAAGACATCGGACATGTACTAAGGCTCCAGGGTAAGAGCTTTCAGATACACCACTGCTACACAAACAAACGACTGCAATGCACAAGCAATCACATCAGCCTTTGACACATACCTCCTCCTTGATTAAACTTTACTCAGCCTCTCCTAAATCCCTTTCCTCATTAGGTGTGGATGTTTAGACTTCCTGGTCTGCCTCTGCATGAACAGTTTAAGAAACCTCTTCTGAGAATGGAATAGTCAGACAAGACTCACCCCAATCCCGCCCCCGGACATCTTGATCATTCTCAGTATCTGTTTCGGTTCCTTACCTCAGTCCCCAGACAGTGTCTCATCGCACTGGCCTGCCTTCAGAAGCAGAATTCTGTTAGGTCACTCTAAACAGAAGCTGTCCCTCACCCTCACCTGGCTGTTCCCTCTGAGTAACCTCCCACAGGTCCTCCTGACCCCTTGACTGTAACTCCCACTTTTCTGACATTCAGCACCATACCTGATCTCTCTTCCCAACTGCAAATCCTCCTCTGGAAGCCCCTTTAACAAGTATTTCAACAACTGTTTAGTCCTACTGTAAAACAAGGAAAGACAGATTTAAAGAAAGAAACCACTGTCCACTGTCATATATACACAGCAATATAACCATCATCTGCTCCAGAAGCCATCAACTGAACCTGCTCACAAAAAGTTCACATGGAAAAAGACTAAGTAATGAAGTCAACCAAGTAAGAGGAACACAAATATTTTTCCTACATTTTCTCTAAAGCACATGGCAGAAGTATGTTCAGTAACACTCTACACAAATAAGCTATGTGATAAGCACTCCTGAGAACTGATTTTCCCAAACCGTAAGTGGTGGATTTTCTATTTCTAACCAGAAGATAGAGTGCCACCAACTGACAGCTTGGTGACTTCAGCTGAGAAGGACACACTTACTCTTTCCAATAGACAAAGCAAGTCATTAAAGTAAGTTTAACTTGTCTTACCCTTTCAAGTATTCTTAGATACTAAGGTCCACTGTCCTCACAATTCCAACTAGGAAAAGGTAGCAATAAAATATTAAAACTGTGGAACTTATAACCACGCAACAAACTGTAGGAACCCAGACTCCTGAAACTAATCGGCAAGAAGCAGTCAGCAGCACAGAAAAGCTGGGCACAAAACATGGCAGACAAACAACAAGAACAGAACAGAAGAGAGTGACAGTCTTCTACATTATTTAAACAAAAGAGAATGGCAGTCTTCTACATTATTTAAAAGATTTAAGAGATAAAGCTCACCTCCTCACTCAAAGAAATGCTGTGTAAAAATATCTTTGAAAAGAACTGGAGAATAATCAGATAAGACAGGAATATTAAGTCATTTTTGTTTTTTACTTTCCTCAGATGTGACACATTAAAGAACACATTTTTATAGATAGATAGAGATGGATGGACAGACAGACGGACGGATGGACGAATGGACAGACGGACACAGACACTGCTGCAGCCTGTGTTGGGCTGGGCCAGCTCTCCTGTGCTCACAGTGCTGGCTCCCATCAGGGCCAGCTCCGCTTTGTTGCCCAGGAGAGGTACAGGGCCCATTTTCCCAAGGGCTAGAGCCAGTGAGGAAGCAGGACTAGGTCTCCTGCTCTCATGCCAAAACAGTTAGAGCAGCTTACGCTGCACAGTCTTCACAGCAGTCTTCCCGCACAGCTATCTGTACCTCATCCCACCAGACCAGATCCCATCCTAGCACCTCCTTCCTTCCTACCTTCCTTCCTACCTACCTGCCTGCCTACATACATACCTGTGTTTCCAGGCTGGGCTAATCTAGTTCACAATGAGAGGTGCTTTCTCCTAGATATGTTTAGCACTATATAATCTAAAGAGGCTGTTTCCATGAAATTTTGCTTTATAATTTTGTTGTTTTTTTTTTTTCCTTATTAAGGACATTTACTTGGGGATGGCTTAAAGGTTTTGAGTTTCAGTCCATTATCATCATGTTAGGAAGCAAAGCAGCATCCAGGCAGGGATGGTTATAAAGGAGCTGAGAGTTCTCATTCCAAAGACAAACAGTTTTGTTAGTTTTTTGAAGATGAGGTTTTATTACATGGTTTAGCTGACTTGGAACTGGAAAAGACATCAGTTTGGCCTCAAACTCACAGAGATCCACCTGCCTCTGCCTCTCACGGGTGCTGAGATTAAAGGTATATGCCACAATACCCACCTTAAATACTGTCATTTCTAAGAACAGGACTCTTCTTCCATTGTTTTTTGGGGTGCTTTGTTTTTACAGTGCTGGGAACTGAATCCAGACCCTTGTGCTCTTCCTAGGCAGGGAAGCATGCCATCACTAACTGTATACTCAGACTAATATTCACTAAACAGTCACTAAGCACCAACCACCATGTGCAGAACTGCAGCAATAAAAGTAGCAGCGATGGAAGACAGTTAGGGGAACATTTAGCATTAGATGCTAGGCAGACCTGTAACACAGGAGATAGGGAAAGGAATGAAACAACACTAAACAAAGCCAACCATAACACTGAAGAGACTTCCCAGGCTAAAACAAATACCTGCAAACAAAATCAACAAATAAGACTACACCTATTAAGAGCCCAAGTAATTCATACTTTTATTGCTGAGTAAACTTTAAGAAAGGTTAACTGTATCCCAGAAGTTCTACATATTTGACATTGAAAGACAGAGTAGATCATTTCTTTAACCCTGATTCCTAGAAATGGAGCAAAACAACTGGAAGTGGTGGTGCAGCCTTTAACCTCAGCACTTGGAAAGCGGAGACAGGTGACTCTCTGGGGACCTGAGCATCCCTATGTACATAGTGAGGTCCAGACCAATCATGGCTACATCAAAAAAAGAAGAATCCGAGTAAGGCAGATGGCTCAG
The DNA here is from genome assembly GCF_021556685.1 of Rattus norvegicus. Taxonomy (NCBI): domain Eukaryota; kingdom Metazoa; phylum Chordata; class Mammalia; order Rodentia; family Muridae; genus Rattus; species Rattus norvegicus. Next base: position 40,043,175 of record NC_141535.1, read on the forward strand.
CAATTAAGCAAACATGTTCTTGAAGACGACCAAGGTTCAATTTCCAGAACCCACATGGTGGTTCACAGCCATCTGTTATCTATAGTTCCAGGGGATTTGATGCTCAATTCTGAATTCTAAGGGCATCAGTAACACATATGGTGCATGCATACACACACACACACACACACACACACACACACACACACACACACACGCACACGCACACGCACACACGTAGGCAAAACATTTATACACAGACACTGAAAATAAGTCTTTAAAAATAGTTTTAAAATAAAACAACTGAAATCAAGCTAACGTAATAAAAAACAGCAAAGCAACCCCATGACTATCAAAAAGAATTTTTTATTCAACATTCTTAGAAGATAAGACAGCATTGTTTTTAATTTCTTATTCTTTTTGTCACATCACGCACCCCAGTCTCACTCATCTCCCTGTCACTTCATATCTCCCCTTTGCCCTTGCAACCTCCTCCCCAAAATATAACACACACACACACACACACACACACACACACACACACACACACACCCCGCCATCAGGGCCAGCTCTACTGTGCCGCTTGGGCAAGGTACAGGGCCTGTTTTCCAAGTGCTGCCAGCAGTGAGTGATGGATAGGGCCATCACTCCAGAGAGAAGCATCCAGTAAGGGACAGGGCCGGTTCTGCACAGCCCCTGGACATTGAGGTGGTCCCAGGGGCTGCTCCCACCAAGGCCATCCTCAAGTTCTCTAGTGGTAATACAAGTCATAGACATCGACACTGACCCCTGCCACTTCATAGTCACAGACTCAGACATGGCCCTGAGTGACAGCTAGGGCAGAGGCCAGGTGGCAGGGCTGGCCATTCACAACAGCCTACCCTCTCCACTCCTGAGTCTCCAGTCCCACAATCAAGCTGCTTCCTTTCTCTTTCTCTCCCATCTGTCCACCACACACTTGCACATTGTGGTGGCCCCAGGTTCAGGCTGGCCACACAGCTAGCAGGTCCCTGGTGACATCCTCCATCCATGCTGCTATGTATCACGTCATCACGCAGATGTCTTCAGCCTGCCTGCCTGCCTGCCTGCCTGTGCCATTCACTGAAGGGGCACATCTGTGGGTAGCATGGTGGTCCGCAGGTCTCTGTCAGTCTTCCTCTTTCTGAGCTGCCTTTGATGGGTTTGACTTGATTTGATTTTTGTGAGTCCTAGGCATGAAACAGCCTTGGCTACAAAGCCAGGCATCAAGCTAGGATGACAAAGGCCTGTGTCTGCTCTGCCCTGACTGAGAGAAGAGCAGCAACACCAACCAGGTATCCATCTGCCCATTGCCCGGTAAGACAGGTTATTTACACCAACAACGTTAAAAGAAAGACAATAAAGTGACATTCCAGCTTACGCTTTGGGCATGTAAGAATTACTATCTAGAAAGACAAGCATGGTGTGACTTGCATGAGATCCTAGCACATAATTGGAAGACAAGGACAAGAACATGAGTGCGAGCCAGTCTGGGCTGCTTCAGACAGGAAAGGGAAGAGGAGGAAGAAGGAGCAGCAGACAGGAAGGGGAAAGAAAAGAAGAAAAGAGAAGAAAAATACTATGACCCAAGATTTGGAAGCTACAACCTCAAGAGTAAGGATCTCAAAAGAGTGGCTCTGAAACTCCTCATCTGTTACCCAGAGACTGAAACCTAATGTGGATTTGTTGTTGTTCCTCTTTGCTTTACTCTGTTGCTATGTTATCTAGAGTAGTTGTCCTAGACAAGCGAATCTTTGCCCTCAGTCAAAATGTAGCTGAGACTATGTATACACACTGCTGCATCTGTCAAAACTAATGTACTGAACATGAGAGAGAGCCCAAAGATACACATGTCTCTTCCCCCCATTTCCCTAAACTGCCCTCCAACCAGAGCACTACACTGTGCACAGGGCAACAAGTAAGCTAGCCTTCTGTGAAAGAAGAAAGCTTTACAAAGACTCCCTTCTCTGGCTCCCCATTGAACTGTCTATGTTCCGTATGCCAGCTCTTCAATTATTCCTCCCCATGTCCGTTAGGTGTCTTCTGCAGAGATAGACAGCGCTTAGAATTTGTCAGGTGTTCTGGCTTTAGCTGTGCCAGAATATCCTTTATTTTAAAAAAAAAAGGAGGAAAAAGAAAGTATAGATACATGTGCATATACCTCTGCACAGGAGCTTAAGCATGAGGAAGGTAGCTGTCAGAAGGAAGCAAGCATGGAGAAGGCTGCTTAAGAACATGCTAAATGAAGAAGCAGAAGAAACCCTCCAAACCTGCAAGGGAAAGACCACTCACTGGGAAAGCCCGAGGGACAGAATACAGTAAGAGAAGGAAACAGAGTCGCACAAAACAAGCTATTTCCTATAAATACCTTAGTTTTCTGAGTACTATCATAAACTTTCTACTTATGCACATTTTTCATAACTACCAAATGTGAGCAAGACCAAAACAAACACCTTCAAATTCAGCAGTCTTACATGGTACAGTCCAAAGTGTCACCGTAAGCAGTATGGAGAAGGTGACACCTGGTAAAAGACTGCCACCGGACACAGTTTGGACGGAGTGTGCTGGGTGGGCTCGGGTGTGTCAATGCCCTGAACTAGCCAGGTGTGGCAGGCAACCCCAGCACTTGAGAGGTGGAGGCACAAAGATCAGCAATCCTGTCTTCCTCAGCTACATAGCAAGTTTGAGGCCAGCCTGTACCATAAGAAACCCTGTCTTGGGGTTGGGGATTTAGCTCAGTGGTAGGGTGCTTGCCTAGCAAGCGCAAGACCCTGGGTTCGGTCCCCAGCTCCGAAAAAAAAGAAAAGAAAAGAAAAAAAAAAAAAAAAAAGAAACCCTGTCTTAAAACAAAAATTAAAAACTGGAGACTGGAGAGATAGGTCAGCAGTTACGAGCACTGACTGATCTTCCAGAGGATCCAGGCTTAACTCCTAGCACCCACAAAACAACTCACAACTGCCTGTAATTCCAGTTCCAGGTGTAAAATCTTCACACAAACACGCATACAGGCAAAACACCAATGCACATAAAAATATTTAACCCTGAGATTTCACCTCACACCAGTGAGAATGGCTAAGATCAAAAACTCAGGTGACAGCAGATGCTGGCGAGGATGTGGAGAAAGAGGAACACTCCTCCATTGTTGGTGGGATTGCAGACTGGTACAACCATTCTGGAAATCAGTCTGGAGAATCCTCAGAAAATTGGACATTGAACTGCCTGAGGATCCAGCTATACCTCTCTTGGGCATATACCCAAAAGGTGTTCCAACATACAAGAAAGACACGTGCTCCACTATGTTCATAGCAGCCTTATTTATAATAGCCCGAAGCTGGAAAGAACCCAGATGCCCTTCAACAGAGGAATGGATACAGAAAATGTGGTACATCTAAACAATGGAATATTACTCAGCTATCAAAAACAACGAGTTTATGAAATTCGTAGGCAAATGGTTGGAACTGGAAAATATCATTCTGAGTGAGCTAACCCAATCACAGAAAGACATACATGGTATGCACTCATTGATAAGTGGCTATTAGCCCAAATGCTTGAATTACCCTAGATGCCTAGAACAAATGAAACTCAAGACGGATGATCAAAATGTGAATGTTTCACACCTTCTTTAAAAGGGGAACAAGAATACCCTTGGCAGGGAAGAGAGAGGCAAAGATTAAAACAGAGACTGAAGGAACACCCATTCAGAGCCTGCCCCACATGGGGCCCATACATATACAGCCACCCAATTAGACAAGATGGATGAAGCAAAGAAGTGCAGACCGACAGGAGCCGGATGTAGATCGCTCCTGAGAGACACAGCCAGAATACAGCAAATACAGAGGCGAATGCCAGCAGCAAACCACTGAACTGAGAATAGGACCCCCGTTGAAGGAATCAGAGAAAGAACTGGAAGAGCTTGAAGGGGCTCGAGACCCCATATGTACAACAATGCCAAGCAACCAGAGCTTCCACGGACTAAGCCACTACCTAAAGACTATACATGGACTGACCTTGGACTCTGACCTCATAGGTAGCAATGAATATCCTAGTAAGAGCACCAGTGGAAGGGGAAGCCCTGGGTCCTGCTAAGACTGAACCCCCAGTGAACTAGACTGTTGGGGGGAGGGAGGCAATGGGGGGAGGGTTGGGAGGGGAACACCCATAAGGAAGGGGAGGGGGGAAGGGGATGTTTGCCCGGAAACCAAAGAATTATTATTAAGTATTAAATAAATTTAAAAAAAAATATATACACAGGTGAAAAAAAAATCACTAGTTTTAGTATCAGAGGCTCAAAGTCAAATATTAAAGCCAACCATTTAATGTGTTCATAGCTCTCCAGTAAGGCCGTGATAATGTTTGAAAAGTCTGAAATGAACTTAACATTTTTAAGTGAAAGTATTATGATATTTTTCTAGTTTTTAAAATGTAATAAGTGAGGCCTCTTCCACAGACACACAAAAGGCATCATCATAGTACAATTTAGCATTGCGAAAGAAAGATCATTCCAGATTAGTCTCATTTATCAAAACCTTACCGAGGTACAATTTGCATTTCAGAAAATTCAACCCTCTCATCTGGTATGGCAGCAAATGATTATAATACCAGTATCCAGGAAAAGAAGTCAGGAAAATCAGTTCAAGGCCAGCCTCTGCTACATTGTGATTTTGAAAAGTCAATCTGCACTTCTCAAGACCTTGTCTCAAAATAAACAAAGCTTAAAAAGATAACTCATCCTAAGTGATCAGATTTTAAGTGCATTTATTGAACTACATGATGATCATCATGATTAAACTTTTTACTAAGACACTCTTTGCCCACTTAAAGAAAACCTCATTTCCAGGGGCTGAGGATTTAGCTCAGTGGTAGAGCGCTTACCTAGGAAGCGCAAGGCCCTGGGTTCGGTCCCCAGCTCCAAAAAAAAGAACCAAAAAAAAAAAAAAAAAGAAAGAAAAAGAAAACCTCATTTCCATATTTAGCCTAAGACAGCTGCTAATTTTTGTGCTCCAATAGATTTTTCATTCTAGACATCTTATATAAACTTAATAAACAATATGTTCTCTTGTGTCAAAAAAAAAAAAAAAAGATAAAAATTTGATCTATAGCTGGTGGTCCTATTTTGTAAAGCCTTGGAACTTTAGGGACTGTGGCCACTAGCAAAATTAATAGGGTGAAGACTAGGGGTTGGGGATTTAGCTCAGTGGTAGAGCCCTTGCCTAGGAAGCGCAAGGCCCTGGGTTCGGTCCCCAGCTCCGAAAAAAAGAACCAAAAATAAATAAATAAATAAATAAATAAATAAATAAATAAATAAATAAATAAAAATAAAATAAATAGGGTGAAGACTAGTCTGAGCTCTCACCTTCCTGATCCACCAAGATTTGAAAAGCCTTTACCAATATGTCTGCCAACATCAACTTGGCCTTCCCCGCCATGATGGACTGAGAGCAGGAACCAAATAAACTCCTCCCCTAAGTTCTTTCTGCTTAGCATCATCACTAGGACAAAGGGAGCTAATATAATCTTTCATTTCGACCTCTACTTTACATCCATCAACTATCTAAACATGCCAATCCTACTTCCTAGTTTTAGTACTGTACCTGCCTAATTTTAACACTATACCTTTCCCACGGCTTTCATGAAGAGATCTGTTATCACATCTCAGCTACACTAACAATCTCAAACCAATTTCAAAGTGTTTCCTAACACAAGCATCCTCACTGACATCTAAGTGAGCTTTCCATACATATCACTGCAGTCCAGATTAGAAAGATTTCAAAATCATTCCAAAAATATTAATACAAGAAAAATTATAGTCATTTTATACAAGTATCATTATTTTCATAATCAAATGGAATCATGCTAAATACTCACATCATAAAATAGCTTTCTGTCAGCAGCCAGGCGTTTGGACGCCAGTGTCTTGGTAACATGGTAGAAGGTAAGCAAAGCTCTGTGCTGTCGAAGATCATCTTGGACTTTAACAGACTCTACGAGAGTGGGGATGAGCTCGGGCCACTGCCTAGGGCAGTCTAACCGAGCCACCTTCGCAATCAGCACTGCAATCTGGGTTGCAATCTAAAGAGAGAAGAAAGAAATCACGAGAAATAACTATGAAATCAAAGCAAGGGATAAATAATATACTCATGTTTTGAAATTACCTCTGAGGAATTAACTATGTTGAACAAATATTATTAGAATTATACTAAATGACTTAATGCAGTTGTCCTCAAGGTATAGTCTATACATTCTAAGAGCTAGCAAATTTCTAATTACTCATCGGTTTGGTTTGAGTCTTCATTTTTTTTTTTTTTTTAAATCTTCGTTGGATTTTTTTGGTAGGGGCAGGGACCTAACATGTAACTCAGAATGGTCTCAAGCGCGCCACTCAGCTTTCACCTTTTTTATTTCGTCACTGACCTGGTTTATTGGTTCATTAAAGTTGGTGATGAGTCCTGCTCGCAATGTTGACTTTTCTTCTTCTGAGAGAGCACTGTAAAAAAGTAAAATTATTATGCAAGAGAATGCTACCCAGTAGCAAGGAAGTCAAGAACTGCTATGAATTTTAACAATAAAACACCATTAAATACACAATTATCTGCTTAGTTTTGAAAAGAATCGTTGCCATTTTTTAAATGCTGGCATACATCAAGTGAGAAGCCTAAAGCTCCTTCACAAACAAATAAACAGAAAACACAATACAGAAATCCAGAAAATAAAATAAATCCACAGTAATAATGCAATATGCCGATGCTCACCTTTACGAATGTAAAAACAGTTTTCTACAAAAAAAGATATAGACTTATGGTTTCTTTTATAACTCTTCCTATAAAATTTTACCCATAGGAACTGGAGATGATTCAGTGGCTAAAGCATTGCCTGCTTTTCCATAGAACCAGTTTAATTCCCACAACCCACACAATAGCTTCTAGGCATCTGTTATCCAGCTGCATGAGATATGAAACCTTCTCTGGCCTCTGCAGGCACCAAGAGCATATATGGTACACAGATATACATGCAAGCAGGCAAAACACCCATACATATAAATAAAATTTTAAATTTACAAGTAAAGACTCCGAATCAAAGAATGGTTGTCAGAAAACTTTTTAAAAATGAATTTAGGTAGATGGTGAGATAAGGCAAGAAGAAAAGATACTTGCAGTCACACTTGCCAACACAGACTCACAGGTAAAAGGAAAGAAGTAGTATAAATTGTTCTCTGATCTCCAGATAGCACACATACCAGCACATAAGTATGTGTACACACACACACACAAACCTATAAAAGCAAGTTGGCTGAGGATCAGAAAGAATACCCTTAGTTCTACTTCTCTGGAAGCACATGCAAACAGACTTCGGATTTTTGAGCCTAGACTGATCTATGTAATGAGTTCCAGGCTAGCCAAAGCTATATAGTGAAATCTTGTCTCAAAAAATTAACTTAGTCTTTCATTTTACATCTTTGGAAAGGATAAACACAATATTAAAATTTTTTGCTACAGAAAAAGAAAGAAAATATTGAACCAAGAAGTTACTATGGATTTTATGTATGTTGAATGTTAAACTGGTTCAGTCGTTTGACATTTTTATATTTTTCCCCTTGTGGGCCAAACTAACCTCTGACTCAAAATCCTTCTGACTGAGTCTCCAAAGAGTTAGAACAGATGTGCACTACCTCTGGCTTTTGTACTATCTATTTTTAAATTAAATTTTAATCATTTTAATGTTTCCCATTTTGCCTATGATAATGTATCTAGTATGAGACAAATTATTCCAGAAACTTAATCATACACACATACACACACGTAATTTTAAAAGATTTAGAGCCAACAACTGTGAGTAAGAGAGAGCTTTACCTAAAGCCTGAGAAGGAGTTTGGTTCTTCAGGACCCACATGAAGGTGGGAGGAAGAATAACTGCACAATCCCATCCTCTGCCCTCCACATGCAGCCATGCATATGCACACACACACACACAGACACAGACACACACAGACACAGACACACACACACACACACAGATACACACACACAGACACACACACACACACAGACACACACACACAGACACACACACACACACAGACACACACACACACACACGAATTTTAACTAAGGAGTTTTTAAGAGCAAAGTATATATTATGAGCTAAATTATATCTCAAAATTAAATGGTTAAGTCCTATAACCCAAGTATCTTTGAGTACAAGTTTTCTGGAAATATACAATCTTTGTAGATTAAATCACATTAAGACAAAAATCATTCTGCATTGATGGGTTCTATTCTAATACTGGAACTTTTCCTTTTTGTTGCTTTGCTTGTTTTGACACAAGGTCTTGATATATACGCTAGGTTAGCCTGAACTTGCTATGAAGCCCAGAAGGTCTTTAACATAAATCCTATGTCAATCTACCAAGTGCTAAGATTATAGGCCTGCACCTCTATGCCTGGCCTGGTGCCCTTATAAGAAGAAAATGTAAACAGAGAAATGCATCACTTGTCATAGATCATGTGATCTATGACAATAGGGGTAAAGATTAGAATCATCCAATCACATGCTAAGAAAGACCTAATATTGCTGGTCACAACCAAAAACTATCAAAGCTAATCCTATGGGCCCTCAAAGGGCTCAAACTTTCTGCTTTTGGATTTCAGAGAATAAGCCTGGGTTACCTATAAACATTCAGTTTGTGGCATGGCAGCCTGAAGAAAAACAACCCCAAAACAAAACAGGCAGTCAGAGCAGAGGAACTCGGTCTCAGCAAGAAGAGACTGCGCTGTGATGAGACAATACATCCTCCCTTTGGTACCCAGCCAGGAAAAAAAAAGCTGAAAGCAGCAGCCAAGAGACTATGGTGCAGATGAGAGATTTCAACAGGCCTTGCAGCACTAGAGCGGCAAAGAACTCAAGGTCGACAGAAAGCAGTATGTCAGAAGACACAAAGCTATAGTTAAAACCTCAGGAAGGCTCTAACTTGAGGCAAACAGTAAACCAAAAATCAAAACAACAAAAATATCCTTAGCTACATCAAGGTTAAGGTCATATTCTGTCTGCTTACCTAAATTCTTTCTCATGAAAGATAACAGAAATTAATGCCTCTTTAACTGTAATTATACCGTTAGCATCCAATCAAAACTAATTATGCATTCCCAAAAAACTAAACATGACTAAATCCAAAACCCCAGCAGGCACTGTAGTATGTACAAGATAGAGAATTTCACTAGACAATCAGAATCTGTTTTTTTAAGTATGAAAGAGAAATCCTAAAATGAAGAACAGTAAGTCAGCAGAAATATGCAAATTAAAGCATGATAAGGAAAACCGGTATTTGTGACTGAGCATCCACCAACAACTCAAGAATCAGAAACAGGACAAGGAGTTAAAGACCAGTATGGCTCACACATGAGATCCTGCCATAAATAGACAGACAGACAGACAGACAGACAGACAGACAGACAGACAGACAAGCAAATAAGTGAATGAGTAAATAAGTAAGTGGAACAGAAGGAAAAGTGACAGTGAAGGGAATAAAAACTGGCAGGGCAAGCTCACGAATCCTGTTGATTAGTGTATCACCCTGGAGTGTAAATATATAAACTATGGGCCAGTGGGGTAGCTCAAAGGCATGTCATTAAGCATGATCACCTGAGCTCAATTCCTGAAACTCACGTGTACTAGAGAACCAACTCCAAGTTGTCATCTGACTTCCATACATGTGACACCGAAGGTGCTCAACCAGACACACACACACACACACACACACACACACACACACACACACACACACACACGGAGACAGAGACACAGATGATGGATGGATGGATGGATGGATGGATGGATGGACGGACAGACGGACGGACAGACAGAGTTAATGGGAAATATATAGGACCTACGTGCCCATAACAATATTACACAGGAAGGTTTAATAGAGTTGAAGTATAATTATGAGGTTCTTACACTAAGTAGAGAAAGTAGTGTGCTAACACTTATGTATGCTCTAATACATGACAGGTGCAATGGTATTCGCCTGAATTGTAAAGCAGTGCTAAACAACCTTTCAAAGAGAACAAGTGAACTACTATGTTTTTTTTTTTTAAATAGTTGAATAATCTCAAGTCAGATCAAGGATAAATGGGGAATGAGGACTGGAGACAAAACAAAAACAGTGAGCACCAGGCTGTGTGCTAGGGAGCACAGTGTAATTCTAGCACTTGAGAGGTGGAGGCAAAGGATCAGAATGTCACAGCCAGGCTCAGATACACAGTGTGGCTATAAAAGACCCTACCTTTAAAAACTAAAACAAAGCCACGAACGGTGGCTCACACCTTTAATCCCAGCACTCAGTGGACGGATAGTAAATCTGGCCAACCTGATCTACTTAGCAAGTTTCAGGACCACCAGTGCTACCTACACACTAAGACCCTGTCTCAAAACAAAAACAAAAACAAAAAATAAATAAATACATACATACATACAAACATGCATACATACATGCATACTAAAACAAAAAGTAAAGAAAAATAGATTTAAAAATCTAACAGGAAGGCTGGAGAGATGGCTCAGAGGTTAAGAGCATTGTCCGCTCATCCAGAGGTCATGAGTTCAATTCCCAGCAACCACATGGTGGCTCACAACCATCCATAATGAGATCTAGTGCCCTCTTCTGGCCTGCACATGTACATGCAGGTACAATGCTATATACATAATAAATAAATCTTAAAAAAAAAAAGATATTTAAAAAAAAAAATCTAACAACCATCTGTGTACATCCTGTACACAGGATCAACATTCAGCAGTATCTCTAAAAAAGACTGAGTGGGCAGCAGATTTGAACCCAACCATTCAGTACTTACATAAATATAACAGGCACAGAGCCAAAATGGAAACGTGCCATGATGGGTAAAAGCAAGCGCACAGGCTACGGAGGTGTTTCAGTGACGTGAGAACATGCGCTGCACTTGTGGGGGGCAAGAGCCTGATTCTCAGCACACACAGCAGGTAGCTCACAGCTGCCTGTAACTGGCTCCAGTGGATCCTATGCCCTCCCAGGCACCTGCACACATGTACAAGCACACACATGTACACACATATGCACACGCACACACACACACACACATACACACACTTTAAAATAAAAAAAGCCATTTGCTACTTATGAAAAGTTTCATTGTAAATGAAACAACATAATAGTGAAAAAGATATGACATATACCAACACCAACCACAGAAAGAACAAGCAAATACTAACCATAATATAGCTGCTGGGCTCTATCACTATCAGACAAACAAGACTCTAAGTCCAAACTCATCATCACTGTCACCGAAGGAGGAAATTTTCATAACAGAACAACCCTGAATACCTATGAACCTATGAAAACCTCAATATACAGAAAGCAAAGTCTACAGAGAAAGAGTAGGCAAGTCCATGATACTTTGAGTTTGGCAATCTTTTCAGAAAACGTGGAAAAAGCCAATAGACACAGAAGTCTTAAGCAGTATAATTCACAGATCTTAGATGACCAACATACACAAACCACGAGAATCCCTAACTGCAAAACACAGTTTTCAAATGCTTATAATTCATAATTATCCATCTTATAGTATTTTGGTAAAATAAGAAAATATTTTTTTAAAAAAATCAATAATAAAAATTACTAAAAATCTCCACATTTAAAAATTAGACAGAATGCCGCTGATTAACCTTTCGGCCTGAGAAGCGATTCCAGCTGGCCATCCTGTTAATGCCACGCCTGCTGTGCTCCTTGTGGTATACTAAAAAGCTTCTTATAAAAAAAGATAGAATTCAAACAAAATTTAAAGCATTCTATTTGATATAAGACAGGGTCCAGGCTGACCTAGACCTCATTATGTAACTAACCCAGGCTGGCCTCAAACTCACAACAATCCTCCTGCTGGAGCCACCATGCTCTGTTTAAAATGAGGAGGAGGAGCTAGGGGAAAGCACATGGTCAGATTCGCCTCCCACCAATCAACCAATCAGTAAACAGAATGAATAAAATAAAAAGAAGACTATAATTCTAGGATTTGGCAACTGAACTATTTCCAAAAAAAAGCTGAAAATAAATGTATCTAAGCTTCTATATCATCCAGCTAGTTAAAAGAACATTAATTCCAAAAAACAAAATGTATGTCAAATCGTATTGATAGAAAAAGAAAGCAGCAATTAAAGGGAAGAAAGACAAAGGGCTGGTGTCAGCAAGCAGGACATCCCAAAGCAGCTCTGCCCAAGGAGCACAGTACAGCCACAGGGGCACGCGGCCACAGTCCCAGCACTTGAAGGAGTCTGACGGTAACTCAGCTTCATAAAGTCTTTAAAACATAGTAGCACCACCATGTGAACTGAATTTTGAAAAACGTGAAGCACAGCAGAGGGGAAGAGAAGAGTCCGCTGTGTAAGGCGGCACCGGGTTCTGCAATGGAGGAGAGAACGTGTGGCTCTGTGTCTACTTCACAGATGCACTGAGCACCACAAGCAATCCTTACAGCAAGTCTCCAAAACAAACCTGCACTCAAAACCAGGCAGACAGAAACAGACAGAAACAGACAGCATCTAACTATGGCCCAGTTAAACTGAATGCTGCATGAAAACAACATAGAAGCTTAAGTTAGTTAGTTCTCATCCTGTGAAAGTGGTCAGAATAAGAACTATGCAAAACTAACAACAAAACCACAAACTTTTCGGTGCTTCAAATCTGCAGCTAAAATCAATTCCTAAGTGGCCAGCCTTTTGACCTTCGTAAGTGTACTCATCTCCATGCCCACTCTTATCTCAATACACTAGAAGACTGCGTGACTAACACATGACTCCTCCTTAACTGTTTACATTTCCACTAGTTTACCCAGGCACAGTAGCACGTGCCCATAACCCAAGAATTCAAGAGGCATGAGCAAGGGTTTAGCTCTAAGTTCCAGGCTAGACTATGTAGTGAGTCCTAGGCTAGCCACAGCTCTACACCAAAACCCTGTACAAAAATGCAAACAAGCACACAATTTCTCATCATTAATTCCTTCATTTCTCGTCCAAATCATCAATTATTCCTGAAATAAAAAAGGGTTAGCTTCATACTAAAGTTCAGCCCAAATACTCCACTTCATTCTGACAGTGCTCAAGGGTAGGCTTTACAGGCACTCTGAGATACTCAGAATAAAACAACTCACATTCCGTATCCAAATGAAAACCTGTAGAGCTTGAGCGCCACCTACTGGAGAGCACGGCTTGCTATTTATTCAGCAAAATCCACTGTCTAACAAAGTTCCAGACTTCTCTGCACTGCCTGTCCATAAACTACATTATGTACTAACTCTTAAAATGAATCTTCTCACTTTACCCTTACATTACAGTTAAAGCCTAATCTAACGAAACTGTAAACATATGGTATCCATCCACTCTTCCAAGGGAAAATGCAAGTTACAGAAATGAAGACTCATTGAATGCAGATATAGTATGGGATTTCGTTTTCAAAAATCAAAACATTTTACTTCTTCAAGAGGATTCTGCCACTCAGCTTGATTCTCAGAAGCTGGATGCTGAGACAGGAAGGCAAAACACACGCAAGGGATGCATGCGTGGGAGGCCACAAACCCACGTAGAGAAACAATGATGTGGTTGTTGAACTGTGCAAATACACTTCTTCAGTAGTGAACACACTTGTTTTCTTTTACACATCAAATGCTTTGCACCTCTCCACATCATCCTTGCACAAAGACCACGCTCACTTCTCTAATGTCCCAATCTTACCACTTGTGCAAATAAACCCTTGACGCACTCCTGTGCATGCACAGGTGCCATCTCATCTTTTTCATTTGTAATGGATGACAACTGGGTCAAGAGAACTTACTGAGGTGCTACACGTCTCCAGTAACGATCAATCCCATGTTTAAAATAGAGTACAGCAAGCCACCTTACATTTATATCAAGGGTGTGATTCGTAAAAATATTCTGTGAATAGAAAAAATTGTATTAGAATAAACATGCAATCATTTAAAAACATAATTAACATACCAAAATAAAGTATGGATTTGTCTGCTTTACTTTTGTGTGTCTGTACTATTACAAGGATGTGTATGTTCACTGTGTGGATGGTTTCATTTAGAAACCAGAGGACAACGTCAGGTGCCACCTCAGAAATGCCAGCCACCTCCTTTTCAATCAGGGTTTCCCAAGGGTCAGACTGACATGCCAGCAAGTTCCTGGGACCATCCTGTCCCCTGCTCCACACCTGTCATCTTTACACTGAGTTCTGAGGATCGAACTGGAGTCCTCATGTTTGTGAGGCAAACACTTCATCAAGCAGCCCTTACGTTTGATTCTTGAGAAAATATCTCTAATATCTCAGGCTGACCAATATACATTGCAACATAGGCAATAATGACCTTGAACTTATGCCTCCAGCACCTCCAGATGTTGGTATCACAGGTACTCACCACCATACTCAGCTTATGAGATACTGAAGATTGAACCCAGGGCTTCATTGTATTCTAACCTTGACCCAGATTTTTTTATTTATTTTGCTTAAATTTCATCACTACATATATCTTGTTGACATTTTCTTAAAATATATACTTCTTCAATGTACACTAAGAAAGTCCTACTTAGCCAGGCATTACTACAACCCCAGCATTTGAAGTGCTCAGACAGGTGCAGCTAAAGTTCCAGGTCAGCCTGGGATAAACAGAAGATAGCATGCCTATCCCTAGCATTCCGCTAAGTTTAACCAACAGATAAACATGTAAAGACCCATTATACTACTCTTTCAAGTATGTTAGAAAATTTCCTTGATAAAAAACTGGAAGTATCAAATTTACAAAGAGGGAGGAAAGGAGGGAGATTGAGATGGAGAGATGGACAGAGAGAGAGAGAGAGAGAGAGAGAGAGAGAGAGAGAGAGAGGGCATGGTGGCACATACATATAATTCCAACACTTAAGAGGCAGAGGCAAGAGGATGGTAGCAAATTCCCATGTGCCCCAATCTAGCCAAGGACACACAACAAGATCTTGTCTTGAAAATTAGATAGAGAAAGAGATGGGTGGTGGGGGTAGATGTCTCCACAGCAGATTCAAAGAACGTAAAAGTCAAAGTCCCTAAGTTAAAATTAAATCCCTGGCTTAAAATTGTGAATGTTAACTCTTGTAAGGATCAGACTCACCCAGGACACGAGCCTCTGTGCAGGTACATGAGGAATTATCTTGATTAGGATGGCCTCTGCTCATGTATGTTAAATATTACTCTGATTTGGTTAACTGAATTGAGAAGACCTACTCTAAAAGTAGAGGCACTGTTGCTGGGCAAATATCCTAGACCACAGAAACAGGAGAGCACTTAGCTCAGCATGATCTTTCACTGCATTCTGCTTCCTGAGCATGGATGGATTCAATGTGACCAGCGGCCCCAAGCTCCTGCTACCATTCCTTCCCAACCATGACAGAACAGATTCTTGAACTGTGAATGAACCTCAATAAACCTGTCCTTCCATTAAATGGTTTTGCTGGAGTGTTTTATCACAACAGGAAAGGTAACTAAATAAGAAAATAACCTATTCCACCATAACAAGACTACTTAGCAACACAGTCAGGATTATGGGGCTAGAGAAATGGTTCAACAGTTAGAATACATGTTGCTCTTCCAGACCACTTGGATTCGGTCCCCAGAATATAAATGGAGAGTCACAACCATCTGTAACTGCAGTTCCAGTGGATCTGAGGCCCTCTTCTGGCCTCCATAGGCACTGCATGCACATGGTACATACAGATACACAGGCACACACTCATAAGATTTAAAAAACAAAACCAATCATGTTTACAAATGAGTTCAATAGCACTTTGTTCGTTCGTTCAGCAGGGTCTCTCTGTATAGCCTGGGCTAGAAGTTACTATGTAGACCAGGATGCCTGCAAACTCACAGAGATCCACCTGCTTCCATCCCCTGAGTGCTGGGATTAAAAGTGTGTACCACCATGCTGGTACAATAGCACTTTTAAATTGCATAAGGTGAGACGTGTTATAACAATTTATGTTAGTCCAAAGTTACTGTTTTGTACAATGGTGGCAAACTATGAAACAAGAATGCAGTTAAACCACGCAACATCATCTTGGTAACCAATGGGGAAATTCTATTGTCCAATAAGCCTTATAAAGGTTAGTCTAGGGAACTGGAGATGGCACAGTGGAAAAGAAAACCTGTTAATCCTGCAGAGGAGGGCCTGGATTGACTCCCAATACCCATATCAGAAGGCTCACAACTCAACAATTCCAGAAGGAACCAATGGCCTCTTCTGGTCTCTAAGGGCACCAAGTACACACATGGTACACATACATACATGCAGACAAACACTCATTCACAGAAAACAAATTTTAAAGAACTCCTTGTCCAGACTAAGCATGGTGGTGCTTGTATTTAATTGTAGCACTTAGGAAGCAAAGGGAGGAGGATCCCTGTAGGTTCCGGGCCAGTCTGATTCACATAACGAGTTCCAGCCCAGCCAGTACTACACAGTATGACTCCTCCAGAATAAAATAAAATCTAATTCTAAAATACTAACCCAGTGCCCCGCTCCCTCTCTGTTACCCTATGCAAACCCCCATCTCTATCTCCATCTCCCTCAGTATGAGAGTTGGTATGAGTCTATGACTAGACTTTCACGTGTTGGGGTAATCTTTCTTCACCTTGTGTGAAGGTATGTCTCTGTATTTTAATTTGTTAATAATTCTGTACCAGCAGAGAGCAAAGTGCTGGCCGGACTCTGGTACTGTCATTTCTATGGCCCATCACCAGCTTTTCTATTTTTTAAATATTCATCCTTCTTTATCTGTCGAAAGGCAATCTAGAAGTAGACCAGAAGTTGTCTCCCTACTGATTGGTTACAATAAAGGTTATAATAAGAGCTGAAAGCCAATATCTGGAGCAGAAAATAGGGGGTGGACCTCCTAGGCAGAGAGAATGATGGCTCAGGGTAGAAAGAGATGGCTATAAGTCAGATTAAGTCAGATGAGCTAGCTGAGAGACTGCCCTAACAGCAAGCCTAAACCTTAGACTAGAGAAGCCTCCAGAGTCATTATTTACTCTGCTGTGGATATGAGAAAGTCTCGATCTATTAACTGGCTATGTAGACTCATACCCTCAAACTTAAGATCCTTGGCCTCCTGAGTGCTGGAATCATGGGGCTACCATGCCCTATTCAAAAACTATTTTATCCTCAATATTCAAAAGGCTGAGGCAAGAAGCATTCAAAACTAGCCTGCTCTAGGAAGCAAACTGCACACCAGCCTAGGTTAGAGAGTAAAACTCTATCTTCTTTAAAGTTTGAGCTGGAGATATAACTCAGCTGGAAGAATGCTTGCCTGCTGTGCATAAAGCTCCAGAGTCAATCCCCACCACCTTATAATCTGAGTATGGTGGAACATGCTTGTAACCCAATGCTTGGGAAGTGGAAGCCAGAGAATCAGAAAATCAAAATTATCCTTGGTTACACTGCATGTTGAAGCCAGCCTGAGAATAACAAGACCAGGTCCAAATGTATGTATGTATGTATGTATGTATGTATGTATGTATGTATGTGTATATATGTATGTATGTATTTGTATACATATTTTCATGACTCTATAGAGTAGTGGTTCTCAACCTATGGGTCAAGACCCCTTTAATAGATATCCTGCATATCAGATATTTACATTACGATTCATAAGAGTAGCAAAATTATAGTTATGAAGTAGCAATGAAATAATTTTATGGCTGGGGTCACCACAACATGAGGAAGTGTGGTAAAGGGTCGCAGCATTGGGAAGGTTGAGAACCACTGCTCCAGAGTAATCCAGCAGAGCAGAAGACATGCACACAGCATTTTATACAAATGTCTGTCTATGCAGGCCAGCTGTAGTGGCAAATGCCTGTAATCCCAACACTGGGGAGCTGGATGGGAGGACTACTGAATGTGAAGTCAGCACCTGCTATACAACAAGACCTGGTCTCAATCCCCTCCCTCAAACACTCTAAATACAGAAATGCATATACAGGAACAAGTAAAAACACTTTATGAAAATGCACCAATGTAATAATTAATGTATAAATAAATCAGTCAAAATGCAAAAACAAAAAAGGAAGAGAAATCAACTTAAGCAGTTATTAGTAATTCAGATATTCACTCAGGAGGTGGAGGCAGAGAATAGGGTTCAATGCTGGACTGGGCTACATAAACCCCTGCCTCAAAAAAAAAAAAAAAAAAAAAAAAAAAGTCCTGTCTAGAAATATTTAAGTTTCTAGATGGAAAAAAAAGTCAACAATATTTTGCCAGTCATGGGGGCAAATGCCTTTAATTCTAGCAACCAGACAAGCCAATACCACTGTGCTGGTGGCCAGTCTGGTCTACATACCAAGTTCCAGGAAACCAGGCTACACAATGAGACTGTCTCAGCAAAACCAAAAACAATGTTTTAATGTGAAATGTAGGATACAAAGGGAGATGAGATCAATGATGAAGACTTGCCTAGTCTGCATTAGACCCTAGATTTGTTCTCCATCACAGGAAAAAGAAAAAAAAAAACAACAACCTAGTGAAAAACATATTGAAAATTACTGAACATGGTATTCCTGAGCTGACGCCGAGCAACTCCGAGTAAATTCACTGAGATGGGGACACAGAGAAGACACTACCTATTGTCTTGATGTCAGCACTGGTGTAGCAAAATCGAAAAATCATCACAGTCTGATACTTTCTCAAGAGACACTGAGAATATATCCTGTCCAGTTTCTTACACAGAATGAATGCTTAGACAGTAAAAGCAGAAAGTCATTAATCAACCACGAAAAACATAACCAAAGAAAGTGACGTCCTCTACTAAAAGTTTAAATTAAGCTGAGTAGTGGTGGTGCATGCCTTTGATCCCAGCACTTGGGAGGCAGAGGCAGGTGGATTTCTTTGAGTCTAAGGCCAGCCTGATGTATAGAGTGAGGTCCAGAACAGCCAGTATTACATAGAGAAAGCCTGTCTCAAAAAAACAGAAAACAAAAGTTTTAATTAAATTACAATAAAAGGAAAAATCTAAAATGTTGATTCATAAAAAAATACTTGTGAAACACCCTCAGGAGCCTTATACTACTGTGATGATGGGGACAATGGCAGATAAAGATTTGGATCAGTTTCAGCAAATCCATAAACCTCCATAGTTACAGAACTATGAAAATAATGATGTCTCACTTTATTAAAAAATAAACTATTTCAAGAACTACTTACCAGCAACACTGAGTAGAAACCTGGCTGTGTCTCCCACTGTTTCAACTGCTCCTCGGCTGGCTTTAAGACAGCAGTATCCTGACTGGTGGCCTGTGTTAAGACCTGAAGAACTACAGAGCTGGCACTATTGAGATCCATGGAAGCCTGCAAGGATAAGTCAGCACACTTGAATACACGTGATATACAATACAAAACGCACAGTAACATAAATGGAGGAAAACTGCAGGGTCTGAGAAGCACTTTCTCCTGTTCATGCAAGTTCTGACTTCTACATTTTGTATGTAGTAGTTACTTAGAACTTCCATAATTCCAATTACTTTACATAAATCAATATATTTCTAAAGAAAATTGCCTTTTACTGTTTCACAAAGTAAACATAAAATGAAATTGGAAAGCCCACATACACAAAACCCCAAGTTTCCAAATTCTGATTAAATATCACCTCCTAGAAAACCAGAGGCAACTGGGATCCTTCTTCCTCAGCCTCCCCTCCTCCCTTAATGGTATCAAAATCACTGAAAGTGAACAGAGAGAGAGAGATGCATACTCAATGATACTTGAAAAATAAACTGAGTTAAGTGCAATCCTTGAATAGAGTAGGACTGTCTCAAAAAAAAGGAGGGATTAGAGAATCTTGTATGTGATAAATGACTGTGTACCCTGCCCAGTTCATATGCTGAAATCTACAGCCTAATTTTGGTATCTGGAGCAGAGAGGTTAGGTAGGCATTAGACCATCAGGACAGATCCTCTGCATAGTCCAAATGTGCCTGTAAAAGGACATCAGCTAGCTACCTCATTCTCTCTGCCATATAAGGATACAGTAAAAAGTCTGCAATCAGCAAGAGGCCCCTCATCGGTATCTAACTATGCGGGCACCCTGAGTTCAAGGCCAGCCTGGTCTATGTAATGAAACCCCATCTCAGACTAAAAGCAAGGCCAGCAAGATGTCTCAGAGGGTTTACCACCAAACCGGATGTAATGATCTGCATTCAAATTCCAGGACCAACATAGTTCAGAGAATCATCTCCCACAAAGTAAGTTGTCCTCTCTTTGAGGAGACAGTATCTTGGAAATAACTATAATGAACAGTTTACCAAAGAATAACACCAGCCTCTCAATGCAAATCCTCAACAGTTCCAAAGGGAAGCAGTGCTTCCTGTCAACACTTTCGGTTATGAGTTGAGATGGTTTAAAGCAAATGCTCTAGTTGGAAAGACACTGTCAACTTAAAGGGCAGAGGAGTACAAGTGCTAGAATATTCTGTTTTGCCTGAAAAATTCTCTATGTAGCCCCAGGTGCCTAGAAGTTGTTATGTAGACCACATTGGCCTTGAACTCAGATCTGCCTGACTCTTCCACTAGTGTGCTAGGATTAAAAGTGACGAGCCAGGGTTAAATTGTCCCCCAAGTAGATATCTGAAAAATCAAGAAATTTGAGACCAGCCTGGACAACTTAGCAAGGCTCCCTCCTATTTTTTAAAAAAGGAACGTAACAGCACTTACCTGTCATGTACAGGGGTTTTATACATGTATGTACATAAAACAATGAGAAAAAGAATCAATGAATTGGAAGAGAGCAAAGAAGAGGATATGGTAGAGAGGAAAGGGAAGGGGGAAATGATGAAATTATATTAAAATCTAAAAAAATAAAAGCAATTTTTAGAAAGAAAGCAAGCTAGCTAGCAAGTGAATCAACCATGGGGCTGGAGCAAGGCTCAGCAGTTAAGAGCGCCTGTTGTTGCCACAGAAGACTCAAATGTGGATCCCAGCACAGACATCAGGCCATTTATAACCACCAGTTGAGGATTCCATTCCCTCTTCTAGTCTCCACTCACACACACACACACACACACACACACACACACACACACACACACACACACACAAAACAGAATCATAAAACACACGAAAAATTTAAAACAGAAAAGTTACAAAAAGGACAGTTTATGAACTAAAGATTTATTTATTATATATAATAATTATATATAATATAATATAATAAATAAATACAGTACACAGTCATTGTCTTCAGACACACACCAGAAGAGGGCATCAGATCCCATTACAGATGGTTGTGAGCCACCACGTGGTGCTGGGAATTGAACTCAGGACCTCTGGAAGAGCAGTCAGTGCTCTTAACCACTGAGCCCTCTCTCCAGCGCCATTTCTTTCTTTTTTAAGACAGAATCTTACTATGTAGCTTGGACTGTCCTGGAACTTACTACATAGACCAGCCTGGCCTGGAACTCACAGATACCCATTCACCTGCTTCTGCCTCTACAGTGCTGGGATTAAAAGTGAGAAAAAAAGGGGGGGGTGGGTAAAAAAAGAAAGAAAACTTAATATTAGTGCTGGGCATGCTAGTATACACTTGTAATCCCAACAACACTCTGGAAATTAAGGCAGGAGCATCATAAACTCAAGGCCAGCCTGGGCTACATAGCCAGATCTAAGAAAAGAGAAAGGGAAAAATAGGGAGAGTCAAAGGGAAGAAGGGGAGGATGGCACTTACAACAGTTCCCTGGATGAGTCACCGCCCTCTTCGGTCCCTCCCTTCTAGCTCTAGTGCTGCTAAGGAGCAGCACTGCAGCTAAAGGGAGTGTTCATGGCGAACACCATCTTCTGTGGACATCCCCAACTGCATGCTGACACATCTTCTCGACATTTCTATATTATATCTATTTCCTTGCTTAACAGTAGCTTATCTAGCAAACCATAAACTACTTAAAGTTAAAAAATGTACATTCTTCATTCACATATGCCATGATATCTCATCACAGAATAAAGCATGGAGGTATGCTCACCTACACGGGATGGGGTAGCACTGACTACACTGGGTTGAGCTGCCTACATCAATGTAAACAATTACTAAACAAGAAAATCCCCCACAGACATGGCAATAAGGCCACATGATGGAGGCAGTGACCCCCAGGTGACCTAAGTTTGTGTCAAATTGACAACCAAAGTGAAGCATAACAATCCTCAACCCAGATTTTCTAACGTCTGACAGCCTTAATCTTTCTGTGTAACACTATTCAAAACCTGACATGTTAGTATGCACAGACAGTTACAGTACAGCCTCTCAATTTGAATTTAATGGCCAGGGTAAAGGGACGTAAATTTGCTCAAAGTATATCCTAGAAAGTAGAATAGTACCTTGCCTAGAATAATAAAAAAAAAATTAGCTGTTAAGCTGACTTGTTTGTTACTAAAGTGTGGGTCCAAAGACTCATAACCGTTCTGTATCTGTAACCCACAGAGATTCTGGGCAGCTGCCACCTCAGTCTCTTTTCTGTATTACCATTTTTGGTTTAAATAAACTAGATAGGAACAATAACAACCAAAAAAAAAAAATCTGTTAAATGAATTTGGCCAAATACAGTCACACTTGAAACCTCAGTACCCAGCAGACACAAACAATCATTTCCAGTTCAAGGCCAGTACAATCAATGTAGCAAGTTTCAAACTTCCCAAGACTACATACTAAAGCACTGTCTCAAAATACAAACAACAACAAAAGTAATCAATCAATTTTTGAATAATCCCTGGTCTCTACTATAGTTGAATAAAGCCACAAAAAGCAGCCAAGCCCTTTTCAAGCCTCCTCAGTCTAACCTTCACAGAACATATTCCTGATATTACTCAGATAATTCCACATACATTCACCGTCATTAACAATAAAAAACTCTATTGGCCATGCATCCCTGTGAAAGAAATATACCATAGGAATCTTTGCAATCAATTCTTTCTACAAGGGAAAGAAAACAAGCTATAATACACTGTAAAGACTGTGGTAAGACCTAGCTACTTATACCCTCATAAGCTTAGCAGAGGCTTCCTCGAAGGGGGAAGGAAAAAGCTTGGCCTTGAAAGATGGGTCAGAGTTCCAAACTGAATGCATGCTGTAGGTAGGTTAGACATATTCCTGGCACAACAAGATCTGAATTTATTTGAATCCAATTTCTTTAGAAGGATTATAGTTTAGCATGGCAGAACATGAGTAAACAACAGGGGTTTATAGAAAATTAAATCTATCTGCACCTTGATCTGTTTACTGCCAATTTGAAAATATAGTATAGCCTACCTACTCTGTAGGTAACACAGCAAGAATGTCTTTAAAGAGTGAGAAAGGAAAGACACACGTGAACAGCCTCTGCAGGAAAAGAGAACTACTAGGAACGCATAGAGCGACTAGGTTCCATATCTAGTATTTAGGAAATAAATGCTCATGATTGCGAGTGACCTATCTATAGGATATACTAGTGAGTAGTCACAAAGAGTATGGGAATTACCAACCACTTTTTGATAGATTTAAGGCCACTCTATGACCTGACACTGCTAAGGGGGCCAGGGACCTGAAACTAGTTAGGTCATAGCCTCTGGGGAAACTAATTACTATTACTCTGTTAAAGGAACATAGATGTAGAATAACTCCTATTAACATACCACTATACCCATAGATCAATGCCATGCTCAACCCCCTTAAGAGAAGCTTTTTCTTACAGTAGATTGAAATAAATCTACATTTGGACAATGTGCAAAAGTGAGCACTCAGTCTTAAATAGGAGGTCTTCATAAAATCCCACCTCTCAAATCTCCAGGGTCCGTGCAGAAGAGGAGGCAGAAAGATTGTAAGAGCCAAAAGAGATGAATGTGCCTTCCAGACAACAGAATGTATACATATATGAACTCATAGAGACTGCGATCACATACAGAAGAAATGCACAGCTTCAAGCCAGACCAGGTCCTAGTACTGAAAGGAGAAAACAGACATGGGGTCCCATCCCTAACCAAGAAGCAACCTACAACTGACACCTATGGGCAAAGGGGGAAAAAAAAAATCACAATTCTCCAATAGTGTGCCACTGAGTACATCAACCAATTCAACGCTGTTCCAGCACTCTAACAAACTCAACAGCATATTTGGGAAATCTTGTTTAATTTTGCTTTGCTTTGACCTTCCCCTCTCCCCTCCCCCACCCCTATGGACTTACTGTTTTTTGCCTATTTGTTTTGATTTTTGTGGGGTTATTAGTTTATTTGTGGGTGTTTCGTGCTTTGGTTTTTTAGTATTTTTGTTTTTTTAAAAGAGAGAGAGAACACATGAGGTTGGGTGGGTAAGGAGGCAGGGAGAAAATGGGAGGAATTGGAGGGGAAAACATGAAAATATACTGTATGGAAAAATTCAATTAAAAATAAAGAAAAGAAACGTTCGTTGCTGGGCTGGAAAGATGGCTCAGTGGTTAAGAGCACTACTGGCTGCTCTTGCAGAGGACCTGCATCAGTTCCCAGCACCCACACAGTAGCTCATAACTACCTGCAACTCTACTGCCAGGAGATCCAGCACCGTCTTTGGGGCCTTGGTAGCAGGCACACATATGGTACACAAACTTTATATATATGCATGCAAGACATCCATACAAATAAAGCTAAATAATTTTCTTTTAAAAAAAAATCACTGTTGAATTTCTAGCTGTCACTCCCACTTTCAATACTAAACCCTAACAGTGACCAGCTAACAAGGCCAGGAAACCAATAGGCTGAATCAGAGACAGAGTTATGAATAGGTAGGGATAATCTTATAAAACAACCATATCTGAACCAGTTTCTTTGACCAAATGAATAAGCAAACAATAAGCAAAACATCAATAAGTGATGGGCACATGAAATAAATGATGGGCACATAATCTCACACACACGCACACACACGCACACACGCACACACGCACACACAAGCTCATTTTCCAACTTTCATAGACCAAAGTAGTACATGTGAAACTTTACTGACACTCCTATAATCTAGACATCCTATTAAAATGTAGATTCTGCATAACTTATTAAATAAAAACAGCATTGCTAAGAATAGAATCTGTAGACTCCCAAAACGAGACAGGCAAACTGCCACTGTTAGTCACTCCACAGAACTAGAAGTATAAAGCCATATTGCTAAACAAAAACAAACAAACAAAAAACGCCATCTGCCTCACTCACAAGATACAGAGAAATCAAGCTAGAACTGAACTGGAAGCTCCCTCCCTGCTGGCTAGCCCTCATGGTGCTACAAAGAGCTCCGCTGACTGCTGGGGGAAGAACTATCATTAACAGTCTTAGCCAATTATGAGTCAGTCCTGTGCTAGTACTAAGAGCAGAAGCAAGATGAGCCCACTGCTACAATAGTGGGAAGTCTCAGCAAATCCAATTCTATCTGATTGAATTTGATGTCCACTCTCCAGCAGGGAATTCACATCTGGTTCTGTAAAGCCAGTCAAATGCCATGGCTGGAGAGTTCAGAAGCCCTAGAAGGGAAGCTACTGCAGTTGTTTTCCAAAATTGACTCACTGTGCTCTGCAAAACTGCCTTCAACGTTACTGTTTATAGATTTGTGCTCTATCTGCTTCAGTCAGAGAAGCTTTTTGCAGTGGTCAGTACTGACAACAGAGACTCCTAACTGGTCAAAGTACTGGGACTAAATTATTATATGTATCATGTATGACATTGATTCTAAGACTCAGAGAACACCATGGGAGGAGCAAAAAGAATATAGGAGTCAGAAGAAGCAGGGATGAAAGTGGGTCAAATGTCAACTATTGCACTCTTTAACCACAGCACCTGTGTCTACCTACACAAAGCTGCTGAATCTGAGGGACAGTGATGACTCAGTAGTTAAGTCTCTTCTACAAGCATGAGGACCTGAGTTCAAATCCCCAGCACCTATGTAAAAAAGCTGAGCATGGGTTCACATTTCTATAACCACAACACGGGGTAGGAGGCAAAAACAGGTAGATCATAAGAGAACTTGCTTGGCCATTCAGGCAGTCGGGCTTTAATAGCAGTCAGACACCTACCCAAGGAAACAATGCACTGTCCTCTAGCTTCCTCATGCAAGCAAATGTTCTACACACATACACACACACACACACACACACACACACACACACACACACACACACACATATCACAAACCAAAACAGACCACAAGAGTGAGGCTATCAACACCCTGCCATGAAAAGGAAAGGAAAGGGCCCATGAGCTCTCTCCTTGAGGATTTATAACAACTAATGGTTGAGAGGGAGGCAAGGGAATGGTGCAGCCACCGGTAAGTGTAAACAAATCCTCACCAACGTTCTGTAAACAACCATAATGAATCTCATAGGAGAGAGACAGGGACAGAGACATGAAATACAAAGAGGCTAGCTGAAACAGGAAGGATTAGTGGAAGGGACACAAGATGGTAATGGGATGAATATGATCACAATCTACTACATACATGACAATGTCATAATGAAATCGATTACCATGTATAATATATGCAAATAAAGCATGCTTTAAAAATACCTCGATATGCGATGCTGTTTCAGTAACTTTCCAGTTGAGCTTGAAATGTATATTTTTACCAAATTCCCAGGTGATAAGCCACATTTTGAGAAGCAAGGATATAGAACACTAATGAACCTAGGCTCTACAAAGCTTGTACTTGCAGGCTCACTGGTAGTCAGGCTCGTCTTTAGAAAATGAAATAAAGACACTCCAGAAGCACACCTGCAAGAGATCTGATCAGCCACTGTGTAAAACCCCCTGAACTAGCTGACTATACCCATCAGATGCACACAAAGAAAGGAAGGGGGCTGGGGACTCTAATGCAGCTGTGAAGTGCAAGTCCCTGGGTTCTACCTCTAACACCACGAGACTAAACAAAGACAAGGGTGAAGACACACACATAGTAAACATCTTAATGGCAAAACGGGTTCAATCCCAACACTGCAAAAATAAAATAAAGATCAAAAATGTTAAATTACCAATGGTAATACTAAATTAAGCCCAATGTGGTAACACATACCTTGCACTTAGGAAAAAAGGTAGGCAGATCTCTGAGCTGAGGCCAGCCTGGTCCACACAAACTAAAGCTACAGAGTGAAAGCCCATCTCAAAAATAGTAATGATGATAATGATAAATCAGAAGGAAGATTAAATATACACATATGCCCATGCAACACCCACACACACACACACAACTAATGGGGACTAGCGGGATGGCTTGGCATTTAAGAGCACATGCTACTACTCTTCCTAACGACCCAAATTGGATTCTCAGCAGGCATGTCAGGTGGGGCACGACCTGTACCATTACCAGAAGACCCAACTCCCTCTTTCGCCTGTTTCAGCATCAGCACTCACACACAAGGGCACACATGAAGATTTTTTAAAAGAAAAATCTTAAAAAAAAGAATCGAACATCACCTTTCCCTAAATATGGATATTTGTATTCTGAAGAAACATCTTCAGTATATTTTAAATCCAAATACTACAAGCATTCTTCTGCCTTCTAGCTTGGTTCTGAATGCAAATACATTCATAATATCACAAAAGCTAAAGACTTGTTTAATTATCAAATAATTTTTGCACACTGCTTTAGAACCTCCATCCATTATTACTAGAACTAAATTCCTTTGAGAATTCTCTTTTGGTTTTAAGAAGTGTAATCAGGGCAAAAAATACCCTCCTGCCCTATAGCTATAACACACATTCACAAAATAATTAAACGGTTTGCACCAGCCCCTGTGCTACACACCATCAGAAAACCAGAAAGGGGAAAAAAAAAAAAAACCTGCAATCCTACCACAACCAACAGGAAGAAATTTTCTAATTCTACCAAAATTTTCCTCCGTGTGGAACAATGTTGTTGGGAAAGCTATTGAGCCATGTAGGGAATGATGTAAAGAAAGCTATCAAGCTCATATAATGAAGTCATTCTACCCTTACCCAAAGTATAAAATTTTGAAATAATGTGGAAATGGAACAGAGAAATCTCAGTCCACGAGAGGTTAAAATAAATGGTTGACAACTGCTCTTCCTTGCTTCCATCTAAATAACAAGCATCTCTTAAAGGCACTATCGCATGTAACAGAGCTCTTTTAACGTGTGGCTAAGAGGTGTGCCTACTACAACCTTGGCATCAGGAGCCAGATTATCAGTCTTTGCTATGTACGCAAATCACTCTGCTGTAAGAGTCTCTTGTTGACCACGCGATAGGAGAATTAAGGGGAAAAGAGCAAATGCTATGGGCCTCGAAATAATTTTGCTGAATCACAAATATTCCCAAATGTAAAGCTGCAGGAGTCGCTGAGCTTGAGCACTGGCGGCCATACCTCGGCATGAATCTCCTCTCAGAGAAAAATAATGTTAAAGTCCCTTCACTTTTTCCTTAAAGGAGGAACGATCTAATGCTTAAAGCTTTCACAGCACTGCTTCCACAGCAAGGTCGCGTGTGCAGTTAACATCACACATAGGTCTTAGTAAGGAGAACATGTTCTCTTGTACTGTACAACCCAAAGCCTCCAAGGACAAATGCACCCCCCTGGCCGGCGACAGGGGACACAATGGGTACCCTCGCTTTTGCTTAGCCTGTCACTCAGACCCTGCCACGCCACATCTTGGATCCAGAACCGATAGGCTTCCCACGGCCCGGGAGCCCGTGCTCCACCGGGCTACTCCAGGGCCGCGAGGGCCCGCGTACGCGCCTCACAGCTCCGCTGGACCCCAGCGTTCCGCCCTCGGCGCGGGGTCTCACTACCCAGCCCACTCCTCCCTTCCACCCGCGCGGCTCGTGGCCGGGCCTCACCTCGTGCTTCGGTCCGGAACCGTCCGGCCCGCCCCTTTCCACTTGTTCACACGAAGCGGCGTTGGTTGCTTCCGCGCCCCCACACTCCTAATCCACACGGTGCCGCCTACTGATGCCGAAAACGGCTTCTAGGAACGCGCCATCTTCCGCGTCGCCACTCCAAACGACGAGGGCGCGCTAAAATTACGTCACAGGTTCCCAGAGCGCACGGGAGAAGCAGAGGAGGCAGGCGATAGGACAGCGGAGGGAAGGGGAGGGAGGAGCTCGTGTTCGAACCCAAAGGCGCGCGGCAGCCAATAGGGCTGTGTGCGCTTGCGTGGTACCCGGAGCCAGGCGCTGGCATAGGGGAACCTGTAACTATGGAAACCGTATGTCCTGGGAAAATCGATAGTCTGCGCTGATCGAAACCTGAGTCAAAATCATTTCATCTTCTCTATTCTATATCAGCTACTTGGTTCATGAGTCTGTCACGACAGAAGAGGGTCATCAAAAGAACCCCATTAATGAACCCTGCCACCATAGGTATGTTTTCAAATTTGGACAGGTTTTGGGGTTTCTTTGGTTTTTGGTTTTTCTGTTGGGGAGGGGTGGGGGCACGTAGTGTTCTGTTGTTTTGTCCGCAGGGGATTAAGACCAGGTCTCAGGGCTCCCAGGCTGGCATCGCACTCTTTTTATAGCCGAGGATGACCTTCAAATCCTGACGCCTCCACTTCTCAAGTGTTAGAGTTACAAGCATATAGTCTCCAGTGGTCAATGCTTTTTCAGTTCCTAGCAAAGGCAAAAGGATTCCAAAGAACCAGTTCTACCTACCCCTGCTCTGTAGTTTGAGTTTATTTGTTTTTAAGGAGAATTTATGAGGAAAATGACTTCATAAATACTGATTACTTGTTGCACATTTAAGATGTGCACGATATAGTCTCAAGATCTTTAGGTTGAATGGCCCATTTTTATTTCCAGGACGATCCTGTGACGTAGGATCCATCATTCTGTCCATTTTACAGAAGAAGAAACGGAACTCAAGAGAACTTAACGTGTCTAAAGTTCAACGGCTAGTAAATGCAAGCGTTGAGGTCTGAACTGAAAAGGGTGAGGGGAGAGGAAAAAAGAAAAGAAGGAAGGATGGAGGGAGGAAGGAAGGAAGAAAACAGTAACTGTTCATTATAAGGAAGTCCCTCACAAAAAGACTTTTTGATCAGTATAAGGATAAAAATCCTCTCAGTGGCTGACAGAGAGGAAGTGATTAAATCAGAATATATATAAAATGAAATGCAAAACCAACCATTTAAGTTGTATTGAAGGGTATTTGTTAGCATGTTAATAAATTTTCAGTGTATCCTGAAAAGAAGTTTTCAAAATACATGTTCACCCACGCTCCCTGGTGGTCTAGTGGTTAGGATTCGGCGCTCTCAAAATACATGTTCAGGAATGTCCCATATTAGGAGATTTTAAAAACGTTGAAATTCTAACTGGCCTTGCCAATTAGAAGGTAACCCAAGTTGGCTTTAAACTGGTCATGTAGCCAACGTTAATCTTGAATTTCTGAAAGTCTTGCCTCCACCTCCCAGAAGGTACTAGTTTTTGGTGGTAGTCGTGGTGGTGGTGGTGGTAATGGTGGTGGTGGTTAGTTGGTTGGTGATTGCTTAGTTGTATCTTCTGATTTTATAAAAAAAATATTATGCCAGTTGTGGTGGCCCACGCTGGTAGGATTTGCTGAAGGAGGCAGAGACAGGAGGATCACAAGTTCAAGGCCAGCCTGGGTTCCCTGGGTTCGGTCCCCAGCTCCGAAAAAAAAAAAAAAAAGAGTTAATAGAATCTTTTTGGGGTTGGGGATTTAGCTCAGTGGTAGAGCGCTTTCCTAACAAGCCCAAGGCCCTGGGTTCGGTCCTCAGCTCCGGAAAAAAAAATTACTTAAATTTAAGTATTCATAGAATTATGTGATATCTTATTAAAATTAAATACCCTGAGTCCTGGAGAAATGGCTCAGTGGCTAAGAGCACCAGGTCCAGTCCCCAGAATTCACATGGTGTCCCACAACTCTGTAAATTCATTTCCAGAAGTTTCAATGCCTTCTGCTGAACTCTGCTGGCACCAAACGCACACCAGGTATACGTACATACAGGCAGATAAAATATTCATATAAAATAAATCTTTTTAAACGATTTAAAATTTCTTTTAAAATGAAATTCAAGCCTTGGCTTGAGTGGACTGGAGCAGGTAAAGACACCTGCCCCAAGCCTGGGTCACACATAGTGTAAAGAGAGAACCAACTCCCAATAATTACCCTGTGATATCTACATGAGCTAAAACTTACTTTTAAAAAATATGACACAGGTCTTAACTTTTTTAAATACATGGTATCACGTCACCCAAATTGACTTTAGACTGGCTATGTAGCCAAGAATAATCTTGAATTTCTGAAACACTTGCCTCCACCTCCCAGATACTGAGATTATAAGCATGTGATGCCCAGTTTAGGTTGTGCTAGAGATCAAACTAACTTTGATACATGATAGCCAAGCACTGAGTTACACCCCCAACCCCAGATCCTGACTAATTTGGTTGTGTTAGAGAGTGTATCCAGTGCTTTGATTCAATCAGGAATCATCTAAAAGGTCCTTGTCCCCGGTTTGTTTTTGGTAGATCAATAAAGATGCCAGTGGTGGGCTGGGCAAAGGGAGACGGGGTAGGACCCTTATTGTTGCCTGGGCTAGGAGGCAGCAGGGAGGGGACGGAGGATTGCTGGGTTGTGGTGGAAGAAGGAATAGGAGACCTGCAGGAGAGAAAGCCATATGAGAATTCCCACAGGCCACTTCCCTGATTGGGCCTGGGGTAGCAGAGGAAAGTTTAGAAGTGACCAGTCATTGAGTTAGCCAAGGCATTTCAAAAATAACCTAATGTGTGTGTGTGCCTTTCATGACGCTTTACAGTTTTATGAGATCCCATTTGTCAATTCTTGATCTTACAGCATAAGCCATTGGTGTTTTGTTCAGGAAATTTTCTCCAGTGCCCATGTGTTCTAGGCTCTTCCCCATTTTTTCTTCTATTAGTTTCAGTGTATCTGGTTTGATGTGGAGGTCCTTGATCCACTTGGAGTTGAGCTTTTTACAAGGCAATAAGAATGGATCGATTTGTATTCCTCTATATGCTGACCTCCAGTTGAACCAGCGCCATTTGTTGAAAATGCTGTCTTTTTTCTATTAAATAATTTTAGTTCCTTTGTCAAAAATCAAGTGAGCATAGATGTCTGGATTCATTTCTGGATCATCAATTTTATTCCATTGATCTATCTACCTGTCTCTATACCAATACCATATAGTTTTTAATCACTATTGCTCTGTAATACACCTTGAGGTCAGAGATGGTGATTCCCTCAGAAGCTCTTTTATTGTTGGGTTTTGTTATTCCAAATGAATTTGCAAATTGTTCTTTCTTTTTCTTTTTTAAAGATTTAATTATTTACTATATATAAGTACACTGTAGCTGTCTTCAGACACACCAGAAGAGGGCATCAGATCCCCATTACAGATGGTTGTGAGCCACCATGTGGTTGCTGGGATTTGAACTCAGGACCTCTGGAAGAGCAGTCTGTGCTCTTAACCACTGAGCCATCTTTCCAGCCCCAAACTGCTCTTTCTAACTCTATGAAGAATTGAATTGGAATTTTGATGGGGGTTGCATTGAATCTGTAGATTGTTTTCCGCAAGATGGCCATTTTTTATTATATTAATCCTGCCAACCCATGAGCATGGGAGATCTTTCCATCTTCTGAGATCTTCTTCAATTGCTTTCTTCAGAGACTTGAAGTTCTCATCATACAGATTTTTCACTTGTTTGGTTAGAGTCACACCAAGGTAGTTTATGTTATTTGTGACTATTGTGAAGGGTGTCATTTCCATAATTTCTTTCTAAGCCTGTTTATCCTCTGAGTAGAGGAAGGCTACTGATTTGTTTGAGTTAATTTTATACCCAGCCACTTTGCCAAAGTTGTTTATCAGGCTTAGTAGTTCTCTGGTGGAACTTTTGGGGCCACTTAAGCATAATATCACTTCATCTGCAAATAGTGATATTTTTACTTCTCCCTTTCTAACTTGTATCCCTTTGATTTCTTTTTGTTGTCTGATTGCTCTGGCTAGGACTTTGAGTACTATATTGAATAGTTAGGGAAAGAAAGTGGACAGTCTTGTCTAGTCCCTGATTTTAGTGAGATTGTTTCAAGTTTCTCTCCCTTTAGTTTGATGTTAGCTACTGGTTTGCTGTATATTGCTTTTATTATGTTTACATGTAGGCCTTGAATTCCTGATCATTCCAGGACTTTTATCATGATGGGGTGTTGAATTTTGTCAAATGCTTTCTCAGCATCTAATGAGATGATCATGAGTTTTTTTCCTTTGAGTTTGTTTACATAGTGGATTACGTTGATTGATTTCCTTATATTGAACCATCCTTGCACTCCTGGGATGAAGCCTACTTGATCATGATAGATGATTGTTTTGATGTGTTCTTGGATTCAGTTTCTGAGAATTTTATTGAGTGTTTTTGCATCGATACTCATAAGGGAAATTGGTCTGAAGTTCTCTTTCTTTGTTGTGTCTTTGTGTGCTTTAGATATAAGAGTAATTGTGGCTTCATGGAAGGAATTGGGTAGTGTTCCTTCTGTTTCTATTTTGTGGAATAGCTTGGACTGTATTGGTATTGGATTTTTTATAAAGGTCTGATAGAATTCTGCACTAAACCCATCTGGCCCTGGGCATTTTCTGGGTTGGGAGACTTGTAATGACTGTTTCTATTTCTTTAGGGGTTATGGGACTATTTAGATGGTTTATCTGATCCTGATTTAACTTTAATACCTGGTATTTGTCTAGAAAATTGCCCATTTCATCCAGGTTTTCCAGTTTTGTTCAATATAGGCTTTTGTAGTAGGATCTGATTTTTTTTTTAATTTCTTCCATTTCTCTCATTATGTCTCTGATTTTGTTAATTTGGATAGTGTCTCTGTGCCCTCTGGTTAGTCTGGCTAAGGGTTTACCTATCTTGTTTTTGATCTTAATGCAGGCATCAGTATTGGAAAGAAAGACACTTTCTCTTCTATTCAGTCTCAGCTTAAATTGATACAAGATGATTTAGTAGGTGGGAAGTAATAGTATGTGGTGTTGGAGATCAAAGTCAAGGTCTCACACATGCTAAACAAGCACTGTGCCCTTTTTATTACTTTTAATTACTTAAAATGTAATTAAAACTTTTTTTAACATTTATTATGAATACAGCATTCTGCCTGCTCATATGTTTTCAGGCCACAAGAGGGCCCTAGATCTCATTATAAGATAGTTATGAGCCACCATGTGGGCGCTGGGAATTTAACTCAGGAGCTCTGGAAGAATAGCCAATGCTCTTAACTTATGAGCCATTTCTCCAGCTCAAACGTTAATTTGTAATAACATGCAAAGTCCATCTGCATGCATATCATGGCACACATATGGGGGTCAGAGGCCTCACCTTCCATTTCAATGAGGCAGCTGGTTTCTGCCGTTGTGCAGTGTATTCCAAGCTAGCTGCCTTCAAGCGTCCAGGCCAGGTTTCCAGATGCATGCCGAATCCAAGTTTTTGGGTTTTTTTTTTTTTTTTTTTGGATGTGCGGTTCATGCATAGGACTCAAGTCCATTCATTAGGCCTCAACTGCTAGCATATTTTACCTGCTGAGGACATCTCCCTAGCCCTAGCCTGTTAATTTTTAAATGCACATGGAGACCCTCAAAGAAAATGAAGACCTAAGAGGAATCCAAACAGAATGCTTACTTTTGATCTATTTATATTACAATTTTATGGTTATGAGTGTTTCCCCTTCATGTCTGTACACCATGAATGTCAGGTACCCAGAGAGGTCAGAAGAGGATATCCGATACCCTGGCACTGGAGTTACACACAGTTGTGAGCTGTCATGTGAATCCTAAGAATCTAATCTGGGCCCTCTGTAAGAGCAACAAGTACTCTTAACTCCTGAGCCATCTCTCTAACCTCAAATAAAATTTGTATACATTCTAGGCAAAGAAATGATAGATTTATAAAGAAATTATTCAAATGAGTTACACCCTTTGTGTTAGGGGCAACAAGTTGTGGAAGTCACAGGGATTCCTACATAATTGTCTTGGTCAGGGTTTCTATTCCGGCCAAGAAGCAAGTTGGGGAAGAAAGGGTTTATTTAGTTTACACTTCCACACTGCCGTTCATCACCTCAGAAATTCAGGACTGAAACTCAAGCAGGTCAGGAAGCAGGAGCTGATGCAGAGACCATGGAGGAATGTTACTTATTGGCTTGCTTCCCCTGGCTTGCTCAGCTTGCTTTGTTATAGAACCCAAGACGACCAGCCCTGGGATGGCACCACCCACAATGCACTGGGTCCTCTTGATCACTAATTGAGAAAATGCCTTACACCTAGATCTCATGGATGCATTTCTTCAACTGAGGCTCCTTTTTGTGATAACTCCATCTTGTGTCAAGTTGACACACAAAACCAGCCAGTACAACAATATATACGTTATATACTTCCCTGATTGTTTCATGGTTTTTTTCTTTACCTTCCTCAAACATATGGTGTTAGCTTTATGGATGTGGTCCCTTTGCATTTTCTTATTTATGGGTGTCTTGTCTTTTTCTTTTGAAACCAGAGCTCACTTATGTGGCCGGGAACTTAGTAGATATCCCAAAGTGGCTTTGAATTCTCAGTAATCCTCCTACCTCATCTCCCGGAGTACTGCAATTAGAAGACTATGACCCCATGGGCGGTTTCAAATATTGTATTTTGGACATAGCCCACAAGTTCCTCAAATAGCACCAAAAGCACTATACTTTTAAGGCTCTAAGTCTATAAAAACCAGGCCTCATTTCTAGCATCAGCTGTCATTTATTGCACTATCATGAGCAAGATGCTATACATTTTTGCCCTTGACTTTTCTCACTGATACAACAGCCATATATCTATAGGGGGTTCTGATGCCCTAATCAGGAATCTACATGCGAACATTAAAAGGTCTTGTTACCCAGTTGGCTTTTGATGGGTCATCTAAAGATGTTATTGGCCAATGAGCTGGGTGGAATAGGTGGGACTTCCAGTTTCCCTTCCCAGGCAAGCTAGAGATTCAGAGAAAGATCTACTATGTTTCAGGGAGAAAAAGCCATCAGCCATGTGAGATCTAGTGTGGAGTGGACATTGGCCAGTTCCCCAACTGGGCCTGGGTTAGCAGGCGAGAGGTTAGAAACACAACTAAGCTGAGGGCAGATTTATGGTGCTGAGCTCAGCCTAAAGGTAACTGGGCAACTAAAGTTGAAGACAGATTTAGAGGGCTAAGCTGGGAGTGAAAAGTAGGGTACAATAGCCAAGGAAGGCTTAGAAGAGCCCGGCCATTGAGCTAAAACATATTAAAAATAAGTTAATGCGTGTGTGTGTGTGTGTGTGTGTGTGTGTGTGTGTGTGCGCGCGCGCGCGCGCGCGCGCGCGCCTGTGTGTGTTTTATCCAAGGGAACCTGGGCAGGGCTAGTAGAATAGTCTACCTGAAGCTTAAAGCAGAGTAGAAAAAGCTATACACTACAGATGACAACCAACACAGGATGAAAATTCACTATTTATTTTAAAAATTCTTGGCTGGATTACACATACACAATAATATAGTTCATGGGGGGGAGTGGTGTCTCAGCTGAGCAAGTCACATGGTTCCAGAGTGGGCAACTAGAACAAAGAACACAACCGCCAGAGGGATTTACCCCGGGGTCCTTTTCAAAGGAGTCTAGCCACCTCAGAGAGCCTTAGCTGAGATACTGAGAGCCCCTGCTGTACAAAGAGACAATATGACTGCTCTGAGACAAGATTCAGATAGTAAAGGAACATACTTCCTACAAGCAAGTAATCAAAAGACATTGAAACAAAATTTGATTTAATTGTTTTTAAAGATAAAAGGGAATATAATGATAATTTTAAAATGTTCTTGAATATACAGAGATATTAAGCTCCACAAAAGGGAGAAGTTAGAGAGATTATATGGAAAAAAATGCTTTAGAGAAGATTCTTAAAAGTCTTGTCAGGAGAAAATACTCAAAATCTTTGAAAATGGTCTCCTCATGAGACTTCTGGGATTTCTTTACCTGGTGTGACAAAATTAGAACCTAGAAATAGGCTTATACAATAAGTACATATAGATAATAAAAAATGAGGTTTTTGATCTTTAGAAATTAGGTTGAAAAACGGGATAGGGAACCAACCCTATTTCAGACACTAGAAATTTAGGCTTTGATCTCATGAAGGTCAAGATAAGAAACAAGAGAGACATTGTCTTATCAGTTAATATTTATTTACAATGCTTTAATTTATGTTTTAAATTTTTTTTATTTATCAAAATGATCCGAGGAAACCTGGTAGAGCTGGTAGTGTGATTCACCTGGAGCTTAAATCGGGGTAGCAAAAACAACATGCTACATATATCTGGCTCACAAAGTTGCTTAGAGAGTTAACAATCTAACAATGTACTTAATGGACTTACCCAGTCCCTGGGATGCACAGTGGGGTGCTGTTATGTTACTCCCAACCTTCCACCCCTCAAAAGAAAACGTGTGCACACGTTCATTCGTGGATTTGTGAGTGTGTTGGCCAGGGCCAGGGATGTGGCATAAGTGCCTTTGTGTGTGTGGAAATGAGAGGAGGAGTTTCAAGACTAGATTCCAGCTGGTGTTTTGACCTGCTAAACCATCCTTTGGTAATTTTTGTTTCACAATTTTAAATGAAGCAGTGTTAATTCATTTTTTTTAATCTTAGCTTTCTTATAAGCTCTACATCTTAATATCTAAGTCAATTTTGCGGGGAGAGTGTAGCACCATCAAGAATCTCTCTTCAGAATGAATCGTTTATTGTTCCAAACATCCTAATTAAAGGCCTCCTGAAACCAAAGCTAACTCCCCCAAAAGGTCCCACATAGAGATAAAAAACAATTTTTAAAAACCAACATTCTATGTGGGAAATGCATCTCACTGTTTTCTCTTTCAGCTGACTTTCAAAAACTTAACACCAGAGTAGTTTATGAAAATATACAGATTCCAGTGGCTTTTTAAACATTAAAAAATTGTTGGGACAATCTTCTTGTGCACAGTGTAAAGGCTGTATTATTCAAATGTTGGTTTCATACCACCAGAGAGTTTAGTACAATCTGACTTTGGTATTGTTATTTTTAGGGATCATCACTGGTCTCAGTATTTTGTAAACTCCTGTTCATTGCTTCTAATCAGTTTAATAAAGAGCTGATGGCCAATGGCTAAGGAGGAAAGGAACAGAGATAGTAACTGTCGGAAGAATTGAGAGGTGGGACTTCGCCTTCAGCACATGGAGGAAGTCGGATATACCAGAACTGAGTGAGAGGTAAAAGGCCGCGTAGCAAATGAGCACTAGAATAATTGGGTTAATTAAGTTAGAAGAGCTAGCTGAAAGTGGCCAGATAAGGCCTAAGCTATAGTAAATAATGCTTCGAGTGCAGAATGCTAATATTTTGATAAGTCAAATCCTTGTTGTACACCACTTCAATATCTGTCTATGGTCTCACCTTGAACCACGGGCCTACGGGGTTGGATATGCTTCACTTACCAAATGCTGTCCTGTTGTGTGTAGCTTTTTAAAAAGTAGTATTTATTTAATGTATATTAGTACACTGCAACTGTCTTCAAACACACCAGAAGAGGGAATCGGATCTCTTTACAGATGGTTGTGAGCCACCATGTGGTTGCTGGGAATTGAACTCAGGACATCTGGAAGAGCAGTCGGTGCTCTTAACCGCTGAGCCATCTCTACAGCTCCCATAATTTGAGAATTTATCCACATGGATCAGTGTTCCTGGACTGTCTGTCAACATTATGACAGTGATGCTTATTCATCAAACAAGAAACGGACGGCTTTTTGAACAAAATAGAAGCAAGAAGTGAAAGAAGTGAACCAGGACAGTGTAGGGGTTGGTTCTGATGCTAAGGTCCCCAATCCATCAATAAAGATACCAGCAATCAATGACTGAGGGTGGGTGGAATGAGTGGGAGGACGGAGGCAGAATCGAGAGAACTGGGGAAGAAGAAGGAGGTAACACCAACCAGCCATGTGAGTTTTCAGGTTTGAGTAGCCAAGGGCCACTCTTTCCAATTATACCTGGGGTGGCAGGAAACGTTTAGCAGAGTCAGTCATTGAGTTAACAAAGGCATTTTAAGATTAACTGGTGTGTGTGTGTGTGTGTGTGTGTGTGTGTGTGTGTGTGTGTGTGTGGTTTTTATCTGGGAATTAAAGGGAATCTGTATCTGAAGACAGCTACAGTGTACTTATGTATAGTAAATGAATAAATCTTTTTAAAAAATTCTCAAATTGCCAAAGCCACCATTTTTGGGTATGTAGGTTGCTCATTGTTATGGCCCTGCTAGTGTGCAGTGACCTTGCTCCTGGAAAATGAACTGAATGGTCTCACCATCAGCTGTGGTGCCTAGTGTGAAGTCCAGCATGGGCAGTGCTGCTGCCATAGTGAAGAGAAGGCTTGTGCCATGCCCCAGGGAGGTAGCACAGGAGTCTGGGGATATTGCTATGTGTACGAGACTGCACATCTCCTCTTCTAGAAAATAAGCTATTTTAAAAAGCGGTGGTGATGTCATGTTCAGACTCCATGTTAGTATCTTGGAGGGACTTTGTATTGCTGAGTGCCAGTAACTGTAAGGGCAAGCTAAAGAGAAACAATTTCAGAAAGAAAAACAACTCCATAATTTTTGCTAATTGCATAGTTTGGCTTTTGTAACTGTGTACTTAGCTTGCAGCTGCGGGCTGGGAACATTGAGGACTTTCCAGGCTCAGAGATGA
This sequence comes from Rattus norvegicus, assembly GCF_021556685.1. Taxonomy (NCBI): domain Eukaryota; kingdom Metazoa; phylum Chordata; class Mammalia; order Rodentia; family Muridae; genus Rattus; species Rattus norvegicus. The sequence continues at coordinate 40,082,892 of NC_141535.1, forward strand.
ACTTGGGTCCAGAATATCCAGCTGTAGTCACCTGCGGGCTGGAATGAAGGCTTTCAATTGGCTCATAGGCAGTGTTCAAGTACTCTTTGGTAAGAACCCCAAAACAGTAGACTATAAAAGATTCTATTAGGATATTTTAGAACTTTTCCTGAGCTCGAATTACAGCAAAGAAAAGAAAGACTAAAACCTAGGCTAGGGAACAGGGTCTTAGCAGTCGGCTTTGGTGGCTGGTTACAAAGACCTTCTTCAGAGCACAAACAGGAAAATTAAAACCGAGACATTATACTGGCAGGAAAAACAACCAGGAGTCTTTTAATACGGATTTTACAGCCCAGCGAATAGTCCCATTACAATATCCAATACGTACCTAAAATCAATACCATTAACAGGCTTTTGAAATTGTTATAGCCCTTATCTTCCTATGAATAAACACTGAGAGCAGCATATTTTTTTCTTTAAAGATTTATTTACTTATTTTATGTACAGCATTCCACCTGCATATGTGACTGCAGGCCAGAAGAGGGCACTAGGTCTCATTACAGATGGTTGTGAGTCACCATGTGGTTGCTGGGAATTGAACTCAGGACCTCTGGAAGAGCAGTCAGTGCTCTTAACCACTGAGCCATCTCTCCAGCCCGAGAGCAGCATATTTTTAACTATGACATCCCAGTGATGGAACTCAGTAAAACGACAAGAGAATGAACAAAAAGGCAGAGAGAAGTGCCGTGTTGTAACGAGAGCTAATTCTAATCTCCTAATTCCTTTCCACAACGAAGAGACACGTTGCCCTAAACCACCAAACTCCATCAAGCCTAGGCTTCTCAGCCCACAACCTGCAGGGAAACAGGAAAGAGACACATGAGAGATCTTTCCGCAGATATCATAAGGTCCCAGGGAAGGGACCAATCCTAACTGCCTGCCTGAGCGGTGCATGTCCTCTGGGAAATCAGGCTCTTGGGGCAGTCGTTGCTCCAGCCAAAACTCCAAAATCCCGCAACTAAGAGGCTCAGGCGGGTATTGCTCCGGAGGAACTCACCAAAGACTACAATTCCCAGCAGCCACTGGGCTCCAGCCGGCCATGCTCCGGGAGGAGCCCATAAGAGACTATAAATCCCAGCAGCCACTGAGCTCTAGCCTGCTGGTGGTTGGGTGGGTCAGTGATTGCAGTGGGAGGGGAAGTGGGCCTCTCCAGCCCTTGGTAGTGACGGCTGCTGGCGGCCTCTTCCACGCGGTGCACCGCAGTTTTCTCTTGCCCTAGGGACTCCTCGGAGAAGATGCCGAAGGCCAAGTCCGCAGCGAGTAGCCGCCGGCGGGATCGTCAGGAGCAGCGGGGGGAGCTGAAGCGAGCTGGAGGTGCGGTGTGGAGGAAGCTTGGGACTGACCCACGGCAGGGGAGCGCTACTGTGGCCTGCGCCCTTAACCGCTCTGAGAAGGGTGGGCGCTCAGCGCTGTCCCTTCTTCCTTGCCTGCAGGAGGGATGGATGGACTTAAAGACACATCCCAACCCCGCACATGTGTACGGCGCTTGTGGATGCCTTGGAGGAGAAACCGTCCCCTGTCCATCCTGCTGCTGTGGGACGGCCTGAGATCGATTCTTGAAAAGTTGGGAAATTAAGGGTGCTTCGTGTTTTATTTCAGGACTCATGTTCAACACAGGGATCGGACAGCACATTTTGAAAAATCCTCTAATTGTTAACAGCATCATCGATAAGGTTGGTGTAAACGGTGAAAGGCAGAGCGTTTGTGTGTCATTTATATTTTTCTGAGTACTTATGACATGTTGCGTGCCCATAATTACCCCAGCGTTTGAGGAAGCTGAGGCAGGGGGATATGCTTGACCGCAGCCTCTCTACATCCTAAGAAAATAAAGATAAAATAAGATAGTGTGCCTGACATAGAACAGTTGCGCTGTATGTATATGTTGGGTGAATTAAGAGTTGCCCAGGGATTTCCAGATTTTTTTTCTTTTTTCTTTTTTTCTTTTTTTCGGAGCTGGGGACCGAACCCAGGGCCTTGTGCTTGCAAGGCAAGTGCTCTACCACTGAGCTAAATCCCCAACCCCCGATTTCCAGATTATTTAACCACTTTTCTGAGGCTACTATTTGTTTTTGAAATTGAGTCTCCTATAGTTCAGGCTGACCTCAAACATGGTATATAGACAAAGCCAGCCTTGAACTTAATGGTTCCTTCACTCCACTTTCCAAGTGTGTATCATTCTGATTACTTTCTAAGTACATCACCATTACTCTTTTTACTCCAGATGGTAAATTTATGTCCAAAATGTCCCCAGAAAAACATATGGTACTGCATATAAATTATTTGGAGGATATATATGCACACTCATAGAGTTTTGTGTGGTTACTATATTCTTAAAACTACACAATGGTTAAGAATTGAGTTCTCTTTTTCATTTGAATGCACTTTTTACCATTTGAACTCTTTGGAAGGAACAGTTACAGTTTGCCGAAATTATTGCCAATGTAGAAAGCAGGATCCCATCAATAGAACTGCTCGCTTTTGTTTTTGTTCTGACTCTAGAAGTTGAGTAAATTCCCCTAGGTTAGGACATGTAGACTTTCATTTATACCTAATGTCCTTGAGGTACTACTGTTAGCTATATATGCCCTGAAGAAAAAGGAAGCTAGTGTGAAATGTCTTTAAGTGTGCACCGATAAACAAAAACAGTCACTTGTAAACTGTGTGTTCAGGTGGGCCAGAGCCTAAGGAGTTGTGCTTGCTTGTAGGCCGCTTTAAGACCCACTGATGTGGTGCTGGAAGTTGGGCCTGGGACTGGCAACATGACGGTCAAGCTGTTAGAAAAAGCCAAAAAGGTAAGGGGTGGCGGGGTTGGCTTCTGTGTTTCTCTCAAATTAGCTCAGCTGGTTTACAAATGTGAACATTTTAATAAATTGACATTGTTCCAATAGTAGTTCTTGAGCCCTTAGAAATTTTGTCTCTTAACAATGAGAGTTCTTTATCAAGAAAACCAAATCTACCCTTGGTGTATTGCTGGGCAAGCTAATACAGGGATGGACCCCATCTTTAAAGGAGTAGTAATAAAAGAGAAATGCTGAGATAACCCAACGAGCAGCTAACCCTTATGAAGCCTGGAAGAGCAAAGCTGTGAAGTCAGTTGTTAGGACCAAGATCAACGGAAGACCTCTAGAGGGTGGGATGGGGAAGAATGGATCAAGGAGCCAAGGAGAATAAGCAACTTAAATGGCTGCAGTGCAGAAGCAGCCATGGCACTTGGTGAAGCCTCTGTTGAGCTCTCTCCACTTCCATTCACTTGCAGTGTTAGGGCCTCCGCTCTGATGAGAGTACTTATGGGAGTATGTCTCTTGTATATGGTCTGAAAAACACTAACTACATAAAGTGTATTCTTGTCGTCTGTTCAGTAACAGAATGGAGACAGATCAGACAGGATGTTTTTTGAAATGGAAGAATACAGCCAAGCTGGTGTTGGTATTAAGATTGAAAAAAGCTTAAATCACACAATTCATACGAGTTATGACTTGGATGGTAAAGCATTTATATTCCACAATCAAGCTTTTTTGTTATTGTTGATGTAGGTAGTTGCCTGTGAACTTGATCCAAGGCTAGTAGCTGAACTTCACAAAAGAGTTCAGGGCACGTGAGTATACGTAATAATTAAAGTACATTTCAATCTCTGGAAACAACCGTCTCTTAAAATTTCCTTCCTTCTTTTCAGGCCTCTGGCCAGCAAACTCCAGGTCCTGGTCGGAGATGTGTTGAAGTCGGATTTGCCATTCTTTGATGCTTGTGTGGCAAACTTGCCTTATCAGGTATCTCTCAGAAACATCCAATGAAGGATTTCTCTGGTATCTTTCCTCGGAGCTAACTGTAATTCTCTTTCAGATCTCCTCTCCCTTTGTCTTCAAGTTGCTGCTCCACCGGCCATTTTTCAGGTTTGTGAAAAACAAACAGTTGCTGCTAAACTTTAGACAATTTTGGCCAGAAACACAGCGAAAAATATACACAACAAAATACTGCTGGAGAACTTTGTAGAAAGTAACAATTTCTGGGACCAGAACATAGCTCAGTTAATGAAGTGGAGTGCTTATTAGCATCCAGAAAGCCCCTAGTTCAGTCTACAGCACCACAGAAAACTCAGCATGGTGGTGGGCACCTGTATTCCCAGCACTTGAGACAAGAAGCAGGAGATCAGTTCATACTCATCTTTGGTTACACAGCTAGTTCAGAGCCAGCCTAAGTTGCCTAATAGCCAATCTCAGAAACATAACATACATGAATGCACACACATATAAAAATACTGATTTCTGGGGCTGGGGATTTAACTCAGTGGTAGAGCACTTGCCTAGCAAGCACAAGGACCTGGGTTCGGTCCGCAGCTCCGAAAAAAAGAAAAAAAAAAAATACTGATTTCTAGGGAGGTCTTTTAGTTGATAAAGTCTTTGGGCTGTTAAATGTGTGTGCATGCCATTCCTTCTACATTTTAAAGTCTAATCCCCTTGAATAAACATTGATAAAAACTGTTCTTACATTATGTCTAGATACTTGGAGTAAAGTCTTAACTAGTTATCTTTTTCTTTTTTTAAGATTTATTTATTTTATATGAGTACATCTTAGCACTATTCAGACACAGTAGAAGAGGGTATTAGATCTCATTACACATGGTTATGAGCCACCATGTGGTTGCTGAGAATTGAACTCAGGACCTTTAGAAGAGCAGTCAGTGCTCTTAACCTCTGAGCCATCTCTCCAGCCCTTAACTGATTATTAAAGCAGTATGTTTTATACAGTGGTTTGAAGCTAAGTCACATACCCATTTACTGTTTATGAAATAAGTTTTTAAATCATGGGGGGGGGTCAAAACTATATTTTTAAGAAGTTGCATGTTTGTGCGGAGTGTTTCTCCCTGCACTTACAGAGGTCAGAGGACGACTTGAAGGCTGTCAGGGATCAAGTCATCAGGCTTGATAACATGCCTTTGCCTCTCCTCCCATTTCCCTTTTAATTGGTGCAGAATAAATCATATTAGAAGATAACTGCATGTAGGTTTTATAAACGTTTTGTTTGGGATATGTAGACACACATAGATAACTATGAAAGCCAAGGAAGGGGATTGAGAATTTAAGACCTGCTTGGGCAACTTTGTGAGACCTGATCTCACAATCACAAGCAGAAGGACTGGAGATAAAGCCCAGTGCTAGAGCATTTACCTTTATGCATGAGGCCTTTGCTTCAGCTCCCAGGACACCACACACAAAAGTCAAATACGGTTTTGAAATGCTCTTCTCTTCACATTTAAAAGTGTTACCATGGGGTTGGGGATTTGGCTCAGTGGTAGAGCGCTTGCCTAGCAAGCACAAGGCCCTGGGTTCGGTCCCCAGCTCCAGAAAAAAAAAAAAGTGTTACCATTACTTGCAGAAAGTTGTTAAACCAAAGGAACACTGGACATTGCAGCCTACCAAGCCATACCTCAGATATAATTCCAACTACAACACAAATACAGTTCTTCTGTGGAGGCAACGTTACTGTTGTTTTTTTTCCTGAGAAGACATCTATTTAGACTAGTAAGTCCATAATAAGATCTAAATACTAAATAGTTCTTTACCTAACCCCCGAGGGAAAGTCATCTTCACTGAGGCTGGGAGTACCACTATCTGCTTTGTGATGATGACATCAAGGCTCAAAGTGTTCTACCTTCTGATCTTAGTGCCATTAACTGTGCCTCCTCCCAGGACAATTCAGTGTAGTTAAAAATACAACGGTAAGGACTTTGGCGATTGCTCAGTGGTTAAAAGCATATGTTGCTTTTGCAGAGGATCAGGGTTCTATCCTGAGCACCCACGTGGCAACGATCAACTAGCTTTAACTCCTGTTCTAAGGATCCACTGCCCACATCTGACCTTCCTGGGCACCAATGCACACACGGTGCAGATGCATACATAGAGGCGAAACACTCACACACAAAATAACAAGTTTAATTAAAACTGTGAGTAATTGACAATGAACACTTTTCTTGTTCCTTTTTGCTTCCTTTTCAGATGTGCTATACTTATGTTTCAAAGAGAGTTTGCTCTTCGTTTGGTTGCAAAGCCTGGAGATAAATTATACTGTAGACTCTCCATCAATACACAGCTTTTAGCACGTGTGGACCACCTAATGAAGGTCTGAGGTTTACTTCTTTTAAATTAACCCTGGAGCACTTTGTCTTGCTCTCTGAAACCCCACCCCACCCCAGCCCCTTTTTGAGATGAAGGGTCTTTTTCTGTAAGTCAGTCTAGCCTAGAACTATCAGCTTCCCAAATGCTGAAGTGTCAGGTCTAAGCCACACCATATCTGGCCAAGAGAACATCTTGGATTAACAACTTAGAGTTACCTTGCCAGTTACAGTAGCATACACCTTTAATCCCAGCAGAAGGCTGGATTAAGAAGCAGGAGGCAGAAGGGTAAAAATCTCTTGAGTTCCAGGCCAGTCAGAACTATATGGTCAGACCCTGTTTCAAAACAAATAAGTAAATGAAGTTGCTTCAGAGAGGACTAAACATTTTCTGATTGACAGGTGGGGAAGAATAATTTCAGACCACCCCCCAAGGTGGAGTCCAGCGTGGTAAGGATAGAACCGAAGAATCCACCACCACCAATCAATTTTCAGGTGAGGCCAAAATACTAGGTCATTAAAGGCAAAAACATCCAGGTTGTAAAATGTCATACTAAAGCAACAGAGCAATACTGAATAGACCTAAATATCCAAATAGAGGAAGACAGGAATGGGGACTAACTTGATGTAAAATAGTTATGAGTATACACAGAAACATGGAAAATGTAAAAGGCAGAATGTTTAGAATATAGTTGCTTTTCAAAACTTAAGATTATTACTGGATTCTCAGCCCTTGGGGCAAACATATTTGAATTAGAATTACTTTTGAATTACTTTTGTGGTCAAAAACAACTAGCCCATTTGATATAAAATTTTACTAATTACCTAAGAGAAAAACTTGGACAAGTTATACCCTAAATCATGTTGGACTTTAAACTTGATGTTTTCCTTCATTTTGTTTTTGTTTTTGTTTTTGTTTTTGTTTTTTTTGTTTTGGTTTGGTTTTTTTGTTTTTGTTTTTTTAAGGTAGGGTCTCATGTGGCTCAAATTCTCTATGTACTGGATGACCGTAGTTAGACTCTGTAAGTGCTGGGATCACAGGCATGTGCCACTGTGCCTAGGTTGAATCCATTTGGAAAGTGAGCCTAATGCCGTATTATGAGTGGTGACAACTTTTCCCCCCTTAATTAAAAAATGATACTATATTCAGTGAGATTCACGAACGTGCAGAAGTGTGCATCATTGTGCATATATGTGCTAGTTAGATCAAAAGGTATGCCATTTTCATTTCCTCTGGCTTTATGCAGTAAAAATGGAGGGGGTTGGAGATGGCTCAGTGGTTAAGAGCACTGACTGCTCTTCCAGAGGTCCCGAGTTCAAATCCCAGCAACCACATGGTAGCTCACAACCATCTGTAATGGGGATCTGATGCCCTCTTCTGGTGTGTCTGAAGACAGCTATAAGTGTATTTATATATAAGAAATAAATCTTTAGAAGAAATGGAGGAGTAGATAAGTTGGATATTCTGAAGAAAAAAAAATCCATCTTATATTTCAGGAATGGGATGGCTTAGTAAGAATCACTTTTGTTCGAAAAAACAAGACACTGTCTGCTGCATTCAAGTAAGTAGCCTACTATTTTGTAAAAAGAATATAAAACAGGTACCCTAAAGTATAAATATTACTCATGTCAAGCAGAGTTCACCTTTTAAAATTTCATACTATTCTGAGAGGCTAAGTGCAACAAAATTGGAGTTGGGAGTCAAATTAGCTTTTCTTTGCAAAACAGAAAAAAAACAGTAATTTAGCCACAAATTTTCCAACTTTTTGCTTTTGAGTTTTCTACATTTCATTGTGAGTTGGGACATGTGTCATGGTGCACATGTGGAGGTCAGTGGACCACTGTGAAGAGTTTGTTCTCTCCCAATTTTACATGTGTTCTGGGAATGGAACTCTGATTATTAGGCTTGCCCAGCCTTAGTAGCTCAGCCACTTCCTAGATTTTGTACTGTTTTATTAACTTGAAAAAACTCTAACATTACTTGGGAGTATCCAAAGAGGTAAGATTTGATTTTAGAGAGCTTGAACATTTTATTTCTGGCCATGCCAAGGATTGAGCCTATGGTCTTAAGCATGCTAAGTGAGTACGCTTATCAATGATTCCTTCAGACCTCTTGAGTTCCAGGCTGGCCTTGAACTTGCAATTCCCCCTACAGCAGTGTTTCTAGCAGCTAGTATTATAGGCCATTGCCACAAGACCCAGCAAATTTGTTTGGTTTTTTTTTTGTTGTTTTTTTTTTTTTCTTTTCTTTTTTTTTTTTTTTTTCGGAGCTGGGGACCGAACCCAGGGCCTTGCGCTTGCTAGGCAAGCACTCTACCACTGAGCTAAATCCCCAACGCAAATTTGTTTTTTTATGGGGAATTTTTGTGGATTTTTTTACATTGCGTTAGGGGGATGTCAAAGAACAACTGGCAAGAGTGGTCTTTTCCTTCCTCTGTGTGGGTTCTAGGGCTTGGTTTCAGGTTGCTGGTCATAACAGCCGGTGCCTTTACAGCTTGTTGAACCACCTGATAGACCCAGAACATTTATTTCACCTAAATTATGCATAATCTGATTTTATACTTATGATATAATTTCCAGATCAAGTGCGGTCCAACAGCTATTGGAAAAAAACTACAGAATTCACTGTTCAGTACAGAATACTGTGAGTAGAAATTACTTCATTGATTGTTTGTTTTGAGACAGGGTCTCTAGATAGTCCTGGAATTCAGTTTGTGGACTGACCAAGCTGGCCTCGAACTCAGATCTCCCTGCCTCTGCCCTCCAAGTAATGGGTTTAAAGGCATATACCTCTTGGATTTTTCAGTGAGGTTTACTTTTTAAAGTGTTCTTTTTACCAGTCTCTTACAGAACACAGCCATACTGCTTGCCAAGTCTGTCTGCCTGTCTAGATTACAGACAAAAGCATAGCATTCTTTACTTTCTGTTCTAAAGCAGGTTTCCCCTAACAGGTCTTTACTTTCATCCGCTGTAAGCAGGTTTTCCCTTTCCCTTTGGATTTCTTACTCTTTCTCTAAGGAGTCCCTCCTTTAATGGCAGCTTACTTCAAGCAGCATAGCTCTTTCCCTTCCCTCCTTTGTGCTGTTCCTCAGGGCAGCTGCTAAGGCTACAGCTTGCCTGAGTGTTTTTCTTTTAAACCCTTAATAAAATTATCCTCAAGCTTCCAAAAAAAAAAAAAAATCAACAAAAAACTTTTTTTTAAACTTATATAATCTATAGAACCCTTAAAGTCAATACATAATTTCTAAGATTTCTTTTGATAGTTTTGAAATGTTCTTGCTATGAAGCTTAGGCTGAGTTTGAGTTTCAACAGGTTATTTTTGCTGTGAATTCTATGAACCCTGTCCTCTTTAACATATTTATTTAGCCCTAATAAAAGTTGTATTCATCTAATTTGGAATTTCTTCAAGTATATAGATTAATATACTTTAGATTCTTGGCTTAAATGTCTGTAATTTGCTACCTGTCTTAGGTTTTTAGTGCTGTGAAGAGAAACCATGACTAAGGCAAACCTTTAATAATGTTTACTCTTTAATGCTTGATAAAGGGAAACATTTAATTGGAGCTGGCTTAGTTTCAGAGGTTCAGTCCATTATCGTGGCTGAAAGCTTGGCAGAGTGCAGGCAGACTTGGTGCTGGATGGGCCCAGAGTTCTGCATCTTGATCAGCAGGCAGCAGAAGGCAACAGTCTTCTTTGCAGGCAGCCAGGGGGCTCTGATTCCACACTAGGTAGAGTCTGAGACCTCAAAGGCTACCCCCAGTGACACTTCCTCCAAGGCCATACCTCCTAACACTTCCATGGGCCAAACATCCAAACACATGAGTCTATGGGGCTCAAAACCTATTGAAGCCACCACATTACCCTTGTGATTATCCTGTTTGTTGTTCAGATAGTGGCCCATGCGGCCACTGTCTGCGTTATCTCCCAAGTGCTGGCTGGCATTAAAGGCATGTTCCCATGTTATACTAGTAAGCACAGATTTAAAGGTCCTATTTTGCTTTTTCTTTAAACATCTAGAAATTTTAAATAAGCAGAACAAAATGTAGACCGAATAGCTCATTTCCGGATATGTGCCTCATGCCTCTAACAGTTTGATTTGACGCAAGTGTGGGAGTCCTCATGCATTTGTTGGTTTTTAAGCATTCTAAGTTTGACAGAGCAGATATAGTAAGACTATTTCCTTTTGCTTTTGTTATTTTTGGAGACAGGGGTTTCTCTGTGTAGCCCTGGCTGTCCCAGAAATAGCTCTGCAGACCAGGCTAGCTTCGAACTCCAAAATGCTGGGATTAAAAGCTTAAAGGCATGCACAACCACTACCTGGACTCTTCCTTTTATATTTTTTATGGCCCATATTCTCTTCTGCTTTAATATACCATAGACTATCTCCATTCTCTAATATGGGCAAAAACTACAATATTTGAGGATAATTTTAAAAACTAAGTTAGATTTTAAAAAGTCTTCACATAAATAATGTGAATTAAGTAAAGTCAATCACTGTTGTTTGAGTCTTATTCTGTAGCATAAGCTTGCCCTGACTTTGGGTTAGTCCTCCTACTTCCTAAGTGCCAGGATTACAGGGGTGAGCTCTTACACCCAGCAACATGTAATGTACTAAAAAGAGCAGTTACTCCTGAATTAATTTTTTAAAAATTTATTTATGTATATGAGCACACTGTAGCTGTCTTCAGATACACCAGAAGAGGGCATCGGATCCCATTACAGGTGGTTGTGAGCCACCACGTGGTTGCTGGGAATTGAACTCAGGACCTCTGGAAGAGCAGTCAATGTTCTTAACTGTTGAGCCATCTCTCCAGCCCATGAATTATTTTTAAAAGACCAGTAACTGCTTTAAAATTTCACGAAGTCTGAAACCTACATTTTTACATTTTAAAGACAAAAAGGGGCAATACATATATTCATGATAACTCAAGTAATCTAAGTATTATGTCAAAATATCAGCCTCTTATTAGAAATCAGAGTCTTACCCAAACTGTCAGTTTTCCCAGCTTTCATTTATAGATTAAAGGTGACTATAATTACTGAACTTTAAAAAAAAGAGAGTCGTGGTATCTCCATTAAAGATATGTTGCTCATTTATTCTGGATCTTATATTGATAGGTAATACCAGAAGATTTCAGTATAGCCGATAAAATACAGCAGATCCTAACCAACACAGGTTTTAGTGACAAACGGGCACGTTCCATGGACATAGATGATTTTATCAGGTAATTACATCTGTTGTTCTAAATGCTTACATTTCTTTACTGTGGCATCCTCAGAGAGATTTAAAGGCTTTTAAGCAGCATAAGGTGCTACCTGGGTGAGTTATTGCATAGCACTTTTACGGAGTGGGAAACAGTTATTTGGTGTCAAGCAGTGGTTCTCAACCTTCCTCATGCTGCAACCCTCATGTGGTGACCCCCAATCATGTATTTTCATTGCTACTTCATAACTGTGATTTTTGCTAATGTTATGAATTGTGATGTAACCTGTTATAACCTGTTGTTTTCCAATGGTCTTTGGCAATCCCTGTGAAAAGGTCCTTTGACCCACAGGTTGAGAACCACTGGGGTAAAGGGTGGCAGCTAGTTAGCTGCAGCAGAATGCATGTGTTAACAGACAGTAGTAAAGAACAACAGTCTTCGCCAGAACACAGCCTGGGTTTATGTGTGCTGTGTGTTTCTTCCCTCTTGCTCCAACCCCAAACTCATTCACGATTTACTAGCTCACGCTCACCTCTCCACATTAGAACAAGCATCGGGACACACATAGCTGGAGCTGATGACCCGTCCTTTCCTTACTTAGATAGCTACTATTAAACAGATAAGCATGAACTGTCTGTTAGAGCCACGTCAGCTGATTAGTCACTTAACGCAGTTCTGTGGCCCGAGGCAAATGCAACACCTGTTAAGTCTAAGGGTACCACACTTATTTCGGCAATGTGGACTAAATTTTGTTCTATTTTGAATTAAAGTAAGTTTCAGTCAATTACCCAACTGTACTTAACTCACTGACACTAACTTGCAGAACTTACTGGACATTTTGTTAACTGTTTTCTTACATTGCTGAGGACTGCAACTCGGGGACATGCATAGCTAGACAAGTACTCTACTACTAGGATGTGTCCCCACTTTTACCCAATTTTAAAACATTAGTGTTCTAGAGACTGAATTTAAAAATTAAGGATGGAGTGTTAGACATTAGTTTGCTTTTCAGTAGGACAGTCTAGACCAAGAGTTACTGTGTTACTGACTGGCTAGAAGGAGTACTGAGTCTTCATTGGATGTTAACATTGCTAAGTACCTACACTGTGCTTTTCCAGGCATTTTAGTCCATATGGACCTCTTCCTATAGGCCATTCTAAAAAATAACCTCAGGTACGAATACATTATTTTAAAAACTTCATTCTTAACTTCCTCAGCGTGACATTTTCTAGCGAAAGACAGATAAGCACAAAGTATCCACAAAGAGAATAATGTATATTTTACTAAACATCTGTAACGGTCCAGGGAATGGGCAGAGACCCATCTCACCTTGAGAACAAGTGCTGTTGAGCGGAGGATATAGCAAGTCTTTAAGGTAATTTCAATCAGTTCCAATTTAATTTAAAGCAGTAGATTACAACAAAAGACACACATGCCGTGGTGCACGTGTTTCCATAGTCACTAGCACTTGGAGTAGGTGTCTCAGGTATGTTGATGTGTTTATGTATTAGGATTGATTAATGGTATGTACATCTGTGTCAGAAGTCGGGTTTGTGGTTTAACACTGTTCCTTTTTGGTCCCCCCCCCCCCATTTCAGGTTGCTACACGGATTTAATGCAGAAGGTATCCACTTCTCCTAGCCATCTGAAAACTATTTTTTCAAGACCAAGAAAAAAATGAAGTTACACAATCCTAATATTTGAGAATACCACTGATTTTGTTCTATAGGACATCATTTACTTTTTAAATTATTTAATAATAACTTTTATACCATTGATTATCCTGTATGTGAAAGGTGGTTGTTTTTTTTTTTATAAATATATATTTTCTCTAGTGTTTTAAATATACTGCAAAGGGCAGGGTTCAATATAATGGTCTTCAAGTTTGAAAGTCGCGGACATGCACAACCATATACTTAAGCTTTGTAACGATTTATTGTATGAAGACATTACTTTTATTCACCATGTTTTAGACCGTGAGGCTCACTGAGGCCTACAGCTCACTCAACTAGTCAAAAAGCTGTCGTCCTCCTCATTCACATACTGTAAGGAGCTTAAGGTGGCTTCTCTTCACACCATTCCTATGTGTTAATGCTTGCCTGCTGCATCACGAACAACACAATTCTGGGAGCTAGAGTCTGCTGCACTGACAGGGCAGGCATGTTCTGCATATGACAATACCTGTGAAATGCAGAAGCGGAGAAAAAACCAACTCCTGTGTGGTAAATCACATTTTCTTAAGGGAGACAGGATCTACAATTTCAAATTTAGAGGAATTCTGGAAGGTTTTGTCAATCAAACAGCTTGTATAATAATTTATTTAATTCCTTTATCGAATGAGAGCTTTTTCTTTTTTTTTTTTTTTTGGAGCTGGGGACCGAACCCAGGGCCTTGCGCTTGCCAGGCAAGCACTCTACCTCTGAGCTAAATCCCCAACCTCTAAGAGGTCTTTTTGAGGTCAACTCTAATCTCAGAATCTTGCCTCAGCCCCCTAAATAAATTCTGGGTTGCACTTGTACATTGCAAAGTAAGTTTTCCAGTTTCAGCTTTTTAAAAGAACAGACTACAACTACAGGCTCCTGGTTCCCTGACTTCTAGATAACTAAAGTTCCACTACCTAGTGTTTCTTTTTAAGCTACTTAAAATTCGTCAGAAGATAAATGCTGTTCATATATTTTAATAAATTAGCTGTTTTATTTATATAAGGAAACTAGCTTCATTGGATATTTGGCTCTCTTTATACCTAAAACTTAAAAGGAATATGTCCAATTAGTTTAGAAAGATTGCTAAGTAAACTTAAGAATACAAATAGTTTGCCTACAGTTTTTCCTCCAAAATTCAGCTTCAAAGTCATAGTGAACACTTATGTTAGCTATGAATAGTTAGCAGCCTTTAAGTTTGAGAAGTTTCTAAAGAATAATGTACAACAGAAAAATTTCACTTAGCTGCAGAAGCAGCTTTTGTCACATGAGTAGTAACTGTCCTTGAAGTGCATGTTTATCGTCAGCGTCGAACAACAGCTTTGCAGAGTTAGCTCTTACCACTTCTACCTTAGGGAGACGTTTCTGCTTGGCCAGGCTTTCTCAGCTAGTTTTCTGCTGACTAAAGCTTCCCTCTGTAAAGCTGAGGCTCATCTTACCTCCCAGAATGTTTACTGACTACAGATCAGGACGGAGCCAATAAGGCAACATATCCCTATTAGGACCTTCAAAGACAATGCCTGTCCAATGCCAATAACATTAAACTATTTTGCAAGTTATAAGCAATTTTGTGCCTTTATTGCCCACTACATTAACAGCCACCCTCAAAACTGGGGACAAGGTACATAGAGCTGGCCGTCCTGGAACTTAGTATGTACACCAGGCTGGCCCTGAACTCAGAAATCCACCTGCCTTTGCTTCCAATTGCTGGGATTAAAGGCATGTACTCAGCAAAAATTACCTTCTTAAACAGCTTGTCTTTGAAACAAACACAAATAGAATATATCATAAAACTGCAAGAAAACCTGAGTTCCTTCCAAAACAAAGGTGATTATATTGAAGTACATTATTTCTAAATTTGTTTCATAAATTTCATTTATTAATAAGCATATTGTGAAAAAATCTACATTTGATTTAGATTTCATGTTTACAGAGCTTTTTGACCATGGTGTTAGGATTCCTCACAGCTACCCTCTCATTTATGACAAGTGAATGAGAATAAAGAATCTGGCTCATTGACTCTATTCATAGATTTCCCCTTGGTTCACCTACTGAATCAGCAGGTTCCCTAGAGTTAATCACGAGATCCATGGGAGGTTCTTTGGTTCACCTACTGGACTATGTAGGGGGAACCAAGGGAAAACTCCTAGAGATATACATATATATATATATCTTTAAACAATATTTACATGAAAATTGGCCAGTTTTCTTTTTTAGACGAGCAGCTATAAAAATGAGTGCTGCCATTTAAAGAGTAGCCTATTTTACCACCAATCTATAGGTGAAATATGATTCTCACCAAATAACCATCACATCCCAGGTATTAGATGGAGCTTGGAAAGACCTGCCTTGTAAGTCGTCAACACATCCCGGGGTTGGTTACATACTCTATGCTTGGCTATCTAACTTATGCTATGGACTACTTTCAGTGTACATACAAATGTTCATGCATCAGAAACCAGTCTCCTTTAACAGTACGTTACGTTTTGGTGAGCTAATAAACACTTCAACTTCAATAACGGCATCGCTAAGGACCAGATTCCACTATGAGTCTTGTTAACACCACTGCACACACACTGCATGTATATATGTATTATCCTAAGATAAAAGTCCTCTCAGAATTTCTTTACTTTTTATTATACACCAACTAGTTTATATTTTAGTTTTTACAGAGAAAGTGGTAAGAAAGTTATAATCGCATGTCATGGTATTAAAATCATAATTCCAGATTTCTTTACACGTAAGACGAAGTGGTCCAGCAGCTTGCCCACTGTCAGGCCGCAGTCCCGTTCAACTGATACGGCTCATCCTGCCAAAGTGACTAGTCACACACACACACACGCGCCTCAATACAGTAAAATGCACACGCAATAAAGGAACTTACAGTTACAAACAAGGAATGTACTTCTCGTGGCTGTGTTTCAGAAGCCTGCAGTCGCTAGCCTTAGGGAAGGCACAGGAGGATGAGTAACCACAACTGGCCCTAGGAGTAGGCGAAGTATGTACATCACTGATGAGGTATGCATGCACGCAGAGGACTCAAAACTGCTCAGTCTTGCTACCAAAATTGATGTGAGTTAAAGGAAATTCTGTGGTTTCCCCTATTTTCCACTTCTGGATTACTTCCACAACCTTTAAATAAAATTGGCAAGGATATCGAAAAGCAATCACTATGTGGGTAAATGAAACAAAATACTTCACTAATCCCAATTGTTACTTGTGCCTCTTGGACTAGAAGCATTTTGTAGACAAAGGAGTGTTTCACAAAATTGAAATGTCATTCAGATGAAGGACAAGATATTTTCCACACACTTAAGATTTCAAAAACGTTCAAGTGGCCTTTACAGTTGGACCACCATGTGTTACAGTATTGGGGATTCCAGCGATCCTTTAGTAGCAAATACCAACTTAGAGGGCTCGGGGTCTCTTGGGGTTAATCTGCTTGCTGGCTTGTTCTTCTTCTTGTAGCGCTGCACGAAAAGATTTCACTTTATCTTGGAATAAGAAAAGAACACAGGAGTCAGTACTGTAAAACAAGCAATACAGCGAGCGCACAACTTTTATACTGTCAAGTACCTCCCAACTATGCTCAACCGGAACGCACACATACCTAGAATATTTAAAGGTTTAAATATGTGATCCTGTCTAAAAGGGAACGATGAGTCCTACTCACATGTAAAGCAGGTACTCCTTTCAATATTATGAAATTTCTACTCAGTGCTACTCCACCATTTTTACCTAAAATTTAAAACCTGATCTCCCCCCACCCCCCCAAAAAAAATCTGTTTTCTTGTCAGGGATTATAAGAAAAGTTAACAGAACAACACATAATTGCTCTTACATATTCTATGTCTACTACTTTTTATTGATCGATAGGTTAATAAATTGTTAAATTACAAGGAGCTATGGAAATAACTCATGTTCTACAGCCATGGTGCTCAATGGAAGTGGCGTTTCCAGGAACATTTACTCATGTCTAGAGCTGTTTTACATATCACAGCTGGTATGTGCTGTCCTCTAGTGCATAAAGGCTTACGAGCAAGAGTGCTCAAACATGTTAAGTTGCACAGGACAAACAATGACAAGCTTGAGCTCTAAACAGCGGGTATGTAACTGTACTTTGGCTGCAAGGTAACTCCGTGGTATGCAGGGGGCCCTGGGTTCAATCATCACAACATACAATACTGTATGGTGAGACGTACATGTAAAAAACAGGAAGCTTAAGTTTCCCTTTTAGAAATACAATATTTTACAAAATTAACTTTTCAGAAACAGTCACTAATGACCATATATGACATGATGTCCAATCACTAACTTGATGAAGGGCTTGTTTTAAATTTTAAGCAGCAAATCTGTGGCTAAAAAATAGGAATTTCATTCTGATTTCATGTACACACACAGTCACTCAGGGAAGTAGGAGCAAAAATCAATATATACAAGGTATTTTTTAAAAATACACAGGCAGAAAGGGCATGAAACATGACCAGAGACAATGGAAAAATGGTAATTTTTTATTGATCAGGGCAATAGTGAGCATGTTCGTGTGAGTACACAAGTACTGTAGTGTTCAGAAGAACACGTTTCTTGCCTCTTTCAAGGGAGATACGAGATGTGTATCCTGGAGACAATATGGGTGTCAATGACCTAGAAACACAGATTTAGGTTACCCCAAATTCCATGTTTCAAGTACAAATAATTTTATGAAGGTTTTATAGTAACAGAACAAAGAAAGTCATGAAGCCATTTTTTTAAAAAAACGCAATGGTAGAAACATCTGAAAGGTGGGATTTAGCCATGGAGAAATCTCTGCTGTTGGCCTTAGATACTATCTCATAACATTTATCTTTTGACTGGTTTTATTAATACATTCCATAAGTTGTTATCAGTTTATCAAGATGTTAGGTCTGCTTTTACCTGCTAGTTATACAAAGTTAGATCCAACACAGAAGTGAACTGGGAATGACTCTTTACTAGGAGTCAAGAGAAACCAGCAAGAAGCCCAGGATCTGCAACATTCCAACTTCTCCACATCACTGAAATTGTAACCGATCAGCCCCTGAGACAGTTACTTTCCTGAAATTTTACTTTGCAGCCATGTTAAAAGAAGGTCTCTGGTGTTTACCATGGCACACACCACTCGAGTAGCTGGAACTTCCAGGGTTTTTATGGCTCTACTTCCCTCCCACAGGGCACTGGGACAACAGATGTGTGTGATTACACCTGACATTTCTTTACATGGGTTGCAGGGATCAAAACTTAGGTTCTCACTAAAAAGAAAGTACTTACCACCCACTGAATCATCCCCTGAGCTGTTTTTTTAATTTTACTGTTTTAAGAGAAACAATGATCTTATGTTTTGAATGAAGGAGCTAACATTGTCTAATAATTCTTGCTTTGTATGTCACCATACAAAACCTCATTGCTACACATCCTAATACCATGCAAAGTTCAAATCATACAAAGACGGAGAGTAAATTACCTCGTAACTCAGTTAAAATGTCTATTTTTTGCTCAAGAATAGCTTCAAGCTGTGTAGCATATGAGTCTACATCATAGTCTACTTCTTCAGTCATCTCTAGGAGAGCCTTTTCATCTTCTATCCAGCGAATGGATTCCTAACAATAAAAATCCAATAAAAGACTTGTAAATTGTTGTTTCACAAACATTTATCATATCAGACTGTGAATTCTAAGTCAAACACAGTTAAACTAATACTCTCAAAAATATTAGTAGACACAACATCTTTATTCAGTAAAATTAAATATTTTCATAAAGTTTATTTTTTAGCTAGATAGGGAATGAACCCTGGCATGCTTTGTGAATGGTAAACAAACATCCTACCACTGAACTACATCCTCAGACCTGTGTGTGTGTGTGTGTGTGTGTGTGTGTGTGTGTGTGTGTGTGTGTGTGTGTGTGTGTATTTGTTTGTTTTTTCTCTTCTTTTTTCAAGACAGGGATTCTCTTTGTGGTCTGGCCGTCCTTGAACTCACAGAGATCCATCTGCCCCGACCTCCCAAGTGCTGGGATTAAACCAGTGTGAGCCACCAACGCCCAACCTGTTCATTATACTGAAGAGAACACTGCAGATATTCACCACAACATACCTACAAATATAAACGTACACAACTAAGCCGTCTAGAAGAATAGTGTTCTATTCCAAGAGTTCGGAAAGCTCTGGGTAACATAAGGCCTGCTGGTCTCAGGGCCTTTCTGTACATACCTGGAACACTGCCCTGTGGTCTTCCACAACCTGTTCCTCCATCTCTACCATCTGGGAGACGGCTTCGTGGAAAGTAAACAACTGTGGAGAAACTTCTTCTTCCTTAAAACATGAAGTTTAAAAATATGACCTAAAGCTCAGTTTTTAAATGTCATTAAATTTTATTTTTACTTTTCTTCCTTCACTGAGGTCTACTGAGAAACTCATGTTCTGCCACTGAGCTATAAGCCCAGACTCAAAAACAGTTTTGCAGTCTTTTTTTTTTTTTTTGGCTGGGGACCAAACCCAGGGCCATGAGCTTCCTAGGCAAGCGCTCTACCACTGAGCTAAATCCCCAACCCCCTGCAGTCTTTTTAGAAAGGTAAATTAAACTTAGGAGACAAATGGGAAAAACTATTAAAATAACAAGAGGAAAAGCCACAATGTCTTTCTCTGGGTCAAAATAATATGTCTAAGTAAATCAACCAACTCTCAAGCACATAATTTTCACGCAGGAATTTACTGTTATTTGTGGACGTACCCTCAGAAACTTCTCTTGGAACAGTCCAGCTTCTAGTTACTCTAAGTTTATTTCAGGCTTTACCAGTTTGTGCTGCCTTATCTTCATTAATAATTTTCTTCACATACACATGACTTTATGACTACAGGAAAGCAAAATACACACAGAGACCATACATCCATTTTGAAAAAGCAGGTTCTACCCTGGCAGGCCTGATACTATGTAGCTCAGATGCCCTCCATCCCAAGAGCTGAGAATACAGGTATGTGCCACCATGCACAAGCTTCTTCTCATGAAAGATGTAAGGACACAATCTTTGATTGTTACAATATATTTCACAGTGATTAGCAAAATCAGTATTTTCAAGAACTAAACTTTTAAAACAAAACCTTAATTTTCATTTATGCTATATAACTCATTTACTAATTTTTACAGTAAAAAGTAGCAATTCTGTTTGAAAAGAAACAGAAGTATCTCTATACTGCTTAGGATGATGGTTTCAAACTGCTGAACTTAATCGTCCCTGTCTTAGCTTCCCATATAGTTGAACTACTTGATGTATTTTTAGACTTGACAGCATTCCTGGGTAAGCCAGTACTAGATATGTAGTCCAAGCTAGTGTCAAATTCTCAGCACTCCTCCTGCTTTGAGCCTCTCATGGAATTAAAGGTGTATACTACATGCCTAGGTAGCCAGATAGTTGGGTTTTTTTTTTTGAAAACAACAAAATAAAACTGTGGTGTCTTTCAAACTTTAGGAGGATGGACTGAATCTAGTATCTCATTTTTAGTTCTTTGTCTTTTATGGTCTTTCTACTTTGATAAGCTTTTTACCCACTGAGTGATCTCCCTGGCCTGTCCACCTTGGTTATTCTTGACACAATACTAAATTGCAGCCCTTGTTAGCCTGGAAGTTACTATGGCCTCAAGTTTGCAGCAATCTTCTTGTAAAAGTCCTGAGACTATAGTTTGTACTACATGTCAAGATCACATGCTTTCTCACTCATACTTGCCTGTCCTCATAGAATATATATTTTAAAAATAACTAGGCTGGAGAAATGGCTCAGTGGTTAAGAGCAACGGCTGCTCTTCCAGAGGTCCTGAGTTCAAATCCCAGCAACCACACGGTGCTTCACAACCATCTGTAATGTGATCTGATAACTTTTGGTGTGTCTGAAGAAAACTACAGTGTACTACTCATATACATAAAATAAACAAATAAAAAACTAAATAATTATACTTTGAAATTATATAATTTGTTTTATATTTCAATGTAGAAAAATAAAGATTTGATGATGTTAGCATTTTTGTTGGGGTTATATTTGTTTCTCTTTGTTTTGGGGTGTTGCTGGGGTCATAATTTTTAATAGTTACTTTATCTGCTTCATGCATATAATTATGTCGACAGATTTGTACAAAGATTGATATATGATGTACTTATATGTAATCTTAAACTAGTCACTAAATTTTAATGTAGGCATAAAATATGAAAATGAAATAGGCTATTATCAGAGGGCTAGTAGCTAGAAAACTATTCTGGATTCATAAGCTTGCATTCCGTCATGGCCACTGTGGAAAGAAAGTGGCCAGAAAAGCACAGCTATTCCAGCACAGCTATATTGATCTGAACAGATGGTAGCTTAGGTCACGGGGTGGATGGACTTGTGGATCCCTGCTCTAGGTGACAGTGTTCAATTAAGTTCTGCTATGGATGAAACAAACTAAGAATAAGATTATGTCACTCACATTTTGTTCACAAAGAAGTTTCAGATCATCTCTCTGAGGGGAACTCCCCACCCCCCACTGTGTCTCTAGGTCGTCAATCTGGCTTGGTGGATGGTGCATTATTGGACGGACATCACCAGCAGCAGTTGGATCCACAGTCAGTTCTTTCACCCTATAAACACACAAAAGTTACCTAAAATTAGCAAAGACTCATGCACACAAACAAGAAAATAACCATTTCAGTACAAAAGCAATTCAACTAGCATAGGAAGACTGATGATGTCACTTTATAGGTCAAATTTATCTGAAATCTGTGCGTTTGTTTAATGCAAGTTTAAACAATTTTATGCTTACTTCAACTGTAATTATTGCTCATAACCAGAGAATTTAGCAAAGTATACATATTAAATGCTTTAAAGAAATAAGCTATAATTAGAATTACATTTTATGATAGAAAAATTGTTAAGATCCATAAAGAAACCACTAATGAAACCAGGGAAGTTGATAAATCCTATGAAGATTTCAGCAGTAATACAGCTTAGCTAAAATATAATAATAAGTAAGAAATAATTTCATTCTCAGTTATTAAGACAGGGTCTCACTATGTATGCCTGGATGTCATTTGCAGATCACACAAGGTGGCCTCAAAGGCTTGTGCCACCATGACCACCTCAGTGTCTAAAGATCATCAGACTCTTGTCATTTTTAAAAGCTATATTTCCTACTGAAGTTAACGCACTTTTAAAAGGATATACTTTCTGAATCACAAGGATGTATATCTCCTTGCAGACTATTTATCACACAATAAAGATAAATATGAAAAAGTGACATCATCTTTTAAAAAGAAAAAGGAAAATATGGGACTTTAAATTCTAATAAACCTTTTAAAGAAAAAAAATGTTTTTTGTTTTTTTTTAACCTCACCCATTAAAGAAAATTAATACAGGACATAAAAATGCAGATCATGCAGTACAACCACCACCTGCTAAATGACGTGAAAATGAAAAATGACTTGAAAAAAGGAATAAATGAAATGTTTATATGCAGCACAATTCAAAACAAGCTAGTCAAAAAAAAATCTTAAGTATAGAATAAAGCAAGACCTGGTAATCGAAGGAGAAAAGTCGTCATAATCGTAAGAAGGAGAGAGATCAGGGCGACTGCCACTACCCTGGGAGAAGGGAATGTCTGAAGGACTAATTCCAAACTCCTTTACTCTGCAGTACCAAAACAGGGAGAATTAAGAGAGCTCTTGGTAAACACAGCAACGCACAGTTCAACCTTGTTTAGAAAGAGTATCCACACTGTTGTAAGAGTACAGTTAGAATAGAGTTCATAAATAGGCTTCCAGACTTACATTTTATTGATCCCCAACTAAGACAACAGAAAGAAAAAGGAAAATACAAAACAACCCCCCCTAAATCTTTCCTTTCTAGTTTACTTCTCTGTTTCTTATAAATCTTCCTAGAAACTTCTCACAGCAAGGCTACTACCTGAATCTGAAGGTCCCTTGCTTTAACTGCATGACCCAATCAATAGATGTTCTTCACGTGGACAGCGGCATATTTTATCAGCCTCAGTGAATCTACACTGTGAGTGTGTGCACCTGCGCTTGCATGCCTGTGTGCATCTCAGCGTCATACACACACATATATGTATCTGTGGAATGAGAACGTTGTCCATTTTATTTCCTAAGACCAGGACTCAAGCAGGCCTGCTGCTGAGCCGGCCTGTACTCCTCCCGTCCCTAGCTCTGGGGCTGCAGGTGTTCGCCGCGGTGCTCAGCTTTCTACATAGGCGCTTGGTCTTCATGCTTGAGCAGCAAGCACTTTACCGTGTGCACCATCATCCCTGCCCTGAGTTCTTCACAAACCAGCTATGAGAATGAAATTCATTATAATGTCTTAGGGTATCCAATGTGCTAACTTTAACTTACTCATTTAGAACTGCATTAGCTATGAAGCCTGGTTGTGTTTTTGTGGTTGGCGATTCTGATTATGAACGTGGGAGGTAAGTTTTAGGAATGGAACTTTAAAATGTTTTTGCTAATGACTATAACAGTTACATATAACTGAATTACATCTATCTTGCATCACCCGGCATTTTATAGTAGCCACTGTTTTTTTTATTTTTTTATTTATTTATTTATTTATTTATTTATTTATTTTTGGTTCTTTTTTTTGGAGCTGGGGACCAAACCCAGGGCCTTGCACTTCCTAGGCAAGCGCTCTACCACTGAGCTAAATCCCCAACCCCGCCACTGTTTTTTCAAATACTAGAACTTCTAACTTCTGGGCATTATGAGGACCTGGTAAGAATCTTATATTATCTTCATTTCATAGATGAGAAAACTGACTTGAGAAATCAAGTATGTCACTTGAATATGGTGTAACTAAAGCACAAACTTACTCGAGTCCAAATCATTTCTATGCCGTTTAAGATACTACGTGAATTCTATTTTTCTTAGAGGTATCTTTCTTCATAAGCCAAAACCACCTAGTCAAGTGTCATTAATATCATACAAATCAACTGAACACACACACACACACACACACACCCCTACTTGTATCCACATTCACGGTCACAGGTTTAATTTCAGATTGTCTCTTTACCCTCTTACTGGACTCATATGCATGCATACATATATTTCTTATTTCTTATATGCTTCAGAATCTCCTCATTGAGAAACACTATTAGTGATACCCACAGAATTTTTCTCTATTACATATCCTCCTGTGCAAGCCAAAAAACTAAAAAGCAAGCTTTCAATAACTTCTGTGTTTCTATCACTCTAAGTGCTTCCTTTACCGAGAGGGCACATCCTTTGCTTCAGAAACTGGTTCACAAGCATCTAGTACAGCTTTTCTTCTTGGAACAACCACTCCCTCACTATTCTTTATGGTCCACATTTCTCTCTTTTTTCTTCTGGAAACTTCTGTGTAGCTAATGATGACCTTAAACTCCTGATCCTCCTGCATTCCCTGACATGCTAGGACAGCAGGCAAGTGCCACATACTTGACAGTGTATCTCAATTCTACTAATTGGCTGAGTTGGACTTATCTTGATTATTAACTCCAATATGCTTTGTTATAAACTATCCCCAAACTCCTATAAAACACTTCTAAAATATAGTTTTAACTAAAATAGACTAATAAGTAATTTCCAAGTGTCGTGCTCAACACTTTACAAAGATCACTTCCTTCAGTTCCCAGGCCAGTGCTTTAACACAGGTGCGCTCGCTGATCCCAGCATGCAGAGCACGCTACGCCTTGGTGCCATGACGCAGGGAGGGAAGGCAGCAGGTACTCTGTCCTAAAAAGTCCTCTGCCATCTCCATGCGGAGTCTTAAAGGAGAAGTAAACAATTCGTAGACTGGGATGTAGCTTATCAATAGAGCATTTGTCTAGAATGGTCACTGCCCTAGTACAGTCTCTAGGAAGACAGTGTATAGTAAATTCCCTCCCTATCTCGCTAGGCACTATGGCGCACATCTCTATCCATCAACTGGAAGGCAGAGGCAGGAAGAGCAGGCATTTAAGGACATCCTCAGACACACAGTGAATTGGGAGGACGGGCTGGGTTAGCAAATACCTCAGACTGGTAGTCTAAGTAGTCAGAAATCTGACAACTTCATGTTAACAGAAATTTTTATTAGCTAAAGTCCTAAGACATGGATGGGGTTTGTTTTAATTCTATCAGGTATCTAAAACAAGTTTTTTTGATTCGGTAATACGAACCTACCACAAAAAGTATTCCCTATCCCTCCTTGAGGAACTCTGGGAAAAGCATCTAAGAATGATTTTTAAAAACTCCTACATACTAAAAGAAATATTAATGTCTGAGGCTAGGAACTCATAGCTCGAACTTTGAAAATTATTAAAAACTGGCCCTAAAGCTTTATTATATTTTGTATTTTAAGTAGCTATTCTATTTTGTACTTTCGTAGATTTTTCTCCCATGAGATGAGAAGAGAACCCAGGGCCTACTTCATGCTTAGCAAACAGGGCCCCTGAGTTCCATCCCTAGGACAATCAACTAGTGCTTCTTAAAAATCCCTTCTATCATTTAAAATCTCTCTGGCTGAAACAAAAGAACCACAATATAAAAGTCTAAAATAATCATCAAAATATAGTTACTAATGTTACTCAAAGGTACTCATAGGTATGAAAACAACTTTATTTTAAAGAAATCAGGTGACCACGAGGTAGAGAGCAATAGGTTTGAGCAATTTTCTTTTCTGAAGGAACACAGAACTTTTATGGAAGCTAGTTAAGAGCTGCTTCCCAGATTCTTCTTGTTTCAACTGAAGAGATTTTGGTGGGGAGGGGGAGGCCTTTCCACATAGAGTTTGAGAAATCCAGATATAACTGAGAAACCCCCCTGCATCTGCTTCCTGAGTGCTGGGATTAAAGTGGCTTCAACTGCAGAGAGTTTATATGATAATAAACTCTGCCTGCCTCTGCCTTCCCAGTGCTGGGATTAAAGGCGAGCGTCACCACTGCCTGGCCAGTTTTAAGGTACTTTTCTATGTATAAGAATTTATATTTTTTTTAAAGATTTATTTAGTTATTTAGTTATTATATATAAGTACACTGTAGCTGTCTCCAGACACACCAGAAGAGGGCATCAGATCTCATTACAGATGGTTGTGAGCCACCATGTGGTTGCTGGGAATTGAACTCAGGACCTCTGGAAGAGCAGACAGTGTTCTTACTTAACCGCTGAGCCATCTCTCCAGCCCAAGAATTTATATTTTTAAGATGGAAAATAAAATCTCTATTTTGACTAAACAACAAAAAATGTTCTGAGAAAATTAAGACAATTTCCACATTAGAAGTAGGCCATGGGGTTGGGGATTTAGCTCAGTGGTAGAGCGCTTGCCTAGGAAGCGCAAGGCCCTGGGTTCAGTCCCCAGCTCCGAAAAAAAAAAAAGAAGTAGGCCATAAGTTATTTTATCTCTAGGCTAAAATCGTAAGTGTAACATCACTGTAGGCATTCAAACCTTCAGGGGCAAAGAGTAGATCCAGATGAGGTAGGGGAGGAGCACGTGTGGAGTTTCTCCATACATATGTATCAGAGTCTCAAAGAGAAATGTACTTATAAAGTTATGTAAATAATCACTCCAAAAAGAGTCTATGTGTGTGGGGGGAAGGGCGCCACAAAATAATAATTCTATCATAACTCAGAATTTCAAGGGCCTCTGAAACTATCATGACTGTAAGGCATAAACTCTTCTAGTTCTCAGTGTTTGTTAAGATGTAACAACTCAATTGTTTACTGAAGTTGGACATGTTACTGATGTGAATAACATAGCCACATGCAGCACCAGAAAGAACTGTTTACTTAAATGATACATGCATGCCGTGTGTGTGTGTGTGTGTGTGTGTGTGTGTGTGTGTGTATTTAATTGAATACCATCAGGAATAATTCCAGCACAAAGCAGAACAATTTAAAAAATTAACTCCCTAATTTCTAATGATCTATAAAAATATTTAATAATATTATATAATAATAACAAGAATTTCCATCACTGAAACTTAGTAAATATTATGAATCATAACTTGCTGAAATGGAAACATACAATCACATTATGGGACAAATAATAAAGATGTAAGTCTTATCTAATTATACAACATTTTTCTACCTTTTTTTCAATTTTACAAAACAATTCTAAATCATTTTAAAGAAAATGTAAAACTTTATTTTGAAATTTTGAAGAGAAATGGGATAAAGCTTGACCTATAGGGTCTTCTGGTAGCTGTGATACAGACTTCATGGTAGAGGGTAGAATACCATGGAACTGGTGATCATTTTGCCTCCGCATCATCAAAGGCTACAACACCATGCCTGGCTTCCCTAGATTTCAAATTTAAAATGTAGGAATCACTTTCATACCTATTTGCATATCTTAATGTATTAAGAGTGTTTTCACAGGATGCCATTCCTGGAGAGATCGTGGCAATCTACAAAGGAGAAGCAAAGATAAAATCATAAATAATCAAGATAATAATTGTGACAAATAGCTCAGTAAGATCTAACTTACAATCTACTTTTAAATGGTTATACTGACATAACTCTAAATATATCTATTTATTACATATAACCATTATAAGATTTAGTTACAAATTTTCTCAAGGTACCAGAAAGTCATTTAAAATCCAGCAGAAATGCCAGCAGAAACTGAAGGCAAATATTTAGAAAAAGGAACAAGGCAGACTGGCCCTCCTATTTCTGCTAATGGAATGGTACTCTTCCAGAGACAACGCCCCGCCATGTCACACAGGACTACTGAAGTCTCTTTAGAGTTCCTGGTGAAAGGCAGGTTGGAAGTGGAGAGTGAATGCGGGGAAAGGCAGACTGTCCAGTAAGACAGGAAGGAGGCAGGCTGAGGCGGGGAACTCCAACTGTACACAAGGTTGCACAGACTGTGGGTGGTTACCCAGCTTGCCATGGCTACAACAAGCTCTAAGCAATAGAGCCAAGCACATGAAGAGATGTTTGCTACCATCCCCACCCAGGAAACAAGGGCGTGCGAGTGAGTTAACATCTGCTGAATGAAGTGTTCAGGTGTTAGAACTGAAAGGTGGGATAGTATAGATGCAATATAATGCTTTCCACCAAATTGGTAGGGATCGCATCTTAAGTGGAATCTATCTAAATAGAAGGGTAATTAACTATAATTAGAAAAACCTGTAACTTTCATAGATATTTGTTTTACTCCTTCAAGATAAAAACAAAAGCAAAACCAAAACAAATAACAAAAAATCCAAAGCCAACTTACCATGCAAGTGCGAGAATTCTCACCTATGAAGGAATCTCTCAACACCTGAGTGAGTTTACTTGCTCGGAAAGGAGTGTGGGGTTTATTTCTACCTAAGGCTCGGATGCACTCCTAAAAAGTAAGAAAACATCCCTTAGCAGTTTCGCCTTATTAAAGGGTCATTTTAAGCACTTTAAAAAAAAAAAGATTTATTTATTTATTATATATAAGTACACTGTGGCTGTCTTTAGACACCAGAAGAGGGCATCAGATCCCATTATAGATGGTTGTGAGCCACCATGTTGTTACTGGGATTTGAACTCAAGGACCTCTGGAAGAACAGTCAGTGCTCTTAACCGCTGAGCCATCTCTCCAGTCCCCATTTTAAGCACTTTTTAAAAGACCAATGAGCTGTGAAAAGTCTTAATTTTATAGTTCTTAACAATGGTTTCTTAAATATTAATTCAAGAAAATGAATAACAACAAAAACAAACCTCAATTATTCTAAAACCTGACAATATAGCACTGTTCAAATGTCAGGCAACAGGAAAGTCGTAACAAGTTGAGGTTTTAAATGGAATGCCCAAAGCTACAGTGGCCTTATTGTAATCCTTCAACTTTCTAATTTTCGAGTAAGGGGGAAAATATAATAACCCTTTAAATTATTTTGGTCTACGTTTCACTTGCTTTTTTTGTGAACAGTATTCTGGGTTTTTTTTTTATTTTTATTTTTTGTTTTAAAACATTTTTCACCTTGTCCTACCCCTTTAAGGTTGATGCCTGTGGGTCTTTAGGAGGCATAGACCTAGAGAGGACACCATATACCTCCTTTTTGGGTTCTGTCTGATAGGTAGGAAAATTCTTTTCTTAGTTCAATTCCATAGTTGTCTGCCACTACGAAAGCCAGACTAACTAGAGCCCTTTTACCATCTAGCTAAGCAACCCCAGAAACGGACTGTTGATTTGTTTCCTAAGAACAATAAAAATATGTGCATGGAAAAATTCTATGTACAATAAAATCTATAACTTCTAGTATGACAATTTAAATTTGTGAACCTTTTCTTTTACAAGGTGATACAGGTTTTACAAGTGAGTAATCAGACTTAAGGTCAGAAGCAAAAGGTCTTTCATAATTACATTTTCCTTACCTTGAGTGCTAAAAGGCTTTTATTAATTTCAGCACCTTCAAGCCTGGTTTGCCTGTCTGCACTGGACGTATCAGCTCCTCTTTCGTTCCCAGCCAGGTCGATGAGAGAAAATTTACCATGTAGTTTCCCCTTCCTCCTAAGAATGATCTGAAACACTGCATGGCTCCGAGATGAGTGTGCATTTGCAGATGTCTGACCAGATGTTCTAATGGGATTAAGGACAGATTGACACATTAACACTTGGATTTGCAGTTATCACAGTATTCTCTTTTGGCTCTGCTTTGCTGGGAGGCTGAACCCACAGGACCTGACCCAGGAGTTCCTGTTCAGACTCACCTGCAGCTGTTGCCGATGTCGATGAGCTTCAGCACGTCTTCCACACACTTGACCTCCCGTTCCTGCAGCCCTACCACTTGCACCTGCTGCTTTCCATCCTCTAGGACTCTTAACTTTGTTTTCCTATTTAGTAAGTCAAACACCTGGAGAAAACCAGGTTTGAATCAGAAAACTAGCTTTGAAAAAAAAATCACCTCTACAAAAGCGAAAATAAGACTTATTTTCAGAAAAATGTTCAACATTGAAAGTTGAAAAAACATCAACTATTATATTTACAATCATATAAATCTTGTGGTAGTGGAGTTCATAAAACAAAGCAATGTACTGAATATCACCAAACTGTATACTTAAAAATGGCTAATATATATGAATAGACACATATTATATATAAAACATATATATAAACATATAAACAGGGCTGGAGAGATGGCTCAGTGGTTAAGAGCATTGACTGCTCTTCCAGAGGTCCTGAGTTCAATTCCCAGCAACCACATGGTGGCTCACAACCATCTGTAATGAGATCTGATGCCCTCTTCTGGTGTGTCTGAAGACAGCTACAGTGTACTCAGAAACATAAAACAAATAAATCTTAAAAAAAAAAAAAAACCATATAAACATATAAAACCACAATTTTTTTCTTACAAAGGTCTGGGAACTAGAAAGCAATTCAGTTGGTAAAGTGCTTGCCAAGCAAGTACAAGGACCTGAGCTTGATCCCCAGAAACAGGGCAGTAATCACAGTATTGGGCAGGTAGAGACCCTGGAGCACACTGGCCATCTAGCCTATCCTAACTGTCCAGCTACAGGCCACAGTGAAAGTCCCTGACTCAAAAAAGCACAAGACGTACGGCTCCTGAGACATAACCCCTGAGGCTGACCATGAGACTCTATATGTACACATTCACCTTCACATGTGCGTAACCACATACATGCAACTCATAGACCCACCCCATCCACAAAAGAACACAAACCTTCTCACATACCTTTCCACTATAAATTTCAAAAAATGTTGCATATACTTGGAGTTCTAGTTTCTTATAGTTTGGCTTCTTCAGCATTAAAAACACATCTCGAGCTGTTGAAAATTTTAAGATACAACAATTGTATAAATTCCTTTTCTATTTTTAGAAGAATCAGTTAAAATTAGGTTAATAGTGTCAATAAAAATAAAGCTGTAAAAGAAGCTATTCTCTTTTACATTCCACGAAAGGCTGCTACTGTTTATCCTTGAAAGGGGTCAATGTGAAGCTCAGTTGGTAGCCTAGCATGCACAAAGCTTGGGGTCAGCTGTATGTGTGTAGGGAGGAGGGGCGATCCAGTAACAATTACATAGTTTATAGTAATCTCTAATGGAGATTACTCCATCTTTATTAGTGACCCAATATATTAAGATGTTTTTGTCACCAAGAACTTAATCTGACATTTCTTTTATGACTTTGTCTTTTTTTAAAAAAGATCTCTGTTAGCCTCAAATTTGCTATACAGCTGAGAATGACTGTGAATTCAGATGATCTTGCCTTTGCCTCTTAAGTAGTAGGATTACAGATATGTGCTACCATGCCTGACATTTCTTTTCAAATCATCTGAAATCGAACAGTTGATCTAATACACTGTGTATAGCTGGACAATAGATATAAACAATACAGAGCCTTTCTCAAGCAGACCTGTGTAATGATCAAGAATATCATAAACTCTGTACACAAAGGACACTCACCTGCTAATGCATAAATTCCCTTAGAGCAATCCTGGTTCTTTCCTGAAAAGTCACCACCCATAGTCTACATTGGGAAAGAAAGTAGACTTTAGGCTGTGTAACTAAACTTTCAGAGGGAGACTACAGCATCATAGCAGGATACAACTTTATCAAATGACTTACGTGAGTTTTCCCACTTCCAGTCTGCCCATAAGCAAAGCAGGTAGCCATGCCCCTTTCAAATATTGTTTCCACCAGTGGCCTGGCAGTAAATCTGAAAAAGGGGAATGAAAACGTGTGTCACAAATATAGTCAGATAAGCAACCCAAGTACTATAAAGTTTATTTCATTAACAAAATATAGCAGGATCTTAAATATTAGATTGGTAATAATGAACCAAAAATCTTTTGAATCATGAATTTTAAATCCAAACACTTTTATCAAGAAAAATAGAAAACAAAACAACACATTTTGGGGCCATTTTCTGCCTATTCTTACATTGTTAAAATAAAACCCTTGCTTTGGGATTACAAAAACTCTTGGCAAGTACTTTCTGCAATCTGTTGGCTGTGAAGGTGGTTTCCTTCCAATAATGTGTTCAGATGCTTGAGAAAATTTGAAGAAAGCTAAAAAAAACAATTGCCAGTTCTGATTACAATTCCCATTTTAAATAGATACATCAAAGTGTACCTATTTAGTATTCCAGTGTCCTTTGTTTTTCTCCCAGTTTACTGGTCTAAGATCACAGAAGCTCGTCTAACAATATTTCACTGGTAACATTTTCAATTCTTAAGATTCTTATTAGCTCCAATTTTTTGTTTTGTTTACTGGGAATTTTGACAAAATGAAATTAGGAAATAAACCATAGCATCCGAATAAATACAAAGCTATTTCTGCGTGGAATATAACAGCAATGCTGTAAAAATCTGTTGTGACTATTAGAAGTAAGAATGTTTATTATGTCAAAAATCTATATAACATAAAAATTTAGGGTGTCTATTTTATGTGTACAAATCAGACTCCTATAAGTTGAATGTAAACTAAAAATTCCATTCACTAAAACCACCTTCAAACTTAAAGATGATTTAAAAAATAGGCAAATTTAAGTAGATTTTACAGTGGTTTTTAACTTTTATTTGTAAACATACCGTAGGTAAAGATTTGGAATAATAAGTAATTAACACACAATAAGCATTTCAAATTTATTAGTACAAGGATTAAATGGAAAAATGTATGTTTTCTGTGCCTCACATACCATTACTTATGACAGTACTTCCCAGAATGTGTTCTTTCCTTTTATTTTATGTGTATGAGTGTTCTGCCAATGGGTATCTCTGTGGGACACCTAAGGGCAGTACCCATGGACAATAGTAATGCATGTTAGATGACCTTAGATAATCTGTGACTGGTTCTAGGTGGCTGTGAGCCATATTGGTACTGGAAAAATAGGTCTTCTGGAATAACAGCTAGTGTTCTCAATGCAAAACCATCTCTCCAACACCTTTCAGAAATATCATATCCATGTGTATATGATATGTGTAAATTAACTATTAGTTAGCATAAAAACAAACTTTCAGGAGTCTGTGTTCCTAGAGCTTGCTATGTAAACCAGGCCAGTCTCAAACTCAGAGATCCTCCTACTATACCCAGGGTAAAAAAACTGCTAATCTTTTGAAGTATTATAGAGATCACATTTTTTTTTCTTTTTCTTTTTTTTTCGGAGTTGGGGACCGAACCCAGGGCCTTAAGCGCTCTCCCACTGAGCTAAATTCCCAACCCCTAGAGATCACATTTTAAACTCAAAGAGTTTCTTATATTTTTTTCAATTAATGTCAGAATAAGAAAGCACATTACACCCCTGGAGAACTGTACTAAGAACATTAAGTTGTCAAGAAAGTAATAAAATTGTAAGATTAATTTAAAACAAATTCACTTACCTGTAAACCATTTCATTAGGAGCTGAGTCATCAAAGGCATAATCAAAACGAAATGTCTGGTTTTCTAAGTACCTTGTTAAGTCTACTTTCTGTTTGGGTTCATGAACCATCACAACATCTTTACTAGGGATTGTGATGACATCAAGATCTTTCATCTGAGTTTCTAAAAGAATAAACAAAAATCAATGTTCAGGAATTTTCACAGAGTTTGATCTAATGACCCAATTTTTAAAAAAATGATTTGAGGTCTTTATAAAATGATTTTAATTTTCTGTGTGAATGTACGCACACACACCATGGTGTGGCATGTGTGTGGGGATGAGAGAACACTCTATCTGAGTCAGTTCCATTCCTCCCCATGGGCTCTCACGGATCATTAGGACTTGCAGTAGGCAGACGATCCTGGAACTCACAATCCGTCTCCCTGAGGTCCCCAGTACTGGGTTACAGACATGGTCACCACGCCCGACTTCTAAACTGAGTCCCCTACAAAGCAGCATACCTTTTTTATTGAGTGGTCGTTTTCTTACACAAACACATATCCTATGTTCATCAATCTAGGAATTAAAAAATATTATTTTACTGACTTATAAATGCTATAAAAAAAGAAAATAATCTATGGTTTTTAAATTTTTCTTAACATAATTATGGTGGTTAAGTTTTAAAAAAGTTAGCATTGTACAAATTTTAATTGTTACTAGAATTCTGAGCACTGTGAAACTTTATTTTTGATAAACTATTACTTAGTAAATAAAAATTTTATAAGTATTATTCTTAGCATCAGTTCTTATTAAGAAGGTACTTCCTATTCATTTCAAGACATGATGCATAAAATAAAAGTAAAAATTTCTATTCTACAAATTCGTATCTTTTCAAAATGTTTATTGTAGGTAACGTTAGCAAAGAATACTAACAGGAAAAAAACAAAATAAAACAAAACAAACAAACCAAAAACCCCCAGTATTCTCACACTACTGAATAAAATAACTAGTTTTATGAATGACAATTAAAAAACCCATTTTTTAATTATATGCACATATTATAGTTATGTGCATGTACGTGCTGGATGCCCCTGGAACTGGAGGTAGTTAGATGGCCTGACACAGTGCTGCAGGGAACCTTGAGGACCCAAACTGTGTCCTACACACACAGCTGATTGCTCATAGGAGGTGGAGATGAGCCACCTCTCCAGCCCCATTAATGACAAAGCTTATTTTAAAGATAAAAATTACTTTCAATACATGATTTCTTAGAATATTCTCCTCTTGTCGCTGCTATTTTAAAGTTTGACAAATTGTCAGACTAAAACCATGAGTTCAGGTGCAACAGATGAGATATCTGGCAGTGTAGCAAGGTCTAAAATATACAGGAACACAAGTTTATGAATAAGAAACCTATCAGGGTCTATAACATTCTGCTTAACACAAATGTTTGGTAACCAAACACTCTCTATATGATAGGTCAATTCTTATTTCTCCTTGGAAGAGCATCTTCATTGTGCAGCAGGTAATGAACTACAGAGTAGTTCTCAGCACTGGAATTCTGGTCTATTATAGCCCTTTAGGAGTGAAAGCCAGAATAATGTGTATTTAAAAATAACAAATTAGTTTAATAGTAAACCAGTATGATTTAACCAAAGTTAAATAAGCTTGGAGCTGAGATCAAAGCCTGTGTGAAGGTCAAAAAAGAAACTAGGTTTCCTCTGGACTCACTAGCTGATACACAGGCATCTGAAGACAAGGAGGCTTTGGCTGCAACGAGCAGATATGCGGACAGCACTTCTAATATTAAAACTAAAGATGAACAAAAAAAGAGGGGCCATGATTTTTCTGAAATTACAGGAACTGAACCTCATAAGGAAAGACGAAACCATACAGGTAAATAAAATATACGATTAGTAAGTATGAATGTTTTATCACCAATATGACATTTTCAGGTAATGATTCACAAAGGACCTTACAGGATCAGCTGTTGTGAGGGGTCTATAGTCCAAGCTCCCTCTGAAGTCTCTGATCATACACATAATCTCGTAATTTGGATTTGTGGCATCGACATCCTATTCAAAGACAGGATTTGAAACTTAATGATACTTATAATCACACGGTATGTGTTGCATATAATTTTGAAAGTTGCAAATCAGACACTGCCATTTGTTAACCAAACTCAAAATCATACTAAAACTATGACATAATTTCCAAATTCAGATTAATGTGTTCAAAATCACTTTCACATAAATAACACAATTATGTTAATCTGCATTTATCTGGTGAATTCCAAAGTTTCCTCACTAAACCTATCCTTTAACTGTTTAAAAAATCATCTATAATGCATTTCCTTTAACTATGTCAGAAAATGCAGCAGTGGAAGAGCACTCTGAGACACTGGCAGAGAGCCCTAGAAAGGCCGGAACTGGGGAAACACACTCTACATTCTAACTCTCAGAACTGCTCCATCTAGTGTTTCAATAATCTAAGCATCATGAGCCTGCACAAGGCACCGTGAGGTTCCTGCAGTCACATCCATAAAGACCCCTCCTTTCCCTACCCTGTCCATGACCACTCATCCTCCCAAAGGATCAGTATTTACTATTTACTTTTCCTCTGCCTATGCAAGTTCTACTGTCAACACATTAAAGGATTCTTTAAAACGTTTCGTCTGCAGATGAAAGCATGCTGTTTAGTTACATATAAATGTCCTGTTTTTAAATATAAACGTAGTCTTAAAAGTAAATTACAATATGGATTCATTCCCATTCATTCCCCTCTATTAGCTCTAAGATAGCCAAGATGTAACAAAACAACAAAAGCCAGTATGATATAGGACATAGGATCATGTGTTATCTTAAATATGATGTTATCTGGTTTTTTTGAGTCAGGGTTTCAAGTAGTGCAGGCTGACCTGGAACTTTGGTCCTCTACCTCCCAGGTGCTTGCTGAGAGGTAGGCTAAGCAGTTCAAAAGCAAGATAATATTTTAAAAGTTACAAAGAAAAAGAGAAAACAGGCCAAAGAATTGAATTCTGACTGCAATTCATTTTAAATTCGACACTGGTAAGGTTTTGATTTAAATTCTAAAAGCCGTGGTCAACAGCCTCCCTGCAATGAATAATGAATCACTGACACTCAAGTTCTGACTGCACTCGAGTCCTGACCTGTCACTGAAGTTTATTCTCACCTTCATAAAGGGACAGCAACCTGCCAGGTGGGAAGCAGAATGTGAAGAAACTGAACGCTCCCTGGGATGTTTAAGGATTACAAGTTCCCTCAGGAAACACCAGGTGGCACTTGTGCTAAGTGTCAATAAACTGTATTCTGTGTAGTCTTCTGGAGTCAGGTCTCAGACAACCTAAGCTGGTTTCAAACTCACCATGTAGCAGTGATGAAGCCTTGAACTTCTAATCCCCCTGCCTTTACCAATTCAAGTGCCGGGAATACAAACGCTGTACCAGCAAGCCTAGCTTTGTATTATTTATTTCAAGAAGATAGTCTTAGGTAACCTTCAGGTGTAAACTAATGTTTCAGGTTGAGCACTACGTCATGTTTAAATTCTACAACAAAACATATGAACTGTAGGCTCAACACAGTTTAAGGGCACTTGAAAATACTATTAAAAACAGCTTGATGCCTTACATTATACAAATTCTGTGATTTAATAGAAACAGTACAAATAATGATACAGATATGGTAACTTCTAACATGTAAAGATTTTCCAGTTATTAAATATTTGCTAACATCTGAAGAGAACAAAAGAACAACACAATAGAGACACACTCACTTTATGTGCAATAAATCAAAATATTGTTTCTCCAATTTTACCATACCTAGTTGGACCAAGATATGTCCAAACAATAATTTTCATTTACATCTATTGTGGGTAGTTTTCCAAAGCTTTCTATTTTCATGTAGATCTTTCTAAATAAAAGCCTATAAGTTTTCAATATTATAATACATAGTTTATGATTCTACATACAAATACTTACTTTCAAGAATAGACCAATTTTAGGGCTAACATATAACACTAAACTTTAACTGTAATAAGTGAATGCAATAAAAAATCTGTACCAGTAATTTGTTTTTTAAAAACGTACACATTATTTTCACACTTCAATTTAAGAAGTCCTTAGATTTATTTTAAAATCAACTATTTTCACTGATATAACCTAATCTTCTCTACAAACAACAAACACTTTTGAATTTACATTACAAACCTGGGCTCTTTTTTCTCTAAGTTCTTGCTGTTGCAATCTTCTTTTTTCTCGTTTTTCTTGCAATTTTTCTACTTCTTTCACACAATTAGATTTTCTACGTGCTAAAAGGAAAAAGATGAGCTGCAGAAGCACAGCTTTCTTTTTATAGAATTACATTTAACATATAGATATTTTATGAGTAACTTAAGCGCATGTGCGTGCACACACAATGTCCACAGTGATGAACATGCCGAATGCCCAGATGAGCTTCACTATGAGCTGCTTTAACAAAAGCAGGAACAGGACATCATACAGATGAGCCAGGGAATGACTCGGACACACTGACACATGTCATCTCTTGGTTTAGAATCACAGACCTTTGAACTGAAAGGATCAAGAAGTATAATTTTCTTCTACAATCAAAAAACAACAACAACAACAAAAAAAAAAAAAAGCCCCAAAAACCTAGCCAGAATTTTAAATTCAAAACAATTGTTACAATCTCACACCAAATGTTATATATCTCCAATTAATTAGCTAAAGTACTAAACACAAATTATACTTTGTTGGCGAGTGTAATCTTTAGCCAAGTTTGTCTTGGATTGTTCACTACATAGGAACCTGTAAGGCTGACCAAGAGAGACTACATGTACGCCTAAAACGACGGAGTCCTTGATCCAGTATTTACATACAAGGAGGTCCAAACTCCTTTTTTGCAGCTTGAACTGGAGATATATCTGAAACGCTACCATTCTGTTGTGCAGAAGATGACTGCTCAGGAAGTTGACTAGGCCGTGCGCGTGCTGAACCAACCACTAGAAAACAAAGTTAATTCAGGAAAGTTAAAAGCTAACCATGGTAAAAGAAAAAGGCATCCTCATGTCAAATCTGATACATAAATACTACACTCATGCCAGGTACAATGGCTCATACCTAAATTGACACAACTAAAAGATATTTTTAAAGTACTATTTACATCAGGAAAGAGGAAGGCAGACCTCTGAGTTTGTGGTCAGCATGGATTTCATAGAAAGTTACAAATAATAGTCTTAAAATGCAAACAAAAACTGGTGTGATTTTAGCTACAAAACTACTCACCTAACTAAATTGACTTTTAATAATCATTTTTAAAGATGCACATGAAACCCATCTTATACTTCCAGAATGTAAAGACATTCCCTATAGTGTATGTGCAATTTAAAAGCATCCTCCCTGCCCCACCTGGGCATCCAGTCCATAGACATACAGCTACTAAACCCAGACAATATTGCTGATGCCAAGAAGTGCATGCTAACAGGAGCCTGATATAGCTATCTCCTGAGAGACTCTGCCAGAGCATGACAAATACAGAGGTGAATGCTCACAGCCAACCATTGAACTGAGAATGGGGTCCCCAATGGAGGAGTTAGAGAAAGGATTGAAGGAGCTAAAGGGGTTTGCAACTGGGTAAGAACAACAATACCAACCAACCAGAGCTCTCAGGGACTAAACCACCATCCAAAGAGTGCACATGAACAGATCCATGGCTCCAGCTATGAATGTAGCAGAGGATGGCCTTGTTGGGCACCAGTGAAAGGAGAAGCCCTTGGTCCTGCCAAGGCTGGACCCCCCTCCCCCCCAGTGTAGGGAATGTCAG
This sequence comes from Rattus norvegicus, assembly GCF_021556685.1. NCBI lineage: Eukaryota > Metazoa > Chordata > Mammalia > Rodentia > Muridae > Rattus > Rattus norvegicus. The sequence continues at coordinate 40,122,087 of NC_141535.1, forward strand.
GGCACGGAGGCAGCAAGAGGTGGGTTGTTGGGTAGGGGAACACCCTCATAGAAGAGGGGGGAGAGGGATGGGGATAGGGGATTTATGGATGAGAAACTGGAAAAGGGGATAACATGATAACATTTGAAAATATCCAAAAAAAAAAAAAAAAGCAAGGCAAATTCTAATTGTCTCCCTTTTCTTTTTTTGCACATAAAGTAAATACCATCATGCTCAAGAAACTATGGAACACTGGCATTTTAAGAGAATGCAAAGGACCAGGACTTGGGGAATCCTTTCTACTAATCTCTTAGGGTGTTACCTCTGTCTCTGTTTTTTTTGAGACAACAAATAATGTGAAGTAAATACTATTTTATGGACAGAAAAAAAGAAAAGTATTCCCACTTCTGAAAATATACACAGTTCAGACACACAGAAATCAAATGTAAAAGTCCTCCCAACCTTCCTTACAGTCCAGACTCCATTCTTTTCTCCCCAACATACAAATCTTCAGTATTTTACCACTGTAGATATCATAACAATGCAAAAAGAGACTTAAACCTGGGCTAAAGAGACTCTGTCTCAAATGCACCCAGGCTCAGGAAATTTATATAAATTCTTCAACAATTTGAAAGGTGGTGGTGAAAGGACTTTCTCCTCTCTCCTTTAGTCTCTTCTCTGGTGCTTGTGGCCCACCTTGTACTACCATCCATCCATGCACACAGAGCAACAACTGCACAGTAGTCCTGAATCAAACAACAGTAAACGAGAAACTAGTCTTGTCCATGTGTCCTGGCTGTGAAACTCAAAGTCAACTATAATGTATGCCCATTTAAACTTTCTTTTGCCAACTCCAAACCTAACCATTTCTCAAAGCCTTAGTCAGAAATTACGATCAAGCCAATGATAATGAATGGGACACCATCATCATCTGAATCCTTCCTCTTTCTTTCTCTAATGTCCACCTCCATTTTTTTAAAACTGAGTGAGTCGAATAAACAGTACATACTGAGTCTCTAGTCACCACATACATTTACACTGCTTCTGTTTTGTTTTACTGAGTCTTGCTTTGTAGCCCTATTAGCCTAGAATCCCCTATACAGACGAGATCAGTTTCCAACTTGTAGGGAGGTTCCTCCCTCTACTTCCTGAGTTCTCAAACTACAGGCATGCCTCGCCATGAGTAGAATGTATTTCTTAAACAAGAAAAAGATTATTAATGCTATTGAGATATTAGGAAATAAGGAACCCTAATGTTAAAATTAGCCATGTATGGTTTGAACACCAAGGGTAATATTAACTTTTTATATACCTCATCAAAGTCATGCTAAAAACTTCAGGATAAAGATTAAGAAATAAAGTTTTACTTTACCTCTATTATCTCTGGGGGGAGGGTCGTTCTTAATAGATGCCACAGTCCGTCGGTTCTACAGAAAAAAGTAGTATTTACTTATTTTTTTTTCCCCCTTCATTCCTCACAAGTATCACTGCCTTGGCTATTTTTAATTAAATGAAAGTAAACAGGCAATAGTAACATGAAGCCAAATGAAGAAAAACTATAAATAATAAAAAAAAAAAAGCTAATTCATCAACAGTCAACGTCCTTTAGGAGGTTTCTATATCCAAATTCCCCATATATTAATGATTGTGAGCCTAGCCTTTAACAGCTGAGCCATCTCTCTAGCCCCCCATATATTAATGAATATGAGAAAGATATTGCTCTAAAGACCTTATCCACTGCAGTTTCACACAACTCTACGGAATCATTATTTTCTTGATTCCGAGCTCAAGTCAGGTGTAGAGATCTTATTTACGAAGTTCTGTAGTACAATTTTTTCATCATCACTCAGAAATGAATACACCAACATCCACCCACCCACCCTCCGCTCCCCAGAGGGTAGGGAAAAAGAGAAAGAGAGGTGAAAGAGAAAATTTTGTAGTTTTGCTTCTCAGACTATGGAGAGAATTTTCCAAAGGCCTTTTGATGCTCAGGTTTGGCTATTCCATCACTGATCCACTACAGCCCGAGTGAATGTTGAAGTGGGGCTACGTGACTACACTATATTCTACCTTGCCAAAACTGTGTACAGGTGGGGGATCTCATATCTGAAAAGCACTACACTAGAAATGTTCCACATTTCTTCACATCTCAGAATATCTGTGTAAGTGCTCTCATGTGTGTGAAATCAGGTATTTTGGTGACAGGACTCAACTTTAAATGCACATTCATTTGTGTTTCATATATACCTTGAATACACGGAGTCTGAAGTTTTCGTGTGTGTGTGTGTGTGTGTGTGTGTGTGTGTGTGTGTGTGTGTGAACACAGGAGGGCATCTGGTGTCTGCTGTCATGTTCTACCTTATCCTGGAGTCCGGGTTTCTCACTTGAACTGGAACCAGGCTGACAGCCGGCAAGCTCCGGCAATCCTTCCACCTGCCCCCCCGAAGCTGTAGTTACAGGGTCATAGCTGCTTTAGTACTTAGTTATGTGGATTCAAATCAACAATGGTGGTACAAGGGCCCTTACTCAGGGACCTCCAACCTCCCTGAGGATAACGTTATATATTTATGGTGTAGCTTCATTCTAACTGAAATTCATCACATATGTGCAATTTCTTTTCTGTGATCTAATGTTTGTTCTCAAAAACTTTGCATTTGGAGGCTGGCAAGATAGCTCAGCAGGTAAAATTACTTCCTGCACAAGTCTAAACAGTCAATCCTAAACGCCCTCTCTACAAAAAGAGTCAGATGTGCTGTGAGCTGCCACACAGTGTGTGATGCGCTTGCTGTGTCCGGCAGCAAGACAGGCGTCCAGAGCACACGGCAGGAGGGGAGAGCCAACGATGGAGGGTGGTCCTCTGAGAGCTGCCTGAAAACCATGGCATGCACACACCTACGCTCACACAAACCATGAATAAAATAATAACAAATAAAAATTAAAACCTTGGATTTTTGGAGCTCTTTCTATCTTGGATTGAGGGACTGGTAGTAAATTACACCTTTGAATCTAAGGAGGTAGTCAGTGTTGATTCCTTTATTCAGATGAAATATCAAAGTACTCTGAAACAAACATGGCCAGTTATCCTAAAAAGACTTCATTAAGGGTTTCAAAGACTTGACTACTGCACAGGCAGCCAACTTCTGGTCCCATTTACATAGCTACTAAGAGTGAATTCACTTAAAAACAAACTCACAGCAAATAATGTAGTTAAACTCAATCCCACACTGAAATTAGATTAGGTATTATTTGGATAGTGGTATTATCTCTCAAAGTGGAGCCGCCCGGAAGTCAGTAGTTTTAAACGTCATTGGGTGATCTTAAAGGAAAGCAAAGATTAACAACACCCTGAGGCCTGGGGATATATGGAGCTCGGTGGTAGGATGCCAAGGCAAAGGGGAATTACTGAGCTCGATTTCAACATGGGAGTGGGAGGTGGTTGATAAACTGAAGCTGTGCCAATCCATTCAGGCTATGTAGGAAGCAGTGTATGAAAACACTGCACACTTAGTAAGGACCTTCACGCAGGAACTCTCACTTCGCTTGTTATCTGAACTCAAACTCTGATTTACATTCACATATGTAATTTCAGAGCAGAGTAGTTTGTAGATGGTTAAGTGTCTATAACACATTTGCATGTTTATGCATGTTTTCCTTGCAAAATATGGAGTTCCTATAGGCTTGCAAGTCACATCAAATTCATCTGTGTATTCTAACATAGCACAAGGTAGAAGTCAGTAGACACCACTGAATCAGACATTAAGAAGCACAGTTTCAACAACTTGGCAGGACTCTGGTTGTATTTTTTTTTTTTTTTTTTTTTTTGGTTCTTTTTTTTCGGAGCTGGGGACCGAACCCAGGGCCTTGCGCTTCCTAGGTAAGCACTCTACCACTGAGCTAAATCCCCAGCCCCTCTGGTTGTATTTTCATGCAGTTTATTAACAGTACAGAGTTTTGAGATACTAGAAGCAGAGCTATCTCTAGTGGATTTCCACCTTGGAGAACTACAGCTACTAGGGAGCATGTGGCATCACCCTTAAAAGTCTCTCCTCGGGCTGGAGAGATAGCTCAGCAGTTAAGAGCACCCGACTGCTCTTCCAGATGTCATGAGTTCAATTCCCAGCAACCACATGGTGGCTCACAACCATCTGTAAAGAGATCTGATGCCCTCTTCTGGTGTGTCTGAAGACAGCTACAGTGTACTTATATATAATAAATGAATAAATCTTAAAAAAAAAAAGTCTCTCCTCAGCAACAAAACACAGGTAGCTAAACTACGCTTCTCATTTCTCAACATTTTAAAATTACAAAGCCAGAACTTTAAAAGATTACCAGAGCGTGTATTAATAAACAGCTATCTTATCAGTAAGTGCTCATTCAACACTGACAAGGGAATTGCTTTGACTCATCTCTCCCGAGAAGCTCTCTCTCAAAAAATAACTAGGCAAGGAGTTTTCATGATCTGATCTAAAGAGTGTCATGAATTATGAACTGGGCAACCTGACTTATGAAGGTGTGTACGGCCTGCACTGATACAGATGGTGGACAAAACTTATAAAAAAAAATGAACCTATCAATACTTAACACATACTATATACATTCTTCATTGTCTCAAATCAGCATGCATACACGTGCACTCGCCCCTAACTAACCTTTACAATTTTGTTTACTTTTGAGGATGAGGAGGGTGGAGGTATTTCTGGACTTGGCTCAATGTCTTCATCAGGTACAAGGTCAGGGTTAAGTGAAAAGATGCTTTCCAAGTCAATCTGTACAAATAAACACAGTGAGTTATAGAGCAAATGACTTCAATCCCAAGTTTCAGACTATTCTGTAAACTAGATTGTTTAGAGCAATAGTCCACATATATTTTACACTTGATTTTAAGAGCTGTTAGTAAAAAGTGGCCTTCAAAACTACATAATTGTTATTTACATATAGCAACTTTTAAGTTGTGTGCCCTGAGCTAATGAACAGATGATGTATAGAGAGAAGACTTTCTTTCTTTGAGCTCATTTTTACAACTCACTGGGCAGATTTTTCTTTTTAATATACAGTTGTTTTGCCTACACAAATGACTGCATACCACATGCATACTTGGTGCCCTAAGACCCAGAAAAGTGTTGAATCCCCTAGAACTAGTTAGAGATGGTTGTGAGCCACCATGTTGGGGCTGGAAATTACATCAGGGTTCTCCATCAGTCTCAACCAGTGACCATCTCTTCAGTTCCTATTTGACAGTTCTTAAAGGAAGGATACAGAATATCTCCATCATATAAAATTATAGCTTAGTATTTTGTTTTGCCATCAGAGTCTTGACTAGAAATGATGTCTATAAGTAACCGCACCTCTTTTCCTTTTGTGTCTCCATTTTCTATCCACTCGACTGTGACACTTTCATTATCTTCATTTAATGATGTCACCATTGCCTGGTGTATTCGGCCTAAGTAGGAATAAAACATAAGAACAATGAATGGTAGTATTCTTAGAACACGGTTAACTACAACTTAGTGTCTGCATACCCACATACATGCACATACAGTCATACATGTATGATCTGTCATTCTTACAAGCGACTTTTACAAAGTAGACTTTGTCCATTAGGTTTATAGCATCAGGTCCAGAAACTCAGGGTATTTGTTAAGATCAAAGTGTGTGTGTGTTGGGGGGAGAAATCAAAGTTTGTGGAGGGGAACTGGGAAGGGGGATACATTCGAAATGTAAATAAACCAATAAAAATTATATAAAAGTTAAACTTTACCTAAAAACTACAAACAAACAAGCAAGCAAACAAAAAGCCTTCCTGAAAAATGGTTACATTGACAGATAACTAAATTTTTATGCCATTAAACAGTTCTAATGATTAGGAAGTTAACTTGCTATGACTCCAAACTTAAACTGTGGTATTCAAAACTAAGATTCATAGGATTAACAGTTAACTATACTAATAAAAAGACCATTTATGGAGAAGAAATCACTTTAAATCATATACGGTGAGCACTAAAGGCATTACCTTTGTAGAGAAAAAAACAAAGGGACTCCAGAAAGGTTGGGAAGTACTAATGTAAATGTCCAGCTCGTATCTACACTTACTTCCTCTGATGGTGGTAATCTTGTCATCAGGACACAGAATATGATACACAGGGTTTAAACTGGTTTCCCTTCCCTTTCAGTGGAGCATGGACCTTACCAGTCAATAACTATAAGGCTAAATCATTATTTTAAGCCACTACACAATATTCCGTCTGTTATAATTTATGGAGATCTCTGAGGTTACAGTTTCACTGTATATCTGTCATTATACTCTTTCCACTTATTTTCTTAGGATAAATTCCTAGAGTCAGACTAAGATTCTCATATATGCATGCACCATATATCTATTATTTCATGTCTTCGTTCCATTTGATTATTAGTTAAATATAGACACTAATTATACATCCACACATTACCTAATAGAATGTTGAACATAACAAAGTTTTACAAGTATTCAAATGAAGCCCTAAGGTATTGATAACTTACTTTAAGATAATTACAACATTGTAAGGACCTAAAACAAAAACATGTATGACTGTAATGCTAATGCTGTATTAAAGATTAAGACTATCATTAATTTAAAATATTGTGTATAAAATTACAGCACCTCCCTCTTTCTCTCTCTTTCTCTCACAAACACACACACACCCCTCATAAATATTTGCAGAAGTCTTGTAAAAATTTCCAATTTTAACCAAACACAATTGTGCAAATCTATAACCTCAGCCTTTGGAAGTAGAATCGAGAAGTAAAGCCCTCAAGGCTACACACTGAGTTTAAGTTCAGACTGAGCTACATAAAACCCCATCTATAAACAATCAATCAATACTCAAATACTAAGAGCATTAGTACTAGCAACTGTAGTGTCTATTCCTGGTTGTCAACCTGACTATATCTGGAATAAACTACAATCCAGAATTGGAGGGCTCACCTATGATCCATTCCTGAGCTGGAAGACACAAGTTTCTGACCTGGATGTTGGCATGGAGATCTTGAGGCATGGTGGCCATGAAAAGCTTAGGCCCAGGTCAGGTAGTACATGCCTTTAATCCCAGGAGACTGAGGCAAGCAGATCTCCAAATTCAAGGTCAGCCTGAGATAAAACAAGTCCCAGAAGCAGGTGTGGTTTTACTCACCTTTAACCTGGGTCACACCTTCTGCTGGAGACCTACATAAGGACATTGAAGAAGGAAGATTCACTCTTCCGCTTGCATTTGCTTCTCAGCACGTCTGTTGGAATCTACTTCTTCCGAAGACTAGCTGAAACAATAGCCTCGTGGACTGAACAACTACTAGATTCTTGGACTTCTAATTCACAGCTGACTATTGTTGGTCATCATAACACAGACTGTAAATCATAATAAATTCCCTCAATATAGAAAGACATTCCATACATTCTGCGACTTAGAGAACCCCGACTAACACAGCAACTGGTACACTGATCGAGACAGGGGATTTGAATTTACTACATCTGAAGATGACTTTGAACATCTAATTTCCATCTGTCCCTGTTGTACCTCTTAAATGCTAGGATTATAGGAATATGTAACCGCATTTGTTTTCTGCTTTTTTTAAACACACACACACACACACACTGCTGCTTCCAACACACACACACACACACACACACACACACACACACACACGCTAGGCTATTAATTTTATTATTTCCACAGACAGCATGATCCAGATACTCCTTTATTAAGTGTAAAAAGGGCTGTAGAGAAAGTACAGCAGCTAAGAGCACTTGCAGCACACAAACCAGGTGGCTCAAAACTGTAACTCAAATTCCAGATAACCTAGCGAACTTTGTAAGTGCTTGTGTACACACACACACACACACACACACACACACACACACACACACACACCTCAAACTAAAGAGTAGACACAACAAATTGCCTTCCACTTAGGTTTCCAACCGCAAGACTTTATTCTTCTCTGTGGTCAATATTAGGTATTAATTTTAATTCTACTACTTGGCACAAGATATCCATGTCTTGTTACAACTCTGATATACTCAGTAAGTCATACACACACAGAAAGACATGGAAACAAGGAAGGATGTGACAAGCTGGGAAGAATGATTTAACAGTAGAAGGGAATGGTAGGAAAGTAGGAGGGGTGTAAGAGATTGAGCAAAATTCACCACATAAATGTATGAAGCTAAAACAAAGACAAAAACAGCCAAAGACAGATTTGCATCACTGTATGGTATGACTGCAATACTCTCTCAACTAGTCTCTGTTTCTGACCACTTTGCCCTTCATTCTGTTCTCCACACATCAACCACAATGATTTTGGTTTAAAGTTATAGCTGAGTACAGTAGTGCATGTTTGTAATATCAGCACTAGGGAAACTGAGGTATAAGGATTACTGTAAGTCTGAGAACAGCCTGAGCTACCCAGTGAGTTCTAGGTTAGATGGGAACTTATTTCAAAACAAAACAAAACAAACAATAAAGAAGGAGGCTGGAGACATGGCTCACCAGGTAAAAGCACTTGCTGTACAAGCCAGAGAACCTGAGTTCAAATGCCCAGAAAAAAGCAAAGTATGGTCATGTCCCTGTGAACCTAACACTGTTGGCCATGGAGGGGTAGTAGGCTTGCTAGATCCCAGTTCAGTCCAGGTACAGAGACCCTGTCTCAAGGAAATAAAGTGGAGGGTGACATCATCTCCACTATCTTTACACTACCAAATACCAATCTACTGTGTAGCATACACCACATACACAAATTCTCACGCACATGCACACAGTCACATTTTTGCTCAAAAATCTTCTAATAGTGCCCATTTTGAGTAAAGGACAAAATGTTAGTCTATCAGTTAATTGATTAATAAAACAGGGTCTAACTATGTAGCCCTGGCTGGCCTCAAACTTAGTTATCTCCCTGTCTCTGCCTCCCAAGTGCTGGTATTAAAGGCTTGCACCATCATGCCCAGCCAATACTCTTTTAGTATATGTGCTGCCGAAGCGAGCACAGCCAATACTCTTTTAATAACCACCTCTCCCTTAAAAACTCTCTGACTGACCCAATCTCAGACAATATTATCTCTATTATCCCTTGTCTATAAAACGACAGGTGAAGGACTTAAATGTCAGAGGTGTGAAAACAACTGAGTGACACTGCCATTCTCTCCCAGTGTACACTAGAGAGGAAGCAGAGCTCCCCGTTGGTTGGAGACAATCACTATGAAATAACAGGGAGAATCTAGACAGAGAAGCTGAGAAAGATTCACTGGAGGAGCTGGTTCAGCATGTTAAGGCACCTGCCACCTAGCCTGATGCCTGAGCTCGTAAGCTGGATTCCTAGGACCCACATGATACAAGGAAAGAAGCAACTCCCACAGTTGTCCCCCGTGTCCCCACACACATACACAAAACTAAACTAAATGCAACTTAAAAAAGTTTAAATCCTCATTTCAACCAGAGGAAATGAGGTAAATAACTAGAGGAAGATGCATCAGTTGGGTCCTCTGAGAGACAGTCAGGCAGAAAAGAGTAAAGGAGATGTACTGTAACATAGGAGGAAGAGGGAGACTGGCAGGGAAAACCCAGACCCAGATCTTACACTCACAAAGCCAAGGCTGTTGATATGATGCAGCAGCTAAGCAGAGGAAGCCCCAGACCTGAGTGCAGATCAAACAGAACTGTGGCCAGTGCGGTGGGGAGCTTCACAGGAAAGAACACCCACTAGAGGAGTCCTGCCCTGGTTAGAACAGGCACACCAGCTACCTATGCATGTTTCCAACAAAGTAAGTACTCAGTCAAAAGGCAAGGACTGTGGAGCTACTGACAAACGCAGGTCATCAGTTACCTGTTTTCCTGCAATGGAAGGTCTTCCTTAGTGATGCCAAAGCAGTGCACCTACATTTACCGAGATCATGAAAACAAAATGAGTGAAAATGGAGAATGGTCTCAAGAGTAACGTGAGAAGTCATGCTGGCGCAAACCTGGTTCCCATCAGTCTGGGAGGATCCATCACTGCTTTATCGAATGTGAGAACAGGCTGACCCAGCAGCTACCCTTGCCCGCACCGCCCCTGATAATCTCATAAAGTAATAACCATTAATCAGGAAAAGAAGACCATAGTAACAAGTTTTTGGAAAGGTATGAGACATTGTCAGTGTTCCATCAACACAAGAAAGGAAACAACCTGGGCCCCAAGAAAATATGTCTGAATATCAGATACCCTGATGAATGAACCCAGCCTGACGGGCACAGTGGCACTCGGGAATCAGAGGCAGGAAGACTACCACAGCTGAGACCTACAGAGCAAGTTCCCAGTCAGTCAGTATGTATGTGCAAGGCGACAAAGAAGAACAACCAGCAGGAAATGGAGAGGCCATGGTAGGGACTAAAGACTGGGTCTATAAAGTTACCCTGCGATGAACACCAACTGAAAATGTAACATATATTCCAAAAGATTAAAAACAAAAACCAGCCAATAAAAATATTCCTACTGCTTACCATCCCTACTGCACATTTTCACATCCTCAGATTTAAGAGGAGTGTCTATACTAATAACTGGGTGTGGTGAAATGTAAAGCAAAATATGTAGTATCCACACAATAAATCACAATGTCAAAGTCTTGAACATCTGGAAACAGCCTATACAGATTGGCAATTAGAAAATAAAGAAAATCAAGAATACCTAGCAGGAGCTGGTTTCTAGATACTGGAACATCTGAAACTCCAATTGCCAAAGCAGAGACGCAGAAAGCCTTAAAATACAAAACAGCCAGGCGGGGACCAGAGAGATGGCTCAGTGATTAAGAGCATCTGCTCCTTTCCAGAAGACTCAGGTTCGATTCCTAGCACCCACACGGTGGTTTACAACCATCTGTAACTCCTGTTCCAAGGTAACTAAAGCCCTTTTCTGGCCTCTACAGTCACCAGGCATGCAAATTGTGCTCAGACATACATGCAGGCAAAGCGCGCGCGCGCGCGCGCACACACACACACACACACACACACACACACAAATGCATAAATCTAATTTAAAACAAAACAAAACCAACCAGATATATCAGCTAACACTGAACTCTAGAAAGAATAAAATGTAGCAAAGTGATATTTGCTTTTACCACATGACCAGATTAACTAAAAACCATGTAATCTGAAGCTTTTATTTTTACCAACACATACCTCTAAGAACGAACTTGTTTATAGTTGTCTTTTTTGTATAACTTTTTTCACAAGACTGAGATCACTTAAGACAGTTCCTTATAGTTGGGGATTTAGCTCAGTGGTAGAGCGCTTGCCTAGCAAGCGCAAGGCCCTGGGTTCGGTCCCCAGCTCCGGAAAAAAAAAAAAAAAAAAGACAGTTCCTTATATTTTCTTCTAAAGTATAACACACCCATTCTTATTCACGTCCTTATTCCCTGGGCACTTAGTATATATGGTAACCAACTTCCTTCCCTGTCCTAAAGAAAACCAACCAGTTCATCACCACTTCCTGAAAAGCACTTATTTCCGCTATCTGCAACACTACTTCCTCATACTTAGAGCACACAGACACTCGCCTGAACTTCCTTATCTCTGAACCCAAGGTACACTGTTGTGATAGTCTGTATATTCTCGGCCTAGGGAGTGGCACTATTAGAAGGTGTGGCACTGTAGGAGTAGGTGTGGCCTTGTTGGAGTAGGTGTGTCACTGTGGGTGTGGGCTTTAAGACTCTCCTCCCAGCTGCCTGGAAGCCAGTATTCTGCTAGCAGCCTTCAGATGAAGATACAGAACTCTCAGCTGCCTGTACTGTGCCTGCCTGGATGCTGTCATGCTCCAGCCTTGATAATAATGGACTGAACCCTGAATCTGTAAGCCAGCCCCAATGAAATGTTGTCCTTACAAGAGTTACCCTGTTCATGGTGTCTGTTCACACTAAGACAACTGTCATGAGAGCTTTGCTTTACTCTGAAACAGTTTCTCCCACCTTACTGCTTTTAAGAGTTTGTTTTATGATCTTGGTCTTTTTGCTTGCTTGTATAGTTTTCCCACTCCAAAAAGTTAATTAATAGTATCAAACTATTAAGACATCTGTGTAAATGAACTGAATATTATTTTGAACATGGGTCCACAACCTTCCTTTCTCACATCAACTATTAACATTTGGTATCAGTTGCCCTGGCCTCCTAAGGTCATTTAGATGTCTTATCGCACCACCTTCTTGTGTTTGTGGGTGGAGAGGCGCACGTGCTACAGCACTCCTGTGGAGCGACAGGACAACATGCAGGAGCTGGTTCTCTGCTCCTACCACGTAGTCCTCAGAGATCAAATTCAACTGTTAGGTGCGGCAGCAGGCACCTTTACCCACTGAGCCATCACATAGGCTCGCAGAATGACTCGTAATGGCATCTCTCTCCTTCCTGTATGCTGGAATTAAATAGGTACAAAAATCATAAACTGGGCTTGGTAGATGATGGTAGGAAACCAAGAGGTTCAAGGTCATGCTTGGCTATATAGCCAAGTCAGAGGTCAAGCCACTGTATCAGACCCAATCTCCAAACAAAACCTAGGAAAAAAACCCACATTTGAACCTCTAGTGTTTGGCAACTATTCTTCACATAGCTTTTGATGTTATCTCTGAGAAGAATCCCCTTTATAATTACAAATTATTATAGTTTTTCTATTACTGAATTTGATAACTTTTCTAGACTTTTTTCTATGGTTCCCATTTAAAACTATTTTCAGATTGATTGATTGTGCATGTGCGTGTGTGCATGTGTACAAACTGGGGTGTATACTTGCTGCGGCCTGTGGAGGTGAGAGGACAACTTGTAGGAAGGGGTTGGTTTTTTTCCTTCCACCATGTGGAACCTGGGGACCAGACTCAGGATGTCAGGCTTGGCAGCAAGTGCCCTCCAGAGCCATCTCACGGCTCCCACTGCATTTTTTAAAAAAATGTTTAGCTCGTTCATCTTTTACATCTTCTTCTTTTCTCACAGCAATTGCTTTAATTAAAGCTACTATTTCTCTTCAAGAACTACTTCCACATCTTATGTGTTTTTCTTTTTTTATATTTATTATGTATACAACATTCTCCTTGCATGTATGCTTACATGCCAGAAGAGGGCATCAGTTCCCATTACAGATGGTTGTGAGCCACCTTGTGGTTGCTGGGACTTGAACTCAGGACCTCTGGAAGAGCAGCCAGCACTCTGAACCAGTGAGCCATCCCTCCAGCCCCGTATGTGTTTTTCTATGCACTACTGTTTTCTTGTTCTAACTTTCTCTGTGATTGGTTGTGTCGTGCATTTTCTAGAACTGTCTCCCAAACTGCTAGTGCACGGCACTTCTTTGGGCAGTCTGTCTGTGAGTTCTAAAAGTACGCACCTGACTGAAGAGACGGGGTAAAGGTCACAAATAATGACCTCCAGTGCACAGGAGATGACACCTTCATTTTTCAGCATTAGTTCTCTTGGACTGCTTCCCTTGGGGGGTGGGGGGCAGCTATAAACCTAGCTAGGGAACAAATCTGGAGCAATTTTCAATCTAATATTATTCAGTGAGTTTAGTTTTAGAGGCATCTTGCTATGCAGCAGCAGGTTGACCTCAAGTCCCGGCATTAGGCATATGTGTTCATGTCCAGCAGCGTCGTCTCTCTGCCACCATCTACTTCAGCCTCACCCATGTACGTACGTAGCATTTCTAACCCACTCCTACTCAATGGTGTTATCTTTGAGCTATGTCTGTCTGGCTTTCACATACATGACTAATGCAGACTGATGACAATGCATGAACATATTATTCTGTCTCTGACTAGAAGATTTTATCCATTGTCAAATTATATTGACAGAAAACAGGAGTTAGATTTGAAAACTGTTAGGTTTATATTTCATAAAATCTACCATATAATAAATAATCTATAGGATCAGAAACTTAAAATGTACAGACTTTTAAATTTTCAGCTTTATTCCAAGCTACCTGAAGGAAATACTGCCTGTTGAGTTGTTTTTGTTTTTTTCAATGCAGAATAGAGTATGTCCATAATCATTACTTCCAATAGCATATCTCCTGGTTTTCAGTGCCCAAAGTTAGGCTTTTAGGTCAATTTTTACTTGGAAAAGACCTCCACTTAGAGATGTCAAAGCAACTAACTTTGTTTGGTTTTTCAAGACAGGGTTTCCCTGTGTAGTACTACCTGTAGTAGTATAGGCTGGCCTCAAACTCAGAGATTTGCCTGCCTCTGCTTCCCAAGTGCTGAGATTAAAGGGTGTACCACCAAGCCTGGCAAAGAAATTAACATTTTAAACAAAAGTATACAAGAAATACTTCAATATAATTTGCAGATTCCAGTCGTGGGTGTGTGTATTCAATTTTAAAGTTAAATATCAATGATGTAGAGTGTGTGTGTTTGTGTGTGTGTGTGTGTGTGTGTGTGTGTGTATCTTTTTTAAAGGCTAAATAAATGTCAATGGGGGTTACTCAGGAGGTATCCACCTTGTTTTTGTGATAGGGTCTCTCATTACTGGAACCTGGGGTTGTTATTCTAGGGCAGCAAGCCCCAAAGATCTGCCTATCTGTGCCTTCCCAAAGCGGGGATTACAAGCACATACTCCCATGTCCAGCTTTTAATGTGGATGCTGGGGACTTACTTCAAGGCTCTCAAACTAACACCGTAATCACTTTACTAAATGAGCCATCTTCCCAGCCCCACCCCTTATTTAACCCCATGTTGTGGTTTGCCCTGAAGTTACTGTATTTTGATGCTAATTCCACTGCCCCAAGGACAGCTGCCTAGTCAAGGACTCAGAACTTGGGTGACTTCACCAGAACCACCTCTCCATTGAATTTGTAAAATACTGGTGAGGGGCAGGTACAGGATTAGCAGGAGGCCTGATTGGAGAAGAAGGAAGGATGGGAGAGAAGAAGGAAGGCGGGAGAGAAGTTTGAAGAGAGAGGAAGAGACAGGAGGGAGGGGGGTGCTGAGAAGCTGTGGCAGGACAAGATGGCAGGTGATGTTAAGATTCTGCCCAGCTCCAAAAAAAAAAAAAAAAAAAAAAAAAAAGATTCTGCTCTGTGTATTTACAGGTTGTTAATAATGTTCTCATGGGATGGATGGTACTGGGCTGTGTATGTTTAAGTGGGCAATTATATCTTACCAATTGGGTCAAAGATTATTGTGTTGTGTGTTCTTTTATGTGAGGGTTTGAGTGTAGGAAAGTGCACCTGGGATGTGTTTCTGCCAAGATATCTAGCAGATACCTTGGGCACCAAGGTGCGGACCAAGCAGGATAAAAGACAACCATACTTTTTTATTTTTATATATTTACAACAACAACCCCATTCTCATTGCAAAGAACCTGAATGTACTATGTCCATCACCACAGTGCCAAACTAATTTCCAAACCAAATACAAAAAGGGCTGTGTAATCATACTGTTAACACTGAGTTGAGAGCAAGAAATGTCAAAAAAAAATATAGAATCAAAGTGCAGAAAATTTTTAGCCTAGGCACATGAAGTACAGTTGAACTAAACAAATTAGCTTCAAAAAAGAAGGAAACTAAATACTGATCATTAGGACAATAGGTATTGTGCTCTGGATATAAAATGGTCACCAACCCCAAAGTTAGCAACACTACTGGTCCAGGAACCTCTTACTCCTCCTGCCTCCCTCCTCCCCCCACCCCCCACCCCCGCCTGATCATGAGTTGAGTCCCTTTCCCCACATCATCCCTCCCCCTCCTGTCATAATGTTCTTCTTACAGAAGCAGTAAAGCCTGGTGACCATGGACTGAAACTGTCAAACAGTGAACAAAAGAATAAACCCTCTTTCACTATCTCAAGTAAATATTCTGTCACAGTGACACAAAGCTGGTTGACACAACAGAAGGAAAAAACATTTCAAAGATGGGCTTGGCTGCCACTCTTTTTCTATCACAAACTTCACGTTAGAGGCCTGAGAGAGAGCTGCCTCCACTATGCAATCACAGCATGAGGATTCCAGCAAAGACCTAAAGCACCCAAGTACAGTTCAGGCCACAACTCTCAAGAGCACAGGTCAGTAATCCTTGGCGGTGTCTCATGCTTAAGCTTGGCGGGTGTGCAGACAACGTAAGCGTAAGCACGATGACGGCTGCAACCTCCTAAATTTCAAAAGACTACTTGAGAGCCAGGCAGGAAAGGACTACTAAAGAGATCCTCCTGCTTGGGGGTGAGCAGCACCTACTAGACCTATGGAAGAGGCATCAGTACTATCAAGACCCTCAAAGTAAGTAGGGCTACCTGCAGCATCCAACACCCGAGAAAGCGGCAGGTAACAACAGCAGCACTGAGAGCAGCAGGGTCCTTATCCTGGTGCTTTGGGAGCTTTAAAATGGCTTCCTTGTTAAGTTTTGAGCTATTTTACCTTATGATTTGCCCTTATGATTATGCAAGTGCATAATTTGATTTACTGGCTCTGAAGGAGTTAATGCTGTCACACTACTGAGATGGGGTTACTGTTCTTCTCCATAGTAGTCAGGTGAGAATGCTACAATCTGAATATGGTTTGTCTTCTCACCTCCCAAAGCCCATATTGAGGCATCATTCCTTAGGCAAAGCATTCAGAGATAGGGGTCTAGTGGAAGGCATCTGGGCCCAAGGAGGGATCTAGGGTACTAATAAATAATTTGATACCATGTGTAGGAGCTCCCCTTCTCACTCAATGAGACAAACTGCTACTGGAACTGATTATTAAGCAAGTTCGGCTTCCCCTTCTTGTACCCACTTTCCCTTTTGTTTTCCCTTCATGCATAGAGTAGTATGGTAGCCTAACAGAACTTGGGCAGACAAATCTACACAATCTTGGCCTTTCAAGTCTCCAGAAATACGAATTAAATAGACCTGTTTTTTAGTTAACTCTGTGGTCTTGGTTATTGTACAGTAGGAGTGAACCAAGACAATGCTTTACTCATATTCGAGTGGAAACAGAGTCTCTAGCAAGGTATGCAGGTCTTCAATGCCTTTCAAAGCCTCTAACACATTTACCACCTTGTTTAGCTTAATGTTGAATGAGCACTAAAGCATTTGAAAAGTGTTGGGAGAAAATACAGGGTTTGAGCAGACAGAATGATAAAAAAACATTATAAATTGCTTATAAATACAATTTGAGCTTATTTACTGCTCATGGTGTGGCTGGTTTTACACAATCCAGAGTTAACAGAAAGGATGGACTCTCAATTGAGAAAACGCCTCCTGAGATCCTGCTGTGCCTCCCTGAGATCCTGCTGTATGGCATTTTCTTAATTAGTGATCGATGGATGAGGGCTCAATCTGTGGGTTGCCCTGGTGTTGTTTGTATTTTGATGTTAATTCTGCTTCCTCAAGAGGGGCTGCCCCAAGAGGAGTGGATTGGTATTCAGGTGATTTCACATTAACCTTCTCCACATTCTAACTGGTCAAATAAAGGCTAGAGCCTGTGACTGGGCAGTGGAAGGAAAAGGTGGGGCTGGAGGTCTTAGAGAGTGGAGGAAGGGACGGGGAAAGACTGAGGAAGAAGTGAAGGAAGATGGAGCAGAAGCACATGGCAGCAAGAGAACTCATGGCTAGGGAATACATTAGTGTAGTAGTGGATCTGCCCAGTCTAGGGTACAGCCTATAAATGTAATCACTGGGTTGTGTGCTTTTGCACAGGCTTATTGGGGTTGGAGATTTACTACAACAGGCTCAGCCCATTGTGGGGGGTGGTCCTAGGTTCTACAAGAAAAAAGGCTGAACACAGTATGAGGAGCAAATCAGTAAGCAGCACCTACCATGTCCTCTGCATCAGCTTCTGTCTCTAGGTTTCTGCCCTGTGTGAGTTCCTGTCCTGACATCCTTCAATGATAAACTACAATGTTGAGATGGAAGCCAAATAAACCCTTTCCTCCTTGACTTGCTTTTGGTTATGGTGTGTCATCACAGCAGCCTTAAGACACTCACTGACCAAGCATGATCACAGTATTGTGTTTAAATACAGATGATTGGGTTGGGGATTTAGCTCAGTGGTAGAGCGACTGCCTAGCAAGCGTAAGGCCCTCAGCTCCGGAGAAAAAAAAACAAGACAAAACAAACAAAACAAAACAAAACAAAACAAAACCCCCTATATACAGATGATTGACTCACCGCATCAGCTACACTACTGAAGCTACTTAGAATTTGGGTTGATGATTAATACACAACATTTTCTTCCTGTTTAAATAACTGTACGGTTTCCCCATCAGCATTTTCATACATATCACTCTTTAATTTTGTTTTTCTTGGATTTTTATGTATTTACATTTCAAATGTTATCCCCCTATGCATGGCCCATAAACAGGCTCATGCTCCTGCTGAGAAAGAGCCAGGAACATGTTCACATATGTTAAACTAATCGTTCTCAGATGAAATATGAACACACACACACACACACACACATACACACACACACACACAAAGGCCTGAGGCTAACCACTGGTGTCATCCCTCAGGAAATGTTCTTCTTTTAATGCAGGGTCTCTCAGTGGCCTGAAACTCACTCAGTGGGGTAGACTGACAGGCCAGTAGGCTCCAGAGGGTCTACCTCTCTGCCTGGCCCAGTGCTAGGATTACAAGTGGGCGCCACAATGCGCAATTTTTATGTTTCACATGTGTTCTAGGGCTAGAACTCAGGTCTTTGTGCTTGTACCAATTCAGTCATCTCCCTAACCCAAAATTCAGGTTATGAGATAAAAGAAAGGAAGGAAGGCAGGCAGGCAACTTCACGATTGAACCTAATGGAAGAGTAAATTCTATAAGTTTAAATATCAAGATAATTTATAAAAATATGACTTGCTAAATAAATAGACAATATTTTGAAATCATAACCTTTATTTCAATGTCATTTTATGTTCACTCTATTTAAATATCTCTACAGTAATGTTCTAATTACTTAAAAGTCAGCATGACTCCTTCAAACTGGTATTGTGATATGCAAAGTTCATATAATTATCAAACTGTCAAAAACAGGTTTCATATGTTGACAATTGCCTTTTGGGCTGAGAACAGGACCCTATTATATGTTTCCTAGTTTACAGCTGAATTCACAGCAGCTGTGAGGCTAAGAAATGCCAGCAGCCAATTAGGCTAGCACAAACCGTGTCTAGCATAGAAAGTATAATTTGGTTGCAAATGCAAGAGGCAAGAGCCAAAATAAATCAATCAAGAGTACTGACAAAACCACATTATAAGCACTCAAAAGCAGAATACTTAATTCGTAGCAGGTATGTGTGTTTTATTTTTAAAAGACAAACGTGAAAAAAATTTCTTTGAGATTCAAGCAGCTTTTAAGAGGGTTGTGGCTGTTTATCATGTACCTAGAATTACAAACTCAATGTTTCTGTGTGTAATTATTCAAATTATAAGGTTGAGGATACTTGAGTATATAAATGATACATCTTCCCCAAAAGTAACAATATTTCATCATGAATTCTTGATATGTTTCTATAAATTTTTCTCTTGTCTCATTTATTAACACCTTGGTACCTAAGATAAAAATTTTACATATATATATAAATGTAATCATTAATAAATGATTAGTAAAATAACTAGTTATAAATATTGTTTATAGTGGTGATTTC
Organism: Rattus norvegicus; assembly: GCF_021556685.1. Taxonomy (NCBI): domain Eukaryota; kingdom Metazoa; phylum Chordata; class Mammalia; order Rodentia; family Muridae; genus Rattus; species Rattus norvegicus. The sequence goes on from NC_141535.1 coordinate 40,141,656, forward strand.
CAAACCCTTTGGTAAAGAGGGTAAAGTTGGTAAACTCGAGTGGTTGTACTTGAGATATAATACACTTCAAAAGACAAAAATTGATTTGTATTTTAAAATATAATTTAAGATCATATACATTTTACAAAAACCAATCATAGTGATTCACATATATACACACATATATACATATATTTATACACATATAAAAAATACAAAAATATACTTTGTGTTCCAATAAATTTAAATATAAGATTCTTGGACAAGGCTCGATATGGAAATGACCAGAGTTCAAACCCCAGGAACCACACAGTGGAACAACTCCTACTAGTTGTCCTGACCTCTAGACATACAACACACACACACACACACACACACACACACACACACACACACACACACACTTTTCTAGCTTATTTATTAAGAAAACTATGAGCAATTTCCTCAAATTTTTAATAAGAATATGACTACATTACTTGCAATTTTGGTATTTTGTTGCATGGACTTTTAAAATTAAGCTAATAAAACTTAAATTATAGCCTGTGTCTCAGGTGGGAGAGACGAAAAGCATGTATAAATATCCATTCTCAGAACAAAGAATAGTTTTCATTATGAATCTCTAATTTTATATTTACATACTCAGATGAAATGTCTGGGTGTCTCCAGAGGGAATGTTACTTAAGCAGTTGCTAAGTAGGTATCTGAAAGGACTTTCTTCAAAGTCCTTCCCTACCAGATAGAATTCTGATCTCAACACTTTGCCTCTTTGCAAAGTGACTTGTTAAACACTGTCTTCCTCTGTCTCTTCCTGCAGTTCCAACTCAGGTTATCAAGTTTGGTGGCAAGTGCTTTGCTTTTATCTACTTTATCCATCTTGCTAGCCTTTTTTTTAAACTTTATTTATTTATTTCATGTATGTGAGTACACTGTCACTATCTTCAGACACACTAGAAGAGGGCATCAGATCCCATTACAGATGGTTGTGAGCCACCATGTAGTTGCTGGGAATTGAACTCAGGACCTCTGGGAGAGCAGTCAGTGCTCTTAACCTCTGAGCCATCTTTCCAGCCCCCTTTGTTTTTTTAATTAAAAAAGATTAAATCAATAAGGATTAAAATCCTTGAAGTAGAATCAGTGGTCAAAGAATTGTTTATTTTCAGTTTGCTGGAACTTGCCTTCCAATAAAGCCAAGGATTTACCTTGCTATTTATCTGCAGAGTGCCTACATTGTGGAAGGACAGAACCAGCTTCCCCAATTTGCTTTCTGAGCTCCACATGCATGCCATGGCACATGCATATACTCCCTTCATATAGTAACTACAAATAAGGTGCAAGTGTACATATCAATAGAAGATGAGTAAATAAAACGCTGGTATATTCAGTTACTAACAAGACATAATCATGAAAAAGAATGGCACTATGTATTCAAACGCTGGGGAGCAGGAGGGCACACACATATTCCCAGTATAGGTTGAAGCTGAGGCAAAAGGTCTATCATGAGTTCTAGGCCAGCCTGAGCTACACAGCAGAGTAATGAGTCCATCTCAGAAAACTAAATTGCTGTATACAGTTATTGTGTACACACACACACACACACACACACACACACACACTTCCTTGAAAGACAAAAAAAAAATCTCTGGACTAAATTAGAAATTGGTAACAGTGTCTACTGAAAAGACAAACAGGTGGGCAAAGAATGGAGACTTTTCAATACGTGAACGTGCTCTCTGGAACTTAATGTTAACTACAGGACTATATTGCTAATCAAAATAAGTAATTACACTTAACAAGAAAATTTAAAGTATATATTAAAAGCAATAGTACACAGCACTTTGTCATGTCATACATTTTACTTTTTTATGCCTGGAGATAAGCAACACAAGCCATTTTTTTTTTAGAATATTTAAACTTATATAGAAATAATACTACAGTTATTTCATTTAATCACTGATTCAGTAAACAGGAAATCTTGTGTTCCAGCCATCTGCAAGACAGTAGGGATAGAGTGGACCAGACAAAATTAGACAGTTAATCCACTCTCATGAGCATTCTGACAGATTAAACAAAAGGGACTCTGCACATAAAGCTGGGATTCATGTTAGGGTAGGGATGAAGAAGGGCCGGATGCTTAACAATGGCCAAAAGGAGGAACAGGAGTTACCCAGCATGTCTGGAATACCCCATGATTCAAAGTGGCCAGAATGATGATAGCAGGTGGGTCAGAGCGCTCAGGCTCACCAAGACACAGTAACTAAGCAAAGGTGGAGAAACCTTCAGCAAACTGTAGCAGCAACACAGATTAGGCCTGATCACAGTAACAGTGGGGGAGTAGATAGAAAGGTAAAGGGATACTTGGGCAGTCAAGACAATTCAGGATAGGATATGAGGTCAGGGCAAAGAGCCAATGAAGACAACTAGGTTTCAGAGTTAGGCAAAAGAAGAAAGAAAAGTAATGTGAGACATACATCTACATTTAGGGATTATTTCAATTATGGGCTCACTAAATTTGAGGTATTTATGAAACACTTAAGTAGAGTTGTTCAGTAATCCACTACATAACATACAAACACTCTGTCTGTGACTAGAACCACCCTGCCTGGGCTGAAGAGAGAATTCACCTTACCTATATAGAGAGAACTATGTGAGAAATACTTCAGATTTAGGACTAAAGCCTGAGGTGCATCATTTCTCAGAGAATAGATAAAACACCCTTAAAGGGTGGGAAGGGAAAACTTGGGGATAGCAGGAAATCAGGAAATTCTGCTTACTTTAAATGATGGCTCTTAATAAAGCGTAAGAATATGTAAGGGTAAGAGCAATGTACCACTCAAAATGAAATTGCAACGTAAAGAACATGTCTACTGTTTGGGGAGGGTTATGTGAGGGGAGAAAAGTACCAACAATCCAAACGTACTCTTATACAATAGGTTTATGAAACTGACGGCCAACTGGAGGTTGGCCCAGGGCCTGACTTGATCAATTATTTCAGCACTCTTTCCAAGCCGTAATTGAGCACATGTTTATGACAATGAGAATCTTTATGACAGAATATCTGCCTTAAGGGTCTTGTAAGCAGGAAGGCCTAAAGGGCATGTCCTGGAGATTAGCATCCCATTTTTTGAAAGAAATTATAGAGCTAGATTTAAATAAACACAACAGCTGTTTAGTATTTTGTTGCTGATGACATGATAACCTTTCCTAAAGCCCTCTCCTTCATTCAAAGTACTGATTAAAAGGAAACACAGTCATTCAACAAATATTAGTTGGATTAAATGAAAAACCAAAACAAACAACAGAAACTCCCTTGCCCCTCCCCACACCCCTTCGACATCTATAAGGGTAAGACAAACTAAACCCTAAGAAAGAAAATGGAAATATTACAAATAATTAATGATTAGACTTTTGATGCCCAGCACAGACATTGCATGTAAAACGAATTTAACTATAGAAATTTTAGAGGCAATCCAGTTGCTAAGCATCTGTTAATCTATAGATGACAATGGACAAATCTTTATTATTATTATTATTATTATTATTATTACTATTATTATTAAAACAATACAAACAAGTTTTAACCAGTGTGATGGTTCGAAGAGAAATGGCCCTCACAGAATCATACGTTTGAATGCTTGGCCACAGGGAGTAGCACTCTATGAGGTATGTCCTTATTGGAATAGGTGTGGCTTTGTTGGGTGAGGTGTGTCACTAGAGAGTGGGCTTTGAGGTCTCAAAAGTTCAAGCCATGCCCAGTGTGACACTCTTACTGCTTGTAGATGTAGAGCTCTCAGTTCCTTTTCCAGCACCATGTCTGCCTGAACACTGCCATGCTTCCGGCCATGATAATGAACTAAACTTCTGAAACTACAGGACCGGCCCAATTAAATGTTTTCCTTTATATAAGCTGCTGTGGTATTGGTGTCTCTTCATAGCCACAGAAACCCTAACAACCAATAACAGTATTTCAAAGAGCTGTTTGTGACTAAAATTTATCTCACTAAGAGTCTATAAGTTTTCTCATTTCTTTTTTTTTTTTTTTTTTTTTTTTTTTGGTTCTTTTTTTTCGGAGCTGGGGACCGAACCCAGGGCCTTGCGCTTCCTAGGCAAGCGTTCTACCACTAAGCTAAATCCCCAACCCCATCATTTCTTAAATAAAGGTAAATCCTTATATCTACTTCTACTTAGTGCCCCACAGTATATTACAGGCTTTACGTGTAAAATTATCCCAAATCAAAACTCCACACAACTTTAAAGCTGTTTGCACCCCAAACTTCAGCAGAAAACAGACTTCATGTGCTTCTGTCTTACAGCAAAGACCTGCCCTGCTTAACAGGTTTACATTGAGTATCAGCTGACCTCAAGGACAATGCTTCACGACACAAGGTTGGCCATTCATCATAGTATAGGAACTGTAACTCACTATGTCCACAGACTAAAATCAAGAATTTATTTATTCCAATTGTTAAACAAGTTTGAATCCTTCCCACCACAACACGTATTTCATTTGAAATTATCTTTTGTTAGCAAATTCAACTCTCTTATATTAGGCGAGACTAACTGTGATTAAAAAAACAAAATCTGTTGTAGTATAGCTCAGTTGATAGAGAACTGCTTCATATGTACAAAACTCAGCAAAGTAATGGCCTAGCAGGCACAAAGCCTTGGGTTCAGTCTCCAGCACTGAATAAACAGGATGTGGTAGCACATAACTGTAATCCCAGCACTGGGGAGGGGAGAGGCAGGAGGATCTTAAATTCAAGGTCATCCGCATTACACAGTGAGTTCGAGCAAAGCCAGACTACCATACATGAGATTCTACAAAAAATAAATAAAGCAGCAAACCTAAATTCCATGCTTTAATTCATCTTCATTCTTAATTATAATTACTATTAATTGATCCATGATTTCAAAAGAGGCCTAGACAAAGTTTGCAAATCCCTTTCTCCCTTTAAGTTCACAGCAAAGATTTCTCATATGCCTCCTTCTCTCCCTCCACTATCAATATCCTGCATCAAGTTCATCTGTTACAATTAACTTGTAATCACACATCATCATCTAGCTTATAGTAGCATTTATTCCTAGTGATAAAACTTCTGTAGATTTTAGAAAATGTCCATTATTAGTCTACTATTCAAAATAATTTCACTGCCCCCAAACCCTCTATGCTCTGCCTACTCATCTACCTTTTTCTAAGTCATTTCAAATAGCAATTAAAATGTTCAAAACACTGAACCTCAAGGAAGAGAGAAGGCAAATGCCAGCATAGGAAAACATAAGCCAAACAATAAGAACAGAGAAAAGTTTGAAGAGGGCAGCCAGTGTATGAAAGCAGAGGACAGGGGACGTCAATCAGAAAGTACAGTGCTAAGCAAGCACTCTGCAACTGAGCCACACCCCAGTCCCACTGCAAAAATCAAAACATTTTATCTTTTAGTGGCTGGAGAGATAGCTCAGCAGTTAAGGGCACTTAACTGCTCTTGCTGAGATCCTGGTTCAATTCCACCCATGACAGCTCATAATAGTTTATAATTGTGGTTCCATGGGCTCCTATGCCGGGTGGCAGACATACAGGCAAACAAAACACTAATATACATAAAATAAATTAAAAATTAGTTTGTCTTTTAAAGAGATAAAAATCAAGCTTTTTGCTGCAATTCTTCCTTTCCATTCCATTCCAGGAATTCTGACAGTGGTCTCAGTCTTAAGGCAAAGTAATTTGTTAAAACTTACTGCCTGTCAACATTTATTGGAAGTGTCCCATACTTTAAACTCATTTAAGATATCACTGCCAAGGGGTTGGGGATAGAGCTCAGTGGTAGAGCACTTGCCTAGCAAGCGCAAGGCCCTGGGTTCGGTCCCCAGCTCCGAAAAAAAGAAAAGAAAGAAAGAAAAAAAAAAAAGATATCACTGGCAAAAAGTAGCCAGCGTTAGTCTCTTTGTTGTCACAACATACCCAGGCTTTATAGTACTCTACACTGTATTCATGACTAGGATTAGCTTGATTAAACAGAACTGGAGAGATATTTACACGCTGCACTCCAACGTTTCAAATGTGAAACTCATTAACACAGGTGATAGCACCACAGGACAAGGTCCTTCTTGCCATGTTTTCATCTCATCTGCTGCTTAATCACTGCTCTAGACCCATGCTCTTATCCAAGCTAACTGTCTTTTTCTATAGTACTGTTTCTCTAATCTGTCACTAATCACTGGCTAACTCCTATTATCAGCTTCAGGAGATTAAGGACTTTCCAAATGTCCTAGAAACTAACGCCAAGATCTTACGTTCCCTTTGTTTCCAAGTCTTTAAACAAGGTGTTCTAGGCACTACCCCCTTGTCATCTCACCGTCCACCACATTTTAAATTCCCTTTACCAACAGTCCCATGCTTCCTTGCAGCTCAGGACCCTCCTCCATGCTGTGCCTATCATGAGCTAGACTGCTGCTTCCTCCAGCCCTCAGGCGATCACCCTCCACTATTTACACTTACTCTCCATGAAGTCTAGCCAGGTCTCCTTCATTAGGAGACCCAACTTTTTTGAAAATAATGGGTCATAATCTTGGTCCACACTAGACTCTGTATGAGGCTTGGTTCCTTTTCTATAAAGTAGAGAAGACACTGCCAAAGTAACAAGTGACTTTTAAAAATTCTTTGACATAGGGTCTCACTTTATAGCTGTCTGGTCTCCAATTTAAAAAGATCCTCCTGCTTGGGTTGACTTTTTAAGAAAGAAATTGAAGTAAACAGCAAGTGTAAAAGACAGAAGCTAGTAGGTAGACACTTTGTTCACTAAATCTAACCATACATATATTCCTTCTTGATCCTATCTTTAAAAATAATTTTGCATAGATATGTTAAAGACTAATGCCAAAACCTACAAAAGAGGGGAAAGACTTTTAAAGTGAATAAAATATACATGGGAAATACTAGCGCCAACGGTGAAGGGAGCCTATTCTCAAACCACAGTCACTGAGCAGCTGATAGAACACTCTACTGGCTTCCTCGCCCTACTTCCTTGGTCTGTGTCTATAAGGACTCCAACCCAGGTTCCCTAAAGAAAAAAACAGCTGTCAGGAGCTGATGATGGTCAGTCTGCCATAAACCTAAAACTGGAGTATAGTTTACACCTTTTGAAACTAAAACCAAAGTTGAAACATAGAAAATAAAGAGTACTACATCACTAGTGGCAAGTAATGCCAATGCATCTAACTGGCACAGGCTATCAAGAATGACGGTGCTGTAGTAAGCTGAAAATGGGTCCTTGAGGGAAGCATTAGCATGAGGGACACAGAAGTGTCACCAGAACCTAACTCAAAAAAGCACAGATGTACACTGAGAATAGCATGTGTCTATTAGGACTAGTCACAGTATTAAATGATTTATTTCCTTGTTAGAATCCTATGCATTGAATTTCTATATACATCTGAATGTATGATATAGAATAACTTAATGAAATGTCATAAAAAACAGAAGTAGGATAATTCATTATTTTGATATGCCACAATCGTTTAAGGTCTATACTCCAAAATACTTTGCACTGAAGTAAATGTTTGAAATTTGCAAGTTTTATTATAATGGGTAATGAGAAAAAAATTACCAGAAATAAGAAAGGCCTGCACAAGGCCCTATTTAGAAACACGGCTTTCCACTGTTGGGAAACTGAACCTAAGCCCTGCAAATGCCCTACCACTGCACTACACTCTCAGCCATGGAAATAGGACTTTTACTTTGACAAGTCAACATTTCTTATGATTGAACCCATGGTTTTGCACTCTACTACTGAGCTACATTCCCAGACAAAGTGTAACTTTTAAGAGGGGCAATTGCTCCTCATTTTACTCTCTGAATACAACCAAAGCTTACACAATTAACAAACAGCGACTTGATATTGTTTCATTCTGTGTTGTCATTAGGCCAGATCTCACTGTCCATGCATGTCAGCTCATGTTGTTCTAAATATTATCTGTCTGGTGCAGCATTCACAGAATTTTTGCATTCTGAAGCACTTAAATGATTAGTATGAAAAAACACTAATGTTTATTTTCAAAGATATTTTTAATTTTTTCCCTCCATCTTTATTAACTTGGGTATTTCTTATTTACATTTCGATTGTTATTCCCTTTCCCGGTTTCCAGGCCAACATCCCCCTAACCCCTCTTCCTCCCCTTCTATATGGGTGTTCCCCTCCCCATCCTCCCCCAATTACTGCCCTCCCCGCAACAATCATGTTCACTGGGGGTCCAGCCTTAGCAGGACCAAGGGCTTCCCCTTCCACTGGTGCCCTTACTAGGCTATTCATTGCTACCTATGCAATTGGAGCCCAGGGTTAGTCCATGTATAGTCTATGGGTAGTGGCTTAGTCCCTGGAAGCTCTGGTTGCTTGGCACTGTTGTTCATACGGGGTCTCAAGCCCCTTCAAGCTCTTTCAGTCCTTTCTCTGATTCCTTCAATGGGGGGGGGGGGGGGGTCCTGTTCTCAGGTTCAGTGGTTTGCTGCTGGCATTCACCTATGTATTTGCTGTATTCTGGCTGTGTCTCTCAGGACAGATCTACATCCAGTTCCTGTCAGCCTGCACTTCTTTGCTTCATCCATCTTATCTAGTTTGGTGGCTGTATATGTATGGGCCACATGTGGGGCAGGCTCTGAATGGGTGTTCCTTCAGCCTCTATTCTAAACTTTGCTTCCCTATTCCTTCCCAAAGGTATTCTTGTTCCCCTTTTAAAGAAGGAGTGAAACATTCACATTTTGGCCATCCTTTTTGAGTTTCATGTGTTCTGTGCATCTAGGGTAATTCGAGCATTTGGGCTAATATCCACTTATCGGTGAGTGCATACCATGTGTGTTTTTCTGATTGGGTTACCTCACTCAAGATGATATTTTCCAGTTCCATCCATTTGCCTATGAATTTCATAAAGTCATTGTTTTTGATAGCTGACTATTATTCCATTGTGTAGATGTACCACATTTTCTGTATTCATTCCTCTGTTTTATTTAATTTTTAAAAATTTACCTTTATGTGTAAGTTCTGGATACCGGTGTTTGTTGAGCCCTACCTTGGGGTGTTTCTCTTCCCCCTTGATGAGCCTTTCAGCCTGCTATGCCAAGAAGTTGTTTACACCCTTGGCAGCTGCTCTCAGCCCGATGGGGCTGGGACGTTCCATGACACTCTTTCCCCTCACTGAGCCTTTCGGCTTGTTGTTATGAAGTTGTTTACACCTCTGTTTTGGGGCCAGGACATTCCACAACCCAGATTTTCACCTGGTTGGGGATTTTCACCTGCTTTATTGTTTTTCCATGGTTTTTGCCTCTGGTATACAAGGAGATCTCAGTAAAGCCCAGATGGCATTTTTTTAACATGAATGACCCGAGTATGTGTTTCTTCTTAAATCTCGCAGGCCTATGCCCGGTTCTCAGTGTCCAGACAAGTCGTCAAATGGAGGTCCCACCGAGATCGGGGAAAGAGGACAACCTGATGAGATAGTCCCAGAAAGCTGGCTGGTGAAGAAGGAGGGGTGAATTAGAGAAAATGGGCCAGGAAAGGCCTCAGAAAGCAGGATTCAGAAGGACTGTGGGAACTGAAAGAATGTACAAAGAAAAATAAAGATTTGGGCTAGTAGTGAGTAAACATTGTAAAAAGGGACAAGGTAATGGTGGTGAAAATGTTTTTGTGTATGTGTTCTTTTAGAGTTATGCTAAAATCTAGAGAAGCAAAGTAAATTCTCATAGATGCTTTTAGCCTTTGAACCCTGACTAGAGACAGTTTACACCCTAGACAAGAGAGAGAATGGGTTTGAGAAAAAGTGCTCCCGGACTCTCCACAGATGCTTTGGCGAAAGAAGGAAAACGAGCTTAAGCTTTTTAAGAGCTCTCCTAGGGACAGGAGGAGGGCAGGAGACGTTCTGCCTCCTTGTTGGCTCCTATTGGAGAAGTACTTATTTCTGGTTCTGGGTCCTTTAGGATATCTGGGGGTGGGACACCATCTAGTTCTATCCCTCTATGTCTATTGTCTGTCCTTGTGCACCAAGCTGTCCAAGTATGTCAGTTTATGTCTGGGTTTTGCTTCTCATTGCTTGAATGTTTTGTATTTCATGTTTAAAAGAAAAAATGGTTAAAACTTTAAATGCTGATTGATTCACCCCTTGATTTAGTTTTAACTCCTTTCAAGAAAGGAACAAATAAATAAAAGGCAGTTTCAATTGGCTTTTGGAGCCCTGCACCTGTAGCTAGGAGCCTAGGTCTGCTGGGGAAGCTCCCCAGGGGGCTGGCTAAATGTTTACATTAGCAGATCCTAAAGGCACCAGGAACTTCACAGCTTCTATGGTAATGGAGTTGATGGCTGTTTCCCTTAGAAAAATCTTTGACTGTGATTATTGGATTCAACAGGTGACAAGGTGCTTCTCTTAAAATTACAGCTAGAAAAGGTAAAAATGGTGTTTGATCTAAATATTAAAGATATGTGTAGTCACTTCATTTTTTGTTTCTGGTAAGTTTTAAATGTGTAATACACTCTACATGTCTTGGTTATAGGTTACTGGCTTTTAAGTTATTGGGTATGGTTAAAAATTTGTAACATTGGCATCAAAAAGTTGGCTTAAGGGGTTGGGGATTTAGCTCAATGGTAGAGCGCTTGCCTAGGAAGCACAAGGCCCTGGATTCGGTCCCCAGCTCCGAAAAAAAGAACAACAACAACAAAAAAAAGTTGGCTTAAAACTGGGGTCATTCTAGACAATATGTGGCATGAGCCAACCCAGGGAAAGCGGTCTAAATTGGGATAATATTTTAATATAATTCTTATCATTGAAACCAGACTTATAAAAGAATTTAGGGCAATGTCTTTTTGTTGAGGCATTAGAGCCTGCACCATCGTTGATTCATATGCAAGAATTGGCAGTCAAACTTTAAAGCATGAGGAATGGACTTGGTGCTTGGGAAAGACTGGATTTTGGAGAATAGATGGTTTGTTGGAGGTTGAGTTTTGCTTTCCAAAGTTATGGTTGTGCTCTGGTGCTACGAGGGAAATTTAAAGATTGTGGTTAATGACTGCCAGTGTTACATGAGCTACAGTTTACATTTCGACCACAGACAGGCTCAGGATTCTAACTCACACATATTTGTAATTAAGGAAGAAAAAATAAAACCAAACAGGTGGAGATTGTTACAGGATTTATGAAGGGTTGATGAGGCTATGAAACTTTTATAAGAGCATTACAGCCTGTTTGCTTACTCAAACTGCTATTTCAAGAAATACATATAGAATTATTATAGATATAAAAGATTGTTTTTATGCTGTTTCTTTACATCCTAGCGATTGCAAACGTTTTTCATTTAGTGAGCTTGCTTATAATTTTGGAAAGCCCATGAAATGATACCATTGGAAAGTTTTGCCTCAAGGAATCACTTATGGCCTACATTATGTAAAAAAAAAATTTTTTTTGGTCGCTGCTTTAATACAAAAAGTTAAGACTTTGAATCTTTCAGTGTATATTATTCATTATATAGACATTTTAATTTTACTACAAGCCTTTTACAATGTGCTTTAAATTTTGGGGAGTAGCTGCTGCTCCAGTAAAGCTTTCAATATTCCTTTTCAATATTTGAGATATCATTTATATCCTAAACAAACTGTGGCACAGAAAACTCAAGATAGTTTACTTTAAATTATTTTTAAAAAGCTTCTAAGATGTTAATCGGCTAAGACCTCGCCTTAAGTTCACCACAGAAGAAATTATGCCTTTGTTTGATATTCCCAAGAGAGATGTAAATTCTACTCCCCTACCCAATTAACTGATGAGTGACTGAATAGCTTTACAGAAAGTAAAAAGAGCTAGATGTACAGAATTGTAAGATTAAGTCATGGAAGTATTTTAGAAAAATAATCTGATGAAACATACCTTATTCCAAACAGCAATCAAATTGGTTATCTAATGAGAAGGCAACACATGTAATTGGATCACATTTATTCTCTTGAGTTTCCTCCTGCTTCAGCACAGATTATTGAATTACATGCTGTAGCTGCTGTTTTTAAAATGTTAAAAATTCAAGCTTTCAATTCGTATACTAATAGCCAATGTGTAGCTTATGGTTTGCAATTGATTAAAATTTTTCCTCTTTTAGATACTATTAACCCTCGAATTTCACAACTATTTATGCTAACACAACTTCCCCCTGCAGAGACTTTCAGCCTGTGGTTAAGAAGTTGTTTACGCCTGTTTTGGAGGCGGGACTTCCCACCATGCAGATTTTTCCTGTTTTCCTGGTTGGGAATTTTCACCTGCTTTATTGTTTTTCCATGGCTTTTGCCTTTGGTATATAAGGAGATTTCAGTAAAGCCTGGACAGCATTCTTTTAACACAAATGACCCGAGTATGTGTTTCTTCAATCTCGCAGGCCTACGCCCGGTTCTCAGTGTCATCAAGTTTTCTGCCTGCATGTATGTCTGTGCAACCATGCATTCCTGAGGGTGCTGCATCACACATAACTGAATTATAGGCTGTTATACGGTGCCATAAGCCGAACACTAGAGCACTGGCCACTCTTCCCCTCTTATGTCTACTTCAGTTTTGAACCAAACAGACTTAATGTGTCTCACTGGAAATGCTCTTCTGCACACACACAGTGAAATATATTGAAGACCTTGTCCTGAAGTTCATCTCTGTGTGTGTGTGTGTATTTATGTATATATATGTGTGTGTGTGTATATGTATATATGTGTATGTGTATATATATGTGTAATATGTGTAGATATATGTATATGCATATGCATATATGTATGTTATGTGTATGCATGTATATGTATTATGTGTATGCATGTATGCATGTATGTGTATGCATGTATATATATATAAGTGTATGCATGTGTATGTATATGTGTGTACATATGTACATATATATGATGTAAGATATATATATCGTACACACATAAAGTCATGTTAATTTAATTTTTTTAAATATGCCTGTGTTTTGACCACAACTCTTCATATAAGACTATGTATCAAATTTCAACATCACATCAAATAGTCAAAGTTTCAGGTTTTGCAGTTTCAGACTCTCATATCTGAAATAGTACTACTTTAGCTTTTTTTTAAAAAGCTGGAATGTGACAGAAAGAAAGCTGTATTTTTCCCACAATCAACCAGTAGAATAAAACTTAGTTTTTATCCAGAGTTTAAATGTCTAGTCTTTAAGGTAAGAATTTACTTTGACCTCAAAAAAGCTAGTATCTTAAGCAATTACTTTAGGCTACAGAGCCTAAAGTATGTATATGAAATCAGAAAGTGGCTGAATTCAATAACTGAGCTTTGCAAAAGATTACTGTCATTTGCTGCTGTTTTGTGTTTTGATGCAGGGCCTCACCATGCAGCCAAGACTAGCCTCAAACTTACAGAGATTCTTCTGCCTCAGCTTCCGTCCAGAGTGCTGCATTCTAGAGAATAAGCCAACACCACTACAACCAACTGGTCAATTTAGTATTAATGGCAAGTATACTTATGACTACAAAGAATCCATCCTGAGCCCCTCATCCTATTCTGGGTTTCCACACTAGTTTGCTTTCCTATGTTTCGGCAAGGACAGCAAACTGGCTCTTTCCTATTTCCTCCAAAATTAAAAAGTATATGCACTTGACAATGAATATTAATATACAACCTTCTCCTACAAATCTGTCATAAAATGGAGTGTTTAGATAGATCAATCGATTGATCAGTCGATAGATAGATACCTACCTACCTACCTACCTACCTACGTACTTTTTGTGATATTGGTGGAAGCAAAGGTGACTTTTTTTTTTTTTTTTTTGTTCTTTTTTTCGGAGCTGGGGACCGAACCCAGGGCTTTGCGCTTCCTAGGTAAGCGCTCTACCACTGAGCTAAATCCCCAGCCCCAAAGGTGACTTTTAAAAACCTTCAATAAGGGGTTGGGGATTTAGCTCAGTGGTAGAGCGCTTGCCTAGGAAGCGCAAGGCCCTGGGTTCGGTCCCCAGCTCCGAAAAAAAAGAAAAAAAAAAAAAAACCTTCAATAATTAACTTTTTACCTTTATAAATGATAAAATGTTAGAAATTGATTTCACCAATTTGAAATTTTTAAACTATGTTATAAACTGATAGTTGTCTAAGCTTCTTTAGTGCAGGGAATTCTGTTAGAGGGGTCTGTCTCAAAAAGAAAATTAATATTCACAAAATATAAAACTTCCTATTGTCAAAAACACTTGCTACACTTAGTAATGACTAGTTAGCATCTGACTGGGCTATGTCCTCTTTGAACCATGTGACCTTGGCAAATTCTGATTCTGTACCCATGAAATGTTGCATCTATTGTCTCCCTGCCCTGCTCTTTATACTTCATATGGCCCTTGTGAGAACCCAATTAGTAATATGTTTTGAAGCACATGAACAACTATGCCTAATTAGAAACACCAAAGCACTGCTGCCTTAGTCACCTGCGAAAGGAAATGACCAACCTACAAAAGCACCCATTCCATCCTATTCCCACAACGTTGCATAATGACAACTGTACGCTTATGTTGTCCGCTTTTACTATTTGAAGTGTGACTGTTCATTAAAAGCCAGCAAGATGGTATGGAAGGATGAACTAGTAGAAGACATGGCAAAGCATGTAAAGAATTGGGTCATTTGAACATCTTGGTAAGACCTCCTGCTCCAAGTTCCGCATTCCTAATGGCCCTTTAAAACCCCATCTCCTAGGGGTTGGGGATTTAGCTCAGTGGTAGAGCGCTTGCCTAGCAAGCGCAAGGCCCTGGGTTCGATCCCCAGCTGGGGTGGGGGGATCTCCTCTGCTTCTCAGATGCTTTAGTGAAGACACTGCTTTCAGAGTTTAGAAACAAGACTATTTTTCTCCCAGTTTAAAGATTTGTGACACTCTAGTAACTATTATTTATCACAGAGTGTGACTCTACACAATGCTCTGTGGTGCTTTTCCATGAGTGAGAGGCAACTTTCTCCATTCTGACCTGCAGAATGTATGCAGGCTGCAGGAAGCTGTATACATCTAAAAGACAGAATTCCTTTCTCCATGTAATTCTGGGCAGTCAGGTTTCTGTTATGCAAAACAGGTTCTTAACTTAAGTTACATGATCTAGACAGGTTACTCATGCTGCCCTGTGACTCAGTTTCCATTTATATAAAATGAGAATTAAATAATCTTCCCAAGAAAAATTCAAAATTCCCATTAGATAACATATGAACTAGGAGACCTCCAAAGACCAATATCCACCTCAGCTACACTTTTCAAGTATTCAGAATTTCTCAGCTATGCCTAGTCCCCTAAAGAGGAATCGGTCACTGGTAACACAACTTTTATTTTAATAGTGCAGCTTTAAAAAATAATTTTTCCCAAATGAAGGCTATCTAGCTATGCTACTGTATAACTGTAGTTTTTAGAGTCAATGAACTCCAAATGGACTGGAATCAAGTAACAGTAAGACATATGCAAGAAAACGGAGGTATCTATTTTAAGCAACCCTCCAATTCCATACCAGTTTGCCTGTGACTGACAGCAATCTCTAGAGTGAAAGCCAAATTCCTGCTACATCTGACTTCAGAATACTACAGAGAGGGAAAAGCATAATGAAACAAAACAAAACCAAAACAACCAGTAAACCACCCTGACCTTAGATTCCTCCATTTCACTCACTTCTGAGGATCCCAAACTGAGAGGCCACGGGTAAGGGGATCCCCAGTTGAAAGGTGGTAGTGCAAAATGAGCAGACAGACGGGTTCCACTCCTGATAAAATTCCAGTTGATTGGCTAAAAGTTCTTTAAATTTTGTTAAATTACATTTACTGCTCGCTCTCAAGTGCGCTCTCCTTCCCTCCCCTCTCTGTGTCTGTGTCTCCATGGGCATGTGTGGAGGTCAAACAACTGGAAAGGGTTGGGTTGGTCTCTCTTCCCACCATCTATGTCCTGGAGACCAAACTCAGATTATCAGGCTCAATCTTTTCACCAGCCCTAAATGTCATTTGAACACAAACATCCAAAAATGAGCAAGCACTCACCTGTTACCCACCTGAGTGTGGGGTCATGACAGATGTACTGAAGCAATTCCTAAGACCATTAAATAATATCAATATCCTGGCTCTGGTTGAAGTAAGTGTGGGTATCTTCCCATGCCTCCAAAGCCTTCTCTATCCCAGGGGCTCTAAACGTTCTTGAAGCTGCAACCCTTTAACATACGTCTTCATGTTGTGGTGACCCCCCAACCATAAGACTACTTCATTGCTCCTCTATATCTGTAATCTTGCTACTGTTATGAATCATAATGTAAATATCTGATATGCAGGATATCTGATAATGTGACCCCCACAGGCTGAGAGCCACTGCTCTACACTGAACGTCTACTTTAGTCATATAGTTTGAAAACATATTAAGCAGTACAGTTCTAAGTATCAATGCTTAAGGAAATATGCTGTCTCACGAGCAATACAGGATGACATAGGAATTCAGAATCCCACCCACTGGCAAGCAGATTTCAATCATCAGTGAGGACTTACTGGGATTAGCGTTTTTTGGTAGGATCTTCAAAGATACGAATAGGCCCATTTTGGTTTATGATTTGGCCTTTGGAATCTTTTACTATACGCTATCACTGATAG
This sequence comes from Rattus norvegicus, assembly GCF_021556685.1. Classification (NCBI taxonomy): domain Eukaryota; kingdom Metazoa; phylum Chordata; class Mammalia; order Rodentia; family Muridae; genus Rattus; species Rattus norvegicus. The sequence continues at coordinate 40,158,243 of NC_141535.1, forward strand.
GAAAAGCTGGTCAGGACAAAGACCATACATGCAGTGCTGTATCTATTACTAGGTTAACAGCAGGTTGAAGTGGCCTTTATTTATTCCTGTGATTTGAGTTTTCAGGATATCAGTGTTTATTCAACTACTAGGTTCATTTATTTAATTTTATTGTTTTGCAATAAAGGAAGCAAAAAAAACAGCCTCTTTAAAGTAAAAAGAGGGAGGGCTTGGAAGTGCCTCATAGAAATGAAATTGAACACTTTCAATTCCAGTTATTTCCTTTGAAAGTTACACACTTTTTAGGACTGAGAATGTAGCTCAACCGGTGAATGCCTGATCCCTGGAACCTCACAAATTGGTACTCAGGCGGGAGGCGGGAGCTGTTCAAGGTCCTCAGCTACAAAAAGTTCAAGGCCAGTCTGAGACCATAAGGTCTCCAAAACCAAGAAATTAAACATGTTGTTTTTAAAAAGTTACCTACTTGGGCTCTCTTGCATCCAAGACATGTAAATATTTACACTGTCAGTTAGGGCAATACACACTGTACAGACTCCCCTACTTGGTGAGGGAGAACACTTTTGAAAATGTTTTCTAGGTTACTCTAACTTGGACTATAAAGCTTTTTGTGTATCACAATTTCTGCTATAGGCTGAAGCTAATATCCTAGAATCACCAAAGAACCAAAATTACTTCAAGTCCAATACATAGTAAAAAGCAAATGGCATCTCAGATAAATTGAAGCAGAGAGCTCTTGACTATCGAGTTATTTTTTTAACGATTTCAGTAACTGCCATAGTTAAGACCTTTAAGACTGTGAAGAACATACATTTTATTATACTTCAAGTTTTAAATTAACTCGTAAGTCCTATATTTGTTAATACACAGCCAACCCACATTCACCAAAAAGAAAAATGGCATATTTAAAAGAAAGTAATCTGCAGAGAATTGATAAAGCAAACTCCAATCCAAGTAAAGAAAGCATCCCTTTCCCATTTGGTAACTTCTAAAGCTCTATAAGTTATAATGTATTTTCTCATACACAAAATAATCCTACCAGTTACCAAATTACTGCAGATGCAAAGAGGGAGGGGGAAAAATTAACCATATAAGGTCTTCCAACGCATCATAAATAACAGGAAAACCAATCTACCCATGTATACTGATGTGACTTGGTCAAATTTGGTAGAAACCAAGAACTGTGTGTCACAGTCATGCCCATACTAATTGAAGTAAGGGATGGCCACAATTAAGAAAAAGGAATTGGGTACATGTGGGATGCAGTCAAGAATCAACTCCTAACACTAGCATGTATAATTTCATTCATCCCCTTATACTCAGTATTTCCTTTACAATATAGGTGGTTTTCACTTTACACTTAGAAGTGACAAAAATACCCCCGTCCCCCAAAGAGGGATGAACCTACAGCAACATCCACAAGCCTACGGGTCTTTAAAAGAAATGAATTAAACATGTCTCTTCACCTCGCCTTACACTTTTCTCAGTTACCTCCCGAGGGTGTGAAAATATCAACATCCGGTCGCCCACCCCCACCCTCCCTCTCAGTAGTGTCTCCCGTGGACTGCGTCCATCCTCCTTCCATCCTCTCCTTCCCTTTCAGTATTATCACCTTGGAGAAGCGTATTGAGTATTTCTTTCCGTTACTCCCCCACCCCTTTTCATGGTCGAGTGCAGCCTTCTGTGCACCTGGACCAGCAAAAGAAAGCAGCATGCTTGGGGGGGAGGACAGGCAAAAAGGCCTGACAACCGGGTAGCAGTTAAAGACAACCGGATGGCTCCCCAACGGCCTCTGGCTGCCAGTCGGGTCTCTCGGTGCGGAAACCCCCGATCTTCCACGCTACCGCCCTCGCCACGCCACCGATGCAGAGACCCGCAAAAGGCAGAGCCGGGGCAGTGCGAGGCACGGTCAGCCCTAACGGAGTCTCCCGGGCGGAGGACCGCGAACCCGGGAGCGGCCCCCGCCCTTCGGCCGGGGCCCCGCACTGCAGCGGCGCCCGGGCGGACCCCACGCCCGCCTCATCCGCACAGCGCCGCACACAAAAGCGCCGGGCCGCCGCCTTCCCGCCCCCACAACCCGTAGAGCAATCAAAGGGGCGGTCGGCCCGGCGCGGCCAGAGGCGCGGCTCACCATCGCTGCGCTTGATTTCCACGTAAATCCCGATCTGGATCTTGCCGAAGTTAGCCGTTGCCATCACCTCATCCGGAGCGGCGGCGGCGGGCGGGCGAAACAGACGGGGAGGGGGCGGGGTGGCGGCGGGAGGGGCAGCGGTGGCCCGCGGCCGCGCCGGCCCGGGAGGCAGCGTGGACGCGAGCGGGGCCGCGGCGAGCGGCGGCGGACGAGCGGGCTGGAGCCCCGGGCCTGCGGGAGGGCGGGCGGGCGGGCGGGCAGGCGCGCACGCCGGGCGTCGGGGTGAAGCAAGGGCCGCAGCCGTGAGGCGGCGCGGGGGAGAGTGGGAGGGCTCGCACCGCCCGCCCGGACCGACGCTGGGGAGGCGGGGCGCCGCGCGCCTGCGCACACTCGGCCGCCCGCGTCTTCCAGCCGGGCGCCCGCGCGCTCCGGCCGCAGGCGGCCCCGCCCAGCTCCTCTGCGGCCTGACGGCGGGCGGGTCTGAACCGTCCGCGGGAACGGGAGCGCGCAGCCCGGCGTGGTACGAACTCGCCTCGGGTTTGATTCCACACGGCCTACGAGGCGCGGGAAGCGACTCGCGATTCCCTTCCTGAGCTCTGGCTCCGCCTGGACGCTTGCCGCAGGAATGGGTTGAGGGCCGAGTGATGTCAAGGCTTTCGGGGCGCCGGAGACTGAAGGGACGGGCCCATTACAGGACTGGTTCAGTGTATTTCTGTGGCTGTCAGATCACATGCCACTCGGAGGCCTCCGGTCCTCAAGGAACCTTCCTAAGGGTAGGGCATGCCTGGTTCAGGCTTCCCATCAGTTATGGAGGGAAGAGTGTCCTCCACCCTAAGTAGGAACGGAGACCTCCCCTTTTCCCTAACGACCCAGCTCATTGCAATTCAAAGCGAAGCCCCCCTGTGTAGCCCTCTAACTTGCACTTAAGATCCAGCGGGTCTGTCCTACTATCCTATTGCTCCTGTGGAGCTCAAGACTTATTTGCCCTAACTCCAGCAGCTATGACTCAAAAATCAGAGCAAAGACTTGAAGAACACTGAATAATGAGCCTCTTCTGCAGTCATCTGACTGGACTGACTACATCAGCAACATCTGGAGAGTGCCAATACCCTACCCCTGCCAAGCAAAGGGGCAAGTGGACAAGAGACCATTGGAAACTTTGCAACATCGTATAAGCCTGAGTCTCACTGGTAGTGCTTGATGGAAGAAGCAAGTTTTCATGATCTACTTTGCCTGGTCTTTTCCCCCCCAATTCCTTTTTATAATTTATTTTTATCTTATGTATATTGGTGTTTTGACTGTATATATGTATATCTGTTTGAGGGTGTCAGATCCCTGAAACAAGAGTTACAGACAGTTGTGAGCTGCCTTGTGGGTGCTGGGAATTGGCTCGTCTGGAAAAGCAGTTAGTACTCTCAACCACTGAGACATCTCTCCAGCCCTGCCTGACCATTCTTAAGCTGCATGTGATGAATCAAAATATGGGCCTAAGAGTCGAACGTTGGAATATAAGTGTAAAAAATGCTCTTTTTGTGCCTGGAGTTTCCAATCTAATAAAAGCAGTTCAAGTAACTCCTTTGTTTGTTTGTTTGTTTGTTTGTTTGTTTTCTTTTTTTTCCAGAGCTGGGGACCGAACCCAGGGCCTTGTGCTTGCTAGGCAACAAGTAACTCCTCTCTAAGCATCTTAAAACCATGCCCCTCGGGCTGGAGAGATGGCTCAGCAGTTAAGAGCACTCGACTGCTCTTCCAGAGGTCATGAGTTCAATTCCCAGCAACCACATGGTGGCTCACAACCATCTGTAAAGAGATCTGATGCCCTCTTCTGGTGTATCTAAAGACAGCTACAGTATACTTATATATAATAAATAAATAAATAAAAAAAAAAAACATGCCCCTCACCCCCAACCACCAAAAGATAAATAACTGTAGAAAATGACTTCTGCTTTTCGGTTCCAGAAATGACATCATAGGTCAGGTCTTCAGTTTCAAAATAAGGTTGGACCAAATGAAGGTTTGGTTCTGCTTTGTTTTTGTTTCTCTGTACGAATAGTTTTATACAGTTCTGGGCTGCTGTATCATAGAGCTCATTCTCTTATATTTCTGTGATGATAAGGTATCAAGAATCTGGTTATTTGCTTGCAAATTCTATCAGCAATGCAAAAAAAAAAAAAGAACAATGATGCAGCTGCTAAATATAAAGTTGCCTCATAAGATATTGTCTTATTAGGATTGCATACCTTCCATCCTGTTGCTTATATAATCAAGCCTTAACCTTTAACCCATATTATAAAGGTATTCTAAACATACACATCATCATTTTGTTGCATAAAATTGCCTGAGACACTTGACAAACCAAACACAAAGACCTTTTTGGATAAAGCACACCCAACAGGCTGGTTCGGGGTAGGTTGGTCTAGCATGTGTATTTAACCAGGATTTACACTGTGAACTTTGTATCCAAGTCTCTGTCAAATATGCAATATGGCTATGTTTCCACTACCATCCTGGAGCAAGGATTCTGATTCAGCCACTGTCGAGAACTAGAACTCTAACTAGAACTAGACCAAACAATGGATACAAGCCTCTAAGATATATAATGCTATAAAAGTCTTGCCGGACATGTTGGCACATGACTTTAAACTCAGCACTTGAGAAGCAGGGGTAGACAGATCTCTGTGAGGCAAGTCTGGTCTATGGAGTAAGTTCAGGCCAGATAGGGCTATTTTGAGACACTGTCTCAAAAAATAATAAAACATAAATAAGTTAATGAAAACTACTGTTCTGGTTAGGATTCTATATTAAACACTCTGTTATTGGTTCCATGAGCTGGCTGGTTACCCATTTGTTCAACCTGGAATAATAACTTGCATTTGTTCACTCACAGAAAATTTTTATGAGTGTAAGTGAAATAAAATAGTAAAATTCTTTAATATTTAAATATACAAAGTTTTAATGAAGTAACACTGTTCTATTTTTTTTTTTCTTTTCTTTTTTTCGGAGCTGGGGACCGAACCCAGGGCCTTGCGCTTGCTAGGCAAGCGCTCTACCACTGAGCTAAATCCCCAACCCCTGTTCTATTTTTAAAAACACATTTTTCTCAAATCATTAACTAGAATTCTATATGTATAGCAATACAAAATAAAGTATACTATCAACTTGACACTGGTCCTTATCGTTTCAGAATAAGAGGATAATGCCAGCTATGTAAATCTTTTATTATGAGACATATTTGTCTCCTCTGGCCAGCCTATCCTGAAATGAAAAAGAAAAGAATCCTTTTCAAGGATTGTTTCTTTCAAGTCCTAAGAAGAGCAACTGCAGTTGACCTGTCAATTCTGAGTTGTTGAAACCATTGCAAAAAAATTCTAGACCGGAAGTCCCACACCGGCGGATCCCGGACCGCAGCAGCTCTCTGCTCCCAAACCCCGTGGGAGAGACCCCACCGCCTGATCAGGTGGGCACTCCTGAGGCTGCAGAGCGGAGGAGACCACCAACACTGCCCACCCCTGCCCACATCCCTGGCCCAAGAGGCAACTGTATAAGGCCTCTGGGTTCCCGTAGGGGAGGGCCCGGGAGCGGCAGGACCCCTGCGCCTGAGACACTGCCGGAACCTGAAGGAAACAGACCGGATAAACAGTTCTCTGCACCCAAATCCCGTGGGAGGGAGAGCTGAACCTTCAGAGAGGCGGACACGCCTGGGAAACCAGAAGAGACTGCACTCTGTGCACATCCAGGCGCCAGAGAAAACACCAAACGTCATCTGAAACCCTGGTGCACGGAGGCTCCCGGAAGGAGCGGCACAGATTTTCCCGGTTGCTGCCAAGGCAGAGAGGACTTAGGCAGTACCCCACGAGCAAACTTGAGCCTTGGAACCACAGGTAGGACCAATTTTTCCCCTGCAAGAAACCTGCCTGGTGAACTCAAGACACAGGCCCACAGGAACAGCTGAAGACCTGTAGAGAGGAAAAACTACACGCCCGAAAGCAGAACACTCTGTCCCCATAACTGGCTGAAAGAAAACAGGAAAACAGGTCTACAGCACTCCTGACACACAGGTTATAGGACAGTCTAGCCACTGTCAGAAATAGCAGAACAAAGTAACACTAGAGATAATCTGATGGCGAGAGGCAAGCACAGGAACCCAAGCAACAGAAACCAAGACTACATGGCATCATCGGAGCCCAATTCTCCCACCAAAGCAAACACGGAATATCCAAACACACCAGAAAAGCAAGACCTAGTTTCAAAATCATATTTGATCATGATGCTGGAGGACTTCAAGAAAGACATAAAGAACTCCCTTAGAGAACAAGTAGAAGCCTACAGAGAGGAATCGCAAAAATCCCTGAAAGAATTCCAGGAAAACACAATCAAACAGTTGAAGGAATTAAAAATGGAAATAGAAGCAATCAAGAAAGAACACATGGAAACAACCCTGGACATAGAAAATCAAAAGAAAAGACAAGGAGCTGTAGATACAAGCTTCACCAACAGAATTCAAGAGATGGAAGAGAGAATCTCGGGAGCAGAAGATTCCATAGAAATCATTGACTCAACTGTCAAAGATAATGTAAAGCGGAAAAAGCTACTGGTCCAAAACATACAGGAAATCCAGGACTCAATGAGAAGATCAAACCTAAGGATAATAGGTATAGAAGAGAGTGAAGACTCCCAGCTCAAAGGACCAGTAAATATCTTCAACAAAATCATAGAAGAAAACTTCCCTAACCTAAAAAAAGAGATACCCATAGGCATACAAGAAGCCTACAGAACTCCAAATAGATTGGACCAGAAAAGAAACACCTCCCGTCACATAATTGTCAAAACACCAAACGCACAAAATAAAGAAAGAATATTAAAAGCAGTAAGGGAAAAAGGTCAAGTAACATATAAAGGCAGACCTATCAGAATCACACCAGACTTTTCGCCAGAAACTATGAAGGCCAGAAGATCCTGGACAGATGTCATACAGACCCTAAGAGAACACAAATGCCAGCCCAGGTTACTGTATCCTGCAAAACTCTCAATTAACATAGATGGAGAAACCAAGATATTCCATGACAAAACCAAATTTACACAATATCTTTCTACAAATCAAGCACTACAAAGGATAATAAAGGGTAAAGCCCAACATAAGGAGGCAAGCTATACCCTAGAAGCAAGAAACTAATCATCTTGGCAACAAAACAAAGAGAATGAAAGCACACAATCATAACCTCACTTCCAAATATGAATATAACGGGAAGCAATAATCACTATTCCTTAATATCTCTCAATATCAATGGCCTCAACTCCCCAATAAAAAGACATAGATTAACAAACTGGATACGCAACGAGGACCCTGCATTCTGCTGCCTACAGGAAACACACCTCAGAGACAAAGACAGACATTACCTCAGAGTGAAAGGCTGGAAAACAATTTTCCAAGCAAATGGTCAGAAGAAGCAAGCTGGAGTAGCCATTCTAATATCAAATAAAATCAATTTTCAACTAAAAGTCATCAAAAAAGATAAGGAAGGACACTTCATATTCATCAAAGGAAAAATCCACCAAGATGAAGTCTCACTCCTAAATATCTATGCCCCAAATACAAGGGCACCTACATATGTAAAAGAAACCTTACTAAAGCTCAAAACACACATTGCACCTCACACAATAATAGTGGGAGATTTCAACACCCCACTCTCATCAATGGACAGATCATGGAAACAGAAATTAAACAGAGATGTAGACAGACTAAGAGAAGTCATGAGCCAAATGGACTTAACGGATATTTATAGAACATTCTATCCTAAAGCAAAAGGATATACCTTCTTCTCACCTCCTCATGGTACTTTCTCCAAAATTGACCATATAATTGGTCAAAAAACGGGCCTCAACAGGTACAGAAAGATAGAAATAATCCCATGCGTGCTATTGGACCACCACGGCCTAAAACTGGTCTTCAATAACAATAAGGGAAGAATGCCCACATATACGTGGAAATTGAACAATGCTCTACTCAATGATAACCTGGTCAAGGAAGAAATAAAGAAAGAAATTAAAAACTTTTTAGAATTTAATGAAAATGAAGGTACAACATACCCAAACTTATGGGACACAATGAAAGCTGTGCTAAGAGGAAAACTCATAGCGCTGAGTGCCTGCAGAAAGAAACAGGAAAGAGCATATGTCAGCAGCTTGACAGCACACCTAAAAGCTCTAGAACAAAAAGAAGCAAATACACCCAGGAGGAGTAGAAGGCAGGAAATAATCAAACTCAGAGCTGAAATCAACCAAGTAGAAACAAAAAGGACCATAGAAAGAATCAACAGAACCAAAAGTTGGTTCTTTGAGAAAATCAACAAGATAGATAAACCCTTAGCCAGACTAACGAGAGGACACAGAGAGTGTGTCCAAATTAACAAAATCAGAAATGAAAAGGGAGACATAACTACAGATTCAGAGGAAATTCAAAAAATCATCAGATCTTACTATAAAAACCTATATTCAACAAAACTTGAAAATCTTCAGGAAATGGACAATTTCCTAGACAGATACCAGGTATCGAAGTTAAATCAGGAACAGATAAACCAGTTAAACAACCCCATAACTCCTAAGGAAATAGAAGCAGTCATTAAAGGTCTCCCAACCAAAAAGAGCCCAGGTCCAGACGGGTTTAGTGCAGAATTCTATCAAACCTTCATAGAAGACCTCATACCAATATTATCCAAACTATTCCACAAAATTGAAACAGATGGATCACTACCGAATTCCTTCTACGAAGCCACAATTACTCTTATACCTAAACCACACAAAGACACAACAAAGAAAGAGAACTTCAGACCAATTTCCCTTATGAATATCGACGCAAAAATACTCAATAAAATTCTGGCAAACCGAATTCAAGAGCACATCAAAACAATCATCCACCATGATCAAGTAGGCTTCATCCCAGGCATGCAGGGATGGTTTAATATAAGGAAAACCATCAACGTGATCCATCATATAAACAAACTGAAAGAACAGAACCACATGATCATTTCATTAGATGCTGAGAAAGCATTTGACAAAATTCAACACCCCTTCATGATAAAAGTCCTGGAAAGAATAGGTATTCAAGGCCCATACCTAAACATAGTAAAAGCCATATACAGCAAACCAGCTGCTAACATTAAACTAAATGGAGAGAAACTTGAAGCAATCCCACTAAAATCAGGGACTAGACAAGGCTGCCCACTCTCTCCCTACTTATTCAATATAGTTCTTGAAGTTCTAGCCAGAGCAATCAGACAACAAAAGGAGGTCAAGGGGATACAGATCGGAAAAGAAGAGGTCAAAATATCACTATTTGCAGACGACATGATAGTATATTTAAGTGATCCCAAAAGTTCCACCAGAGAACTACTAAAGCTGATAAACAACTTCAGCAAAGTGGCTGGGTATAAAATTAACTCAAATAAATCAGTTGCCTTCCTCTATACAAAAGAGAAACAAGCCGAGAAAGAAATTAGGGAAACGACACCCTTCATAATAGACCCAAATAATATAAAGTACCTCGGTGTGACTTTAACCAAGCAAGTAAAAGATCTGTACAATAAGAACTTCAAGACACTGAGGAAAGAAATTGAAGAAGACCTCAGAAGATGGAAAGATCTCCCATGCTCATGGATTGGCAGGATTAATATAGTAAAAATGGCCATTTTACCAAAAGCAATCTACAGATTCAATGCAATCCCCATCAAAATACCAATCCAATTCTTCAAAGAGTTAGACAGAACAATTTGCAAATTCATCTGGAATAACAAAAAACCCAGGATAGCTAAAGCTATCCTCAACAATAAGAGGACTTCAGGGGGAATCACTATCCCTGAACTCAAGCAGTATTACAGAGCAATAGTGATAAAAACTGCATGGTATTGGTACAGAGACAGACAGATAGACCAATGGAATAGAATTGAAGACCCAGAAATGAACCCACACACCTATGGTCACTTGATTTTTGACAAAGGAGCCAAAACCATCCAATGGAAAAAAGATAGCATTTTCAGCAAATGGTGCTGGTTCAACTGGAGGGCAACATGTAGAAGAATGCAGATCGATCCATACTTATCACCCTGTACAAAGCTTAAGTCCAAGTGGATCAAGGACCTCCACATCAAACCAGACACACTCAAACTAATAGAAGAAAAACTAGGGAAGCATCTGGAACACATGGGCACTGGAAAAAATTTCCTGAACAAAACACCAATGGCTTATGCTCTAAGATCAAGAATCGACAAATGGGATCTCATAAAACTGCAAAGCTTCTGTAAGGCAAAGGACACTGTGGTTAGGACAAAACGGCAACCAACAGATTGGGAAAAGATCTTTACCAATCCTATAACAGATAGAGGCCTTATATCCAAAATATACAAAGAACTCAAGAAGTTAGACCGCAGGGAAACAAATAACCCTATTAAAAAATGGGGTTCAGAGCTAAACAAAGAATTCACAGCTGAGGAATGCCGAATGGCTGAGAAACACCTAAAGAAATGTTCAACATCTTTAGTCATAAGGGAAATGCAAATCAAAACAACCCTGAGATTTCACCTCACACCAGTGAGAATGGCTAAGATCAAAAACTCAGGTGACAGCAGATGCTGGCGAGGATGTGGAGAAAGAGGAACACTCCTCCATTGTTGGTGGGATTGCAGACTGGTAAAACCATTCTGGAAATCAGTCTGGAGGTTCCTCAGAAAATTGGACATTGAACTGCCTGAGGATCCAGCCATACCTCTCTTGGGCATATACCCAAAAGATGCCTCAACATATAAAAGAGACACGTGCTCCACTATGTTCATCGCAGCCTTATTTATAATAGCCAGAAACTGGAAAGAACCCAGATGCCCTTCAACAGAGGAATGGATACAGAAAATGTGGTACATCTACACAATGGAATATTACTCAGCTATCAAAAACAACGAGTTTATGAAATTCGTAGGCAAATGGTTGGAACTGGAAAATATCATCCTGAGTGAGCTAACCCACTCACAGAAAGACATACATGGTATGCACTCATTGATAAGTGGCTATTAGCCCAAATGCTTGAATTACCCTAGATCCCTAGAACAAAGGAAACTCAAGACGGATGATCAAAATGTGAATGCTTCACTCCTTCTTTAAATGAGGAAAAAGAATACCCTTGGCAGGGAAGGGAGAGGCAAAGATTAAAACAGAGACTGAAGGAACACCCATTCAGAGCCTGCCCCACAGGTGGCCCATACATATACAGCCACCCAATTAGACAAGATGGATGAAGCAAAGAAGTGCAGACCGACAGGAGCCGGATGTAGATCGCTCCTGAGAGACACAGCCAGAATACAGCAAATACAGAGGCGAATGCCAGCAGCAAACCACTGAACTGAGAATAGGTCCCCCGTTGAAGGAATCAGAGAAGAACTGGAAGAGCTTGAAGGTGCTCGAGACCCCAAAAGTACAACAATGTCAAGCAACCAGAGCTTCCAGGGACTAAGCCACTACCTAAACACTATACATGGACTGACCCTGGACTCTGTCCCCATAGGTAGCAATGAATATCCTAGTAAGAGCACCAGTGGAAGGGGAAGCCCTGGGTCCTGCTAAGACTGAACCCCCAGTGAACTAGACTATGCGGGGAGGGTGGCAATGGGGGGAGGTTTGGGAGGGGAACACCCATAAGGAAGGGGAGGGGGGAGGGTGATGTTTGTCCGGAAACCGGGAAAGGGAATAACACTTGAAATGTATATAAGAAATACTCAAGTTAATAAAAAAAAAAAAAAAAAAGAAAAATTAAAAAAAGAAACAAATAAAAAAAAAATTCTAATGACTGTAAAAGGACCGAGCCAATTATCTTAGTATTCATAGATGGAAAATAATATATGTTTTAGGGTTGTTTATAAGTAAACGTTAAGATTCACCCAAGGGAAAGGTTGCTAAACTAGTGAGTAAAGTTTCAAGCTAAATGGAACACGGTAACCTGTCACCTACCTGTGACGGTTTGAGTGAAAATGGCCCCACAGGGTAGTGCTTAGTCCCTAGTGGAAAGAATAAGTGTTGTGGCCTTATTGGAGGAGGTATGTCACTAGGGGTGGGCTTCGAGGTTTCAAAAGATGGAGAAATGCTATCCCCCTCTCTTTCTGCCTCCAAATTGTGGATACAATATAAGTCCTCACCTACTGCCCCAGAACCATGCCTGCCTGCCTGCCTGTTGCCAGCTCCCCACCCTGATGCTCGTGGACTCTCTTTGGAAATCGTAATCAAGACCCAAATTAAGTGCTTTCTTTAATAAGTTGCCTCGGTCATGGTGTCTCTTCGTGTCTATAGGTAATTGACTTATACACTACTTCTTTTTGAAGGCACAAACGTGTTATGTAGACTTAGTTCTAGGACCTGTGGTGGGGGGGGGGGGCGCGTTTATCCTATAATTTGAAACTTTTACATTTGGTTTCTCAGTCCATTCTGAATAATGTTGACAAAGCTTATGAACTTGGGATCAAGTGAAAGAAGTCCAGTAGATAAGGCTAGTAGAAACTTTGTTTGCTTTTATGGTCTGCTGTTTGCCCTGTTCTGTTTGGAAGACTCGGTGACTCCAATTTCTGATACATTTTAAGCTAGTGTAATCTCACTGTAGTTTACTTCTTGAACATTTTTAATACACCCCAAGAAATTCAAATCCCAATTTCATCCTCTGAAACATTTCCTCTCCTCTGTTGGATTCATATCTTCTCCTATAAACATTGACACTCCCTGCTTTTACAAAATAAGATCTTTTGATCTTCATATTTAAATTCCACTCTCTTTTTTTAAACTGTCCTTTCCCTGCCAAATTCTCAAATGGGTCCATTTGTGTTGCTACAACAATACCTAAGTCTGGGTAACTTATTGTTTTAAGCTTTTTAAAAATAGTTCTGGATGCCAAGGAGTCAAGGACGTGGTGCCAGGATCTGACAGGCTCTCAATGCTTCACCCTGACATGGTACAAGGGGAGGTGAACGTAAGAGGAGGTGGAGAAAAGAAACAGGGCTAAATTTTTCTTAATTAAAAAACCAGAAACTTACCCACTTCCATAAAAATAGCTCTAAGGGCCTCTATAAGTTTTTACCTTTTAATACCGAGACAATGGCAATTAAATTTCAACATGAATTTTAGAAAAGACATTCGACCACCAGCAGGCTAAATACCCCCTGCCTTCTCTATTTCCTACCCCCTAATTTTAGGTTGATTTCTCTACTAAATTGTGCTTGCGAAAGCCAAAGACAGAGATTACTGTGTAGTTAACAGCTGAAGTGTCAACTCCGCCAGCTTTATTTGTTGTAAATTCTTTCTAGAATGATTTACCCACCACACTCTCTCCTCAGTGCCTCCCTGTCTGCCCACTCCTGCATCTTGATTTCTTCATCTTCCCCCATAAACTAGGATAATATAACCTCTTCTCCTTCCCCCTGATGTGATATATCTTCCCCCCGCCTCCCTATATTTTTCACTTGCTATTTATTTATCATTTAGATAGGGCATCCTTTGGCCTAGGCTGGCCTTAAGCACGCTATGTAGTGAGAATGATCTTGAACTCCTTACTGGTGTGGGCCATCACTTCTAGTTTATGTGGTACTGGGGATAGAATCCAGGACTTTGTACATGGTGAGCAATGTGGTGTTTGGATGAGGGCGGTTTATGTGCTTGAATACTTTATCCCCATTGTTGGAACTGTTTGGGAAGGATTAGGTGATGTGCCCTTGTTAGAGAAAGGGTTTCACTAGGAGCAGTCTCTGAGGTTTCAAAAGACTCACACCATTTCGAGTTAGCTTTCTAGACCTCGCACTTGCGCATCAGGATGCGCGATCTCAGTTGTTCCTAACGCCGTGCCTTCGTTCCACCATCGTGGACTTTAAACCTACGAAACCATAAGCCCAGTTAAACACTGTTTTATAAGTTGTCTTGGTCACGGTGTTTTATTACACCGACAGAAAAGCAAGCGCGCTACCAAGTGAGCTAAATTGCTAGCCCTGGAAGTCTACCCACTCCAGCCTAGAATGACTCTTCTAAGGATACTTGCAACGTAATGAGCATCACTTTGTAAATACGCACGCTTGATATTAAACTATATATACATACATACACATATTAACTTCTCTTTTTTAAAGATGCATTTATCTTTATTTATATAAGTACACTGTAGCTGTCTTCAGGCACACCAGAAGATAGCATTGGATCTCATTACAGGTGGTTGTGAGCCACCATGTGGTTGCTGGGAATTGAACTCAGGACCTCTAGAAGAGCAGACAGTACTCTTAACCACTGAGCCATCTCTCCAACCCACTGTATTTCTCTTTTAATTGATTTATTTAAGTATTTTATGTACGTGGGTGTTTTGTCTTCATGTCCACACACCAGAAGATGGCATCAGATCCCATGGGACTACAGTTAGACATGGTTGTGAGCTGCCGTGTGGGTGCTAGGAAATGAACTCAGGACCTCGGGAAGAGCAGGCCAGTGGTTAAGGCTCTTAATCTCTGGGCCTCTCTCCAGCTTCCTGCCCCCACAAATTCTTAATAGATATATTCTTATTGCATGGAATAATCCCGGATAGAACCAATTTAAGGGGAGAGGAATTTTGTCTTGCTCAGAATTCAAAGGATACAGTCCATCGTGGCGCGGCAGACATGTTGGTAGGAGTGTGTGACAGGGGTACCTCTTCTGTGGAAAGATCAGTGAGCAGAGACTAGGACTGGCAACTGGGGTGGGATATAACCTCAAGGTTTGTCCAGTCGTCTATGTCTACCAGCTATGTTCTATGTTCCAAAGGGAGTCTACCAAAATAATACCATAAATCTAGATGGAGACCGTGTGTGCCAAAGCCCTGAGCCAATGGGGCACATGTCATATTCAAACCATAACATTTTGGACATTGATCCTCCAATTTAAGTTGAAAATTAATGTTCTGTAATGGCAATGGAACAGAGGCTGCATAAAGTAATGTAAAAGTAGCTTTTATTCTCTTGTAATAATTGTCATCTCGGAGGCTTAATGGCTCTGACCGCTAACCTAGGTAAAGTCCCAGAAGCTTCTAGCCTCTGTACAATCTAATCTAGGCCTTGAATATTCTCAGCCTCTGAGACCTTCTGCCAAAGAAGCTAACCCCTTCCTAGTTCTTTCTGATCTCTGACTGGCTGATTCAACTCAGCTATTTTGGCTCAAACTCCTCGCAAGCTCACTGATTCAACCTGGCTTCTCTCCACCCCTGGCTTTTTGCTCTGCTGGGCCTCAAGCTAACTTTGGCAATCTGGCTCCTTCTCATTCTCTGGCTCGTTCTCTCTTCACCTGTGTCTAGCTTGTTCTCTCCCTCTCAACTCCATTGCCGTGCTCTCCACAAACTACTGTATTCCTGTACTACTCTGTCTCTCCCTCAGGTAGCTTCCCTTTCCTCTCATGAGAGTTAGACACATCCTATTCTGTCAAATCTTTCTCTAACTCATCACTTTTTCATCCTCATTTAGACATCACTTGCAAACATGGATGCTTTCTTCTCCAAACTGACTTTCCCTTTATTGTTTGGAATTAAAGATGAGTACTAAGAGCATGACTGTTTTCAGGCCAGAGGGATTAAAGATATGTGCTAAGGGCTGAGTCACACCCTAACCAGAAACAGTTTCAAATATCCTGTAACAAAGTAACATGTTAACAGTAGTATAAAGCTCACTGATTCAATCTGGCTTCTTGCCACCTCTGGTATTTATTAAAGCATTGTGGATTTAGCTCTTGGTTAGAATTCTGAGTTTTCTGCTTGACTTCATTTGTATTAGTTTCTAGTAAATAAGGAAGTAAACCTGCATGGGTGTTTTGTATGATATTCATCATATTTACCTGATGTCATTAAAAATACCTTATTAGAAAATAAAGTGAAAATGCGTCATCGTTGGGCTTTTATCTAGCAACCCCCTGCCAACACGACTATGACGAAATTGATCCGTTTTTGTTTTTCGTTTTGTTTTCACTTTCTGGTTTTGTTTACATCTCTTCGATCCTTAAGTTCGGTGGCTCTTTGAGATGGGATCTTCTGCAGCCCAAGCTATCCTCACTACGGAGATGAGGACAACTTGGAATTCCTAATTCCTGTCTCCATCTCGGTGCATCCATGTGCCACTGTGGTTGACTTATTTTGATGTCACCCACCAGATGTTTCATATAGTACTTGAACTAAGCATAGTTAATCATCTTTTTGTTTCATATTAGTTTTTAGTTTTGGGTTTTGTTTTAGTGGGGTTTAGTGTTTGGTTTTGATTTGATTTCTGTCTACTACACCTTATGTATCTCTGCTACGGTTTCAGTGTGGACTTGTTTGTTTCGTTTCCCTACAAAGATTCATATGATTGGTGGTTAGTCCCCAAACTAAAGGCATCATGGTGGTCAGAATTCTGAGCTGGGACCTCGTAGGAGATGACGGGATCCTGAGAATGCCACCCTCAAAAAGATTAACAGCCCTTCTCCAGAGAATGGGTTAGGCTTTATGTGACTGGATTAGCTCTCTTAAGAGCAGACAGTTATAAAGCAAAGCCTCCCTATATAAATAGCTCTTTCTGCACGTGTTTCTCTTTCCTCTGTCCTATGAGGCATCTAGAGTGTTCCTCACCAAATGCCAGAACCATGCTCTTTGGACTTTCTACTCACCAGTATTATATGTCAAATAGATAAGTTCCTTTTCTTTCTGCTGTCACAAAATATCTATAAAGAAGCAAATTGAAGGAGGAAGAATTTATTTGTGCTCACAGTTTGAGGCAATGCAATCCACCACGGTGGACAACTCATGACAGCAGAAATGTATGTCTGCTGGTCACATTTCATCTGCAGTCAGGAAGCCTAGACAGAACAGGAAGTGATGCCAGGCTATAAAGGGCTGGAGAGATGGCTCAGTGGTTAAGAGCACTGACTGACCTTTCAGAAGTCCTGAGTTCAAATCCCAGCAACCACACGGTGGCTCACAACCATCTGTAAAGAGATTTGATGCCCTCTTCGGGTCTATGAAACCTCAAGACATGCCTCCAGTGATCCACTCCCTCCAGCTTGGTTCTTTCTCCTAAAGGTTCTACAATCTCCCCAAACAAATGCTTAAAGACAGGTGCGATGGATGACGTTCCACTTCCAAACTACACTACTTTTTTTTTTTAAATGAAGCACACAGCCTCAGCCATTTTCTTATAGCCGTGGAAAATAGACTGAGACAATTTTAAACCACATTCTTGGCCTTCACGTACTGCTTTGTTTTGACTTAAAGCTCGTGTATAAATTCTGTCTCAAGATTTCTACTCAGACCTATGTCTAAGTTCCCAATACCATTTTCTGTAATTTCTTGGAGTTAAGGGTTTCCTTTCCTGTCCCTGTACTCATCAACCCCGTAGTTCATACCCTGTCCCTGAGCCCCATAATCCAGTTCCACCCACATCCTTGTCACCTACTCTAACACTATGAGCAAACAATGCAAACACTGTAATTAAATGTTGATTGTGAGAGTCTGGTTTTAAGTATATGCTAGAAGACAGCCGACAAGAACCAGAACAGTCAGGCAAGAGTTCTTGGTGCTAAAGCCTTTAAATGCATTTTATGTTTTATGTTTGTTTGTTTGTTTGAGTATGAGTAATGAAGAAGCATAATTTTAAAAAAAAGTAGTCAGTACTTTTGTGGCTTCTGCCAGGCTCCCAAGGATGACTAGACTCTAAATGGGGAATTGGGAAGGAAAACAAAACAAAACAAGTAAGAAATCTAAAAGAGGGTATTTTTACATAATCACTCTGATGTGGCCATTACCATGCCACCCTAGGATACATAATCAAAGTGTAAAAAATTATTTTCCTTCCAACTAAAAATGTGCAATTGCAAGATGCACAGCCCTAGAGCTTAGTCCAAATATGGGCTACTTTCCTATTTTAATAACCTTTATGTTAATTGACCTTTAGGTCGCGTAGATCGTTCAAAAACTCACATTCTTCTTAAAAGCGTGGTATAGCAAAAGTGATCTGGTTTCTAGGAGGGATCTTGGAGAGACACACCTGATGAGGACTGTACCTGTTGAGGAGCTCGAGAAATTATTAGAGGTGCTGTAATCATGGCAGGCCTTGGAAGCCGAAGAGAGATGCTTGCTCTTGATAAGAGCATCAGTGGGGAACTCCTTGAAGGCCAGATCTAGCATGAAGTCATGGAAACACGAATCAACAAAAGGATCACAGGCTCTCAAGTGGCACTGCCCTGGTTTCCAGTACCGGTTTTGCTGCTTCTTATGTATGTGGCTTTGGGCAAGTGTGGCTTTTCTTACTCTCGATTTTTTACATCTATAAAATGGGAATTACAGGTGACAGGTGATGTTTCAGGTGACAAAGAGCATGCCTTGTAAACTCGAGAACTTGAGTGTAAACCACACATCTTACATTTCAAAAAGCCAAGGACGGTAGCGCCTGTCATCCCAGGCCAGGGAGGTACTGAGAGATGGGTAGATACTTGGGCTTCACTGAAGCCTGCCCTAGTGAACATCAGGCCAAGAAAGAGATGAAACGAGGTGGATAGTACCCGAGTAACAACGTCTAAAGTTGTATTTGGGCCTCCACACGTACACACATGCACATGCGCGCACACGGACAACACCATAAAGAGGGAAAAATTCGATCCATGGCAGAATTATAGAGCCTTTGGCTTGGAGCAGGTCCTTGAAAACAACGGTTGGTACAGCTGATGTTGGAAGAGAAGTATTTTGCCAAGTGGAGTCAACGGAAGAGAGCTTTTTGTCAGGGTTGTAGTGGTGAGGAAGTGCATGGGAAGTCGGGGAGGAAATGATTGACATTTAGATTGGATGGTGGCAGTGAATAATAAAATACCAAAAGCACGAGAGAGATGGATAGTGGCAATGGCATGTGAAAGAGGAAGGAAAAGGATAACCGAGAGTGAGGTGGAGATGTAAGGGTTCTTTGGAAAGTCAGTTGGATGGTGTTTTGTTGGGGCAAACACATGGAGTGAAAGGTTAAGGCAGACTCCTGAAGGAACGGTTCACTGAAGCAGACATAGGAGAATGACACTGAAGCAAGCATGTGAAAGGACACGTGATAAAGGATTCTTCACTGAAGACACCCATGTATTGGTCCACCATGTATTACACGCACTCTTGAGCTCCATTTGTTGGGACTCCATAGAGAGAAAATACACTAAAAAAATCTTCCGGTGAGATGCTACAGTTTTCTTGCTGCTTCTGAGGTGGATTGGCAGTGATACCAGCTGAGGCAGACACAAGTGCTGAGGCAAGACCCGTGGAGGATGTGATGTTTGGAAGGAATATGACTAGGACTCCACGGGCAGTGACAGAGACTAAGCTTGTCTTGCTTGCATAGCTAAACACTTGTTGGTCTCCCATCTTCGCTGATCTTCACTCTGCTGAGAGAGAGGCACAGCTGAGAACATTTCCTGGCTTGCCTGTTAGCCCTGGTTCCTCCTGCTGACTTGTGGCAAGGCTGAGAGGCCCCGCTCTCTCTGCTAGGTAGTGCCACCACTGCTGATTTCTGTTTGCTAACCAACTCTACCTAACCGGACTGCCGGTATGTTTCTGAAGTGTTTGTGAGTGGATTAGCTGTCACTGCTGACCTGTGACCTACACTGCCAACTTCCAGACAACACGGACAGGAATTGTTCTGGAGAATCTTTCTCAATAGCTCCACTTCCCCGTATCCTTTCTTTTCTACTACCTCTAGTGGGTAGTGGGCTACAAGGGCGGTTAAAGCGTTTAAGAACCATCATCAAAAATAGGTTTTGAGGGGGCTGGAGAGATGGCTCAGTGGTTAAGAGCACTGACTGCTCTTCCAGAGGTCCTGAGTTCAAATCCCAGCAACCACATGGTGGCTCATAACCATCTGTAATGAGATCTGATGTCCTCTTCTGGTGTGTCTGAAGACAGCTACAGTGTACTCATACATAAAAAAAAAAAGGTTTTGAAAAAAATAAAGGTATAGAAGAGTGATATGATACATTTAGCTCTCTCATTACTAAAAATTGAAGAGTGTTGTCAGCCATTGTTGAGAGTTTTTGGAATATGATTATACAAAGTAGGAAGGAGTCTATATTAGCATCACTATAAAAATGTGTGGTCCAAACCTGCAACCAGCAGAATGGAAGTCAAAAGTAGTTTAAAGTTCTGGTAGCACTTTAAAGTAGTAGTTAATGATACAACAGCAGGTGAAGTTTTTTGTTTTTTAAATTGTTATTAGGATTACTAACAGCAAATGGTGGTAATACGAAATTTTATAACCACGATCTATAAGAAATTCTTATCCATAATGGAGGTTTTTGTCTCTCTTTTTCTTCGTTCGCTTTTCCCTTTCCTTTCTTTTGAAGTTTAGATTTGTGTGTTGGCCCGTGCGCACACCTGTACTTGCGGGAGCAGGATATCACCTTCCCCGCGCTGAGGCAGAGGCTCTTTTGTTTTTGCTATGGTCTAGTTGGGACTGCAAGCGTACACAACCTCATTCAGCTTTTTAACTGGGTTTCAGGGTTTGAACTCAGCTCCATCAGGATTGCATGGCTAGAGCTTCATCTAAGGAATCATTTTCCCAATTCTCCCCTCCCCCACTTCTCCTTTCCCCCTCCCCCCTCCCCTCCTCTGTCTTCCCTTCTCTCCTCTCCTTCTTTCCCTTTCTGTTTTGCCCACCCCTCAATGTGTGAAGATGAGATAAGCCCAGGACCTTACATATATTAGGCAAGCATTCTCCTATGGAGCTACATCCACAGCCCACAAAAGCTGAAAAAAAAATATGGTCATCGAAAATCTGTCTGAGAGCTCACATTTACATAAGTACAAAGCCTACAAGGAACAGAACCTGACCTTGTATCCTCTTGCTTACTTCCTTACCAGTTGATCTCCTCAGCCAAGCCCTGAAGCAGCTGGAAGGCCCTTGCAAGGGATACCAGCCTCTAGCTCTAGAGTGTCTTAGCCTCCAAACCGTGAGAAACAAATTTCCATTCTTTATAAATTGCCTAAATTCAGATATTCTGCTAGGACAGCAGGAAGTGAACTGAGCCACTTCAGTTTCAGAAGATGGAGTAGAGTCGTGGCATACTGGGACCAGTGTGGCAGAAATGTTAGTAGATGCCTGGAATTAAGAGAATGACAAAGAGAAGGGGGAGACATATGAAGAGTCATCAGGACGTGTATGCACATATTACTAGCTACGTTCAAGAAGCATCATTTCTATTAAATATTATAACGTTATCATGTTTTTTTCTAAAAAAAAAATAAAGTTAAAGATACAGAGGAACTCTATGAGACTGAACTAGAGAAATCCCCAAACCCTCTAGAGATACATAGCAAAATCATGACTCTTTGATAAAGATGGAGTTTTTTTTGTTTTTTTGTTTTTTTGGTTTTTTTTTTTTGGAGCTGGGGACCGAACCCAGGGCCTTGCGCTTGCTAGGCAAGTGCTCTACCACTGAGCTAAATCCCCAACCCAAGATGGATTTTTTTAATCTGGCAAATTGAAGGATGGTAGGAAGTGCAAAATGTCATAGGTCATGGATAATGAATATTGAAAAAAAATCATAGTTGTATACACATGAAGCAGAGACTCAGGATGTTCTTCGGCCTTGCTTGATTTAGAATGGCTATGTGACTGACTTCTTCCACTTTTGGGAAGTCAGCAAAATAGCAGAATCCATACATACACCCTTTAAAGCCATCCAGCCTCCCGGAGACACCCCCCCCCACCTCCATTTTCTTTCCTTGTCTGTCAGAAAAGGCCAGGTTCTTGGGAAAGGGCAGAGTCCTGAATGACAGGGGTGAAGCCTCTCCCACTAGGCTGCAGGGCATCATGGGATGACTGTGAAGCAGAAATTTATTGTGTTGAGTCACTGACCATGTTGAGAGTGTTTATTACAGAGGTTGAACTACTGTGAGTAATACACAGGTTACTATGGACATTTTACACTTTTAAGGTGAGGTTTTTAGATCATTTGAAGTAGTGATTTGACTCAGACAAGAATATTTCTCACAGATCGAGAGTCCTAGGGAGAAAATTCTGAAATGAAGGTTAGAATGCAGGAAAGTTATGGGGAAGTGACTCTTTGATCAATATCTATGGACAAGTGCAAGCAGCAGGATCTGACTACAGTCACTGTGCCTCAGTGACAAACGCCTCTGCCGGTTCAAAGGGACCTTTACAGGGAGGATGTTCCTTTCAGACATGTCTCAAGCTGAGATGTGTTCTCCAAGCCCACTGTTCTCCTGCACAAGGGCCAGATTTTGGATCTGAGCACTCCTGGGAAAGGAGAGGAATGAGCCCTCGATAACTAAACTGCTATGGCCAGCAAAATCAATGCTTCAGAATTAAAGGTGGGTGTGTGTCTACTTCAGAATACTGCAGAAGCTGTTCTAATGAGCCCTCGATAACTAAACTGCTATGGCTAGCAAAATCAATGCTTCAGAATTAAAGGTGGGTGTGTGTCTACTTCAGAATACTGCAGAAGCTGGTTTGTGAATGGTAAGAGACCTCTAATTTAAAGTTTTTATTTGCTTATTTATTCTGTGTCTGTGTGTGTGTGTTGGAGGGGGTACAGATATGTGCCACAGCATGTGTATGGGTATCAGAGACAATTTGTAGAACTTGGTTTTCTCCTTTTACCGTGTGGCTCCCAGGAATCGAACTTCGGTCTTTGGGTTTATTAATACATGCCTTTACCCAGGGAGATACCTCGTTGACCCATGGTATGCCTTTGTAAATAGAGCAGAGAGCTATTTATGGTCATGAGAGACTACTGACGCCAGCAAGTTTGAAAAGAATGTTACTATCAAGACATCAGAAGACAATAGATGAAGCCAGAGAATGCGGTTGGGGACAAGGAAGAACACTTCCGTAAAGAAGGACCAGTTAGGGCAACTGCAAACAGCTCTAAGCATCTATATCAAATGGTTCCCCATTTGGTGATGATAATCAAGTTCTACCAAGAACCGGTTGGATGCCAATAAAAAAAATCAAAGGACCGAAATGGAAGCACTGAGGTTTTTAAAACTCGATACATGGGGCTGGGGATTTAGCTCAGTGGTAGAGCGCTTACCTAGGAAGCGCAAGGCCCTGGGTTCAGTCCCCAGCTCCGAAAAAAAAAAAAAAAAAAAAAAAAAAGAACTAAAACTCGATACATATTAATACATTTTAAAGAAACGCAACATTATTATTAATAAATTTTTATTATTTGCTGTAGAAAGAATAAAAAAAAAGTTGTCCAAAGATAAATTTCATTTGAAACTTAAGTCTAATGTTTTAAAATTACATCCTAAACTTTGCTTCACTGAGCCCAAGGAGTAAATAGTAAATTAACTAAGAGCAACATTGCTCCTAGTCCGGGGTTGGAAGGGTTGGGGAGGGAGAGGGGTAGGCCAAAAAACGTCATTTGGAGATTATTTGCCTTTTATCTTGAATTGCTAGCCTATCAGCAGATTGTCAAAAGCCAGGGCATGGTAGTGGTGCATGCTTGGAATTTTTCAACTCTGGAGGCTGAAACAAGATGGTCACTTGAAACCGAAAGCGAAGAAGGAAGCTCCTGCCCCTCCCAAAGCCGAAGCCAAAGCGAAGGCCTTGAAAGCTAAGAAGGCAGTGCTGAAAGGTGTCCACAGTCACAAAAAGAAGAAGATCCGAACGTCACCCACTTTCCGGCGGCCCAAGACCCTGCGGCTCCGGAGGCAGCCAAAATATCCTCGAAAGAGTGCACCCAGGAGAAACAAGCTTGACCACTATGCTATCATCAAATTCCCACTGACCACCGAGTCGGCTATGAAGAAAATAGAGGACAACAACACGCTTGTGTTCATTGTGGATGTTAAGGCCAACAAGCACCAGATCAAACAGGCCGTGAAAAAACTCTATGACATAGATGTGGCCAAAGTCAATACTCTGATACGGCCTGACGGAGAGAAGAAGGCATATGTTCGCTTGGCTCCTGATTATGATGCTCTAGATGTTGCCAACAAGATTGGGATCATCTAAAGTGAGTCCAGATGGTTAATTCTAAATATATACTTTTTTTCCAGCATAAAAAAAAAAAAAAAAAGATGGTCACTTGAGTTAGAGGTCAGGCTGTGCCTCAAGGCTCAAAGCAATCAAACCAAGCCAAAGTATTGCAAATAATGCCATTAACATCTTTATTCTCGCCATCTTACTGAAAACTACTATTGCGTTGGTCTGGTGCTGCTATGTATTCAAATGCTAAATTCTGTAGCACTGGATCTGCTAGACCCAAGAGCAAATTCTCACAAACACCAACTTTTGTTGTGCAAAACTTGCTCCCCAGGTTAATTGGTCAATAAAAGGCTAAAGCCTACGTTTGGGCTGTAGAGAGAAATAGGTGGGACTTCCTGGGGATAAAGGGTCTCTGGGAAGAAGAAAAAGGACGAAGACCTTTCCCCCAGAAAACATGGGTGGAAACAGATATGATTCTGGGTCTGGAAGGTATAGCTTCCACATGGCTGGATGGATTGAAGTGGTTAGGTTAACTCTAATGAGCTAGTTGAAAGTATGCCCAGATAAGGCCTAAGCTTTGAAATATTAAAATGTCCCTGTGTGATTATTTGGGGAACACAGCTGGTGAGGGAATAACTGCTGCCGATCAATTTCCAGCATTCATTAATATATACAAAATATTAATAAATTTGAACAAATTACTAATTAGTTAATAACGATAAAAATCTATTATTGTTAGGTCAGCGTTTTAAAATAATGTTTATATGTTTATAAATGATGTTGGAATTATTTTTGTTTTAATCCAAATGAGTGTCTTGAATGATACTTTGTTATAATATCATAATTGACTTTCTAATTAAGATAGTGACATTTCCATAACCTTTACTAATAAGAAGTGAAAGGACTTCCCCTGGATTGGAAAACCCCCCCCCGCCCCACCTCCCTGGAGAATTCAAAACTACAAAAATAAAATCCCCAAGCCAACTCCATGGGTGCTCATTTGGTCTGGTTCATGTTTATTGGCTGTCGACTTCAGAGGACAGCTCCTGAAACCTCACCCATCCTGACCTCTTTCAGAAGCTGGTAACATGAAAACAAAGTTGCTAGTAACCCAGTTGCAATGGACTGTGCTTGAGAACAGACAGATCCTGTTAGAAGTAACTGTACCTTATAATGTCACCCAGCAAGTTGTCCTGGGTCACCACCCTTGAGAATTTCAGGTTAGCCTTTTCTAAATTTCTAGTTCTAAGGAAAATTACTCTTTTTTAATGACTGTCTCATCAGAACATAAAATCATTACCTCATTGTGAAACAAGATATACGTGTGTGTGTGTGTGTGTGTGTGTGTGTGTGTGTGTGTGTGAATAAATATTATAAAGAGAGATTTCAAATACCCTATAAACATATATGAGTCATCTTTTATTTTGGGTACTATAAAAGTTATATTACTTGGTGAATCTGCAGCCAGAGCCCTGTTCAGCTGTTTTTTTTTTCTTTCTTTCTTTAAATATAGTATCCTGACAAGTGACTATCTGCAAAATTCCACAGAGAATCACTCACTTCTTCATTGGTTCCAACAAATAGTCACCAAATTCGTCTGCCAGTCACAATCAAAAGTGTTTGGATGCCTAAGTGCCTCAGTGCATATAACCAACATCCCTCATGGTCCTTAGGCCTTGTGAGAGGAGAAAGGAAGTGAGAAAACCAACAGTCAATAGTAATTGCATTTCAGGGCACTGTGGGTGCAGGGGAGACGAGCAGACTGGAGATCAAGAGAGCTGACGGAATAGCTGGTCTACTGCCCGAAGGCTCACTGCAAAGACAAGAGGAAGTTCTTTCTGACTATCTGGGCAAAGAATGCTGCTGCCTGAAGGAACAGCCGCACAAAACCTTATCTGCCTGCTCTCTGGAGACGTAGGAACAGGTGGAGAGGTAGAGGGAGAAATTATGCTCTGTACGGGTTTAATAATAGCCATATTTGACCCCCACAGAAAACTGGAGATAAAACGGCGACTTAGATTTGCCTTGAGTTAGTATAAATGGCCAGACCTTTGTGTTCCTACATTGATATGTCATAAAGTACAAGCCACCCTCAAATAGATTTTGAACAAGCTAGCTAAAGGGAAGGCAGCTATAAGAGACCTACTGACATCTCTTCCCAAAGCTTTCATCCGAAGTCGAATTGGAAGGACACGTTAATGTCCGTCTTTGTGGCCTCCCCGTGGCCACACTTACTTACAGCCTAAGGTAGCCATTGCAACGTCGGCATTCATATTCCAGCTGGCTAGATGAGAGGAAAGAAAGAATGGGGTCTATTCTGATAGTGGCTTGAAGTACCAGATTCTATTGTAAGCCTTGTGTGACTTCAAGCAAAGGTAAGTTCTATGCTAGGAGTATGACACGGTCCTGTACTTTCTGCATTCAGGAGGTTGAGGCAAGGAGATATTGAAGCAAGCCTGAGCCACATAGTTCAAAGCCAGCCTAGAGTGAAACTCTTTTTTCCAAAAGAAGAAAGGAAGGGAGGGAGGGAGGGAGGGACAGGGGAGAGGGGGGAGAGGGGGGGGACAGGGAGGGGAGAGAGATCCAGGTTATGAAGACTTTTT
This sequence comes from Rattus norvegicus, assembly GCF_021556685.1. NCBI lineage: Eukaryota > Metazoa > Chordata > Mammalia > Rodentia > Muridae > Rattus > Rattus norvegicus. The sequence goes on from NC_141535.1 coordinate 40,184,948, forward strand.
CTTGGCGTCCTGTGACCATTAACCAAAAAAAAAAAAAAAAAAAAAAAAAAAAAAAAAAAAAAAAACCATTGACAGGTAGCTAGCAGTCTCCGCCACTATGACAGCCTGAGTTTGAGTTTGAATGGAAGAGAGTAGGTTCACAGCATGGGAGAATAAATACACCGCAATGTGTTTAGTCCATTCAGGATTTGGGGCGTTGGGATAATGGGGCATTTAAAGACAACAAAGGAACAATATTCCCTTGAGAGGCCTATAGTAGGGACAACTGGGAAGATGGCAGCAACCATATAGATCAGGCTGGGCAGGAGAAATTAGAGATCTGTGTAATTACGCAGCCCATCCAGATGCTGCTGGTGCGCTGGGATCGGTCACATGTGCTTTTATGTATAGCACAAATCACTGCTTTCCTCTTGAGCCTCTACTCCGCCCTGGCCCTTTGGCTGGACTTGTCTGTACTCATCCTTACTGCCTGGCCTTTTTTCTCTATTCTTGGCTCCTTAATGATGGCTTCCTTCTGGATTTTGTCCTTACTCATCTCCCAATGCATTATTTACCTTTATTAGCCCCTATAACTCTTTGGGGGAAAAAAATCTATTTGAACGTTGCCCATTGATTGAGCAGAGTGAACCCGTTGGAGGTATGAACATTAAAGATGCCATTTTCTTACCACCCCTGTCTTCTGTCATGCTTTATTAGTTCGATTCTACTAGACAAGTTTTTCCTGGATCACACGTAGAGGGCACGAGCTCCCTGTGTACACAGGTTAGCACTGGAAAAGCCTGGAAAGTTAAACATGCAGGCTTCCCTCAGAAGAAGGAGATGGTTACCTGTTTTCTGCCTGGAATGCAGGAAAGGATGTAGTTTACAACCTGTTGACAATGTGCTATCTGTTGAGCCAGGCTCTACCCACATCCCCAGAATTTATGTTTTACTTATCCCAGATCCTTTCCACCTAAATCTTGAGCATTGCCTTTAGGCCATCAAACTCATCCTTATGAGTGATGTCACTTGTCTGTCCTTTACGATGTTATCTTAGGGCCAGGCCAATCCTGACACCCATAACAACTGTTCCTTTCTTCAGTCATTCTCTTGGACCCTAAATCTTGGGCCCTATCTCTGACTCAACAGTACCCATCCTTATAAAAGCAGCCAGATGTATTTTGTAAAGAATTTTAATGTAAACATGTATTAAATTCTGCTATACTTGTGGAACTGAGTTACTTGTTATATTTTTCCCCCTAAAATTGTGCTGTGTTTACGTATGGCTAAAATAAACCAACTGGTGTCAGACTTTGGAACTTTGGCCCAGCTCCAGAGCCCTAAGTTGAGCTGAACTGAGTTTCATTCTTATGTCACCCAGATTGCTTCCCTGCTGGCTGTAAAGCCTGCAAGGGATCCCCACCCCAAGCCAGAGCTCACATTTGGTCAACTTCATATTTCTCTATCATCCAAGGGGTTGAGTTATACACTTCAGGAGCCAAAAGCCAGCTCTTCCACACTTCTCCGTCTTCTGGCTCACTAGGTTGAAGGTCACTAGGAGGGCAGAAGGCAGGGATTGTCTGTCCTATTTTATCTCCTTCTGTCCCTGTCTAATGATGCTCCCAAAGATTGTTTGCTAAAGCGATGGTCGCTACCTTACAGATGGTGATGTAGGCCTCCTCTGAGTCCTTCTCAGAACCACGTTATCCCTCTCTGTGTAAGGACTTGTTTCCAGTTCGCTTTTATACCTTCTCTAGTAGAACGTTGTCTTTTTAAGATGGCGGAAACCCAGTCAGCTTTCTGTCCTGCCCTCCAGCCTCCTTCAGTATTCTGGATTTGCATACATTCACATTCCCATTCTCTTGGTTAGAGATCTCGAAGGGAGAGGAAAAAATGCAGCAATCAGTTTATTCCCCCATATCCACCTATCAGAAGCCTCTCTGTGATAAGAAATTCTAGGCGACAGTTCCTTTAAAACCATTAGGAGAGGCTGGGAGAGTTGGTGCAGCATTCTGCCAAGCCCCACAAGCTCAGGTCCTTGGACCCTCATTTGGTGAGAAGTGAGAACCGACTCCCCTAAGACTTGTCTCCTGACTTCCAAATGACACAATAAATAAAATGTGATTTAAAAATAGGAGAATCTGGGTATAGGGCTACATGGCTATAACAGCATTCATGGGGCAAGGGCGGGATGATAAGGGGTTCGAGAACCTCATGGCTGGGGTTGGGGATTTAGCTCAGCAGTAGAACGCTTGCCTAGCGAGCACAAGGCCCTGGGTTTGGTCCCCAGCTCCCCCCAGCTCCGAAAAAAAAAAAAAAAGAAAAGAAAAGAAAAAAAAGAGAACCTCATGGCTAGACAGCATTTTCTAAGAGTCATCTCTCTGTATAACTTGGTTCTGCCTCCACTGACACCACCTCTCATTTGCATTATTATGGTGACATCCTAATACGTGTGCGTGCGCGTTCCCTTTCCTTCTGAATCAATCTTTTTTTTATTCATCGCATGCAGAATGCTATTTCAGAGATTTATATCTCAGCGAAAGGGCCGGCATGCTTGTGCCTGTACTAGCTTACATCACAGAATACGGTACTACTCCAATCACCTTAATCATTTGAATGGTGTATTAAAAATGCAAATCCGTATGGACTGTCATAGACTTAAGGATGTTAAGTGGGGCCAGGACTTTGGAGTCAACATTTTTAACTTGTAGTTTGAGAAGGGAATCAGACAAACCAATTTGAGAGAGTGTGTGTGTGTGTGTGTGTGTGTGTGTGTGTGTGTGTGTCTGTGTGTCTGTGTGTCTATGTCTGTGTGTCTGTGTGTGTACGCTTATGAAATTAAAGTCTAAATTTCCTTGGGGACATGTATAAAACCTTTGAGTACTTGGCTTCTAACATCATTTTAAGTTTTCATCCTACAATTATCTCTGCAGTATGTGCTCTAAGAAAAACAGATTTTTTTCTAAGGGATCCTACCATACTCCTTTGGATTTGAATGTGCCTTAGCTTGGGAACACTTTTCTCTCCCAACTAACTTCATAATGATAAACACCTATTCATCCTTCAAAACTGTATTGGAATCTCATAAATAATATATATTATATATACCCATTTATATCTTAAGAATCGTGCACATGTGTGTGTGTGTGTGTGTGTGCGTGCCTGTATGCTCACATGAGGATAGAGGAAAACCATGTTGATGCTAACTGCCAATGACCTTTATGGTAAAACACACATACTCGGCAAGGATTGAGGGGTGATGAAGAGAGCACCAGAGACAATAAAGCAGTTGCTGGTCAACTGCTGCCTTGCAGTGATGAGAAAAGTCATCAGATGGGCAGAAATAAGCATGAGTTACATGTTGTCTATTACTGCCCTTCGACTCTACAAGTATCGTAAGAAACCTTCTTGTGGTTCACTCTAGTGGAAGCATATAAGAACGTGAATTCCACCTAGCCAAGATACATTGCAATTATCAGATACTAAATGCTTTGTGCTAGGGAGAGAGAGCAATCCCATTGGTGAGATGAGCTTTGCACAGCAACTGAAGTAAGAGATTGAGCCAAGATAGTCAATGAGAGATGTCCAGGATGTACAAAAGCCTTGAAGCAGCAATCTTAGGATGGGGGTCTCTGGGAAAGACTCTTAAGAAAAGGGCAAGCTTGAGTTGAGTCTTGGGGATGCAAACCCTGGCACCATGACCACTCCTTCTGCCTTCTTCTGCCTTTCTGTTTCTTTCTGCATTAACTTCTTTTGCTTCCAAATGACTTTCTTCATTCAGTAGACACGTGTTCACTATGGAATTTAAATTCTATATATTCAGCCTTTCAATGTAAACAATAGTTATGTTCCGTGCAATAGTTCATAAAAAATGAAACGAAGCAAATGTCATTGTCAATCTTCAGCTACTGAGCATGTTTCAAGTCAGCCTAGGCTGCATGCAAATTGATCCCCTCCCTCCTTCCCTCCCTCTCTCCATATATATACACACATACACATACATATATGGTGAGAAATTACTCATTACCCTAAGTTGGAGTACTTGCCCTTCCTTGGACCAATTAAGTAGTTTGACAGAATAGAACAGAATATCAGTTTCTGTTTCTGTATAATAGATTATCACTTAAAACCTAGTAGCTTCAAATAACGGGAAGCACTTACTATTTCATATACTCTCTATTAAAATGTATTTAGGAACAGATTTGCTTGATGAGTTTGTGAGTACGTATGACTGTCATCAATACTTTACTAAGTCGGAGGATCTTTTTCCAAACCCACTCGCCAATAGCCCTGCACATTAACGATGGGTGCGGGCAGAAAGCCTCGTTTCCTCACCATGAGGACATTCGTAAGACGTCCTGAGTGTTTTCATGAAACGGTATCTGATTTTCCTAGATCAGTGGTTCTCAACGTTCCTAATGAGGAAATCATTTGATACAATTTCTCATGTTGTGGTAACCCAAACCATAAAATTATTTTCATTGCTACTTCATACCTGTAATTTTGCTTCTGTTATGTATTGTGATGTAAATGTCTGTGGATTCCAGTGGTCCTAGCTGATCCTCGTGAAAAAGTCATTTGCTCTGAATGGGGTCACGACCCACAGGTTGAGAACCACTGTCCTAGCGTGAGCAATCCAAAGGGCAAGGTAAAAATGTAATGAGTGCCCTAACTATTACATACATTAGCTCCCTAGGACTGGAGAGATGGCTCAGCCATTAGAGGTTAGGCTCAGGCCCATTCACTGTAAAGGGATTTAAGTATTTTACACACAGGTACGAAAGATAGGCCACGAATTGTTGGACGTTGTTTCAGGATTGCATTCCAAGGCACTGGAATTAATACAGATTATTTTAGTTTTTTTTCCTTTTTTTTTTTTTTTTTTTAAAGCTGCCTGGAACTTGCACTGTAGACCAGGCTGGCCTCGAACTAAGAGATTTGCCTGCCTCTGCCCTCTGAGTGCTGGATTAAAGGTGTGTACCATTATCTTGCAGTTTAGATTTTTTTTTTGTTGTTATTTTTTTTTTCTAGTCTGGATAGTCAGAGTGGAGGTGGAATCACCAAGATCATGAAGATTCAATTCCCTTGGTCTGGCTCCAAGTGGACATTTAAAATGAAAGACCCCAGCTTAGCAGCAGTAACGCCATTTTGCAAGGCTGTACTTAAGATGACTGGTTCAGGGAAAGGTTAGAACACTGAGTACACAGCGGCTGCCAAGCAGGATGTGTTTGGTTGAAGGCCTGGCAACAGGACGACTTCGGTTGAGCACCTGACAATGAAAAAAAGCCCCGGGAGAGGTCCCACACCCTGGTGGGGGGCCGAGTCAGTCGTTATGTTCCAAGAAGGTAGCTAAGAAACTTGCCCCCGGGCTGAACCCTTGCCATATTAGAATCCACCAATTATATCCCTGTAACCATGCATCTGCTTCTGTATGCTTGCTTCTGCTCCCCAAAATCCTATAAAAAGCCCATCCTTGGTTCCATGGGGCGCGCCAGTCCCCCGAGTGACTGAAGCGCCCACAGGTGCCTGTGCCTGTGTATCCCGACAATAAACCAAATCCTCTTGCTGATTGCATCCTGTGGTGTCTCGGTCTGGTCTTTAGAGTTGGAGGGTCTCCATCCCGAGGGAAAGTTCTCCCTGAGAGCTTTTCAAAAACATGTGACTCAAAACATACTTGGTAAGCTTGCTCTCAACCTGTGGGTCCTGACCCCTGCGGGGAGTCGAATGACGCTTTCACAGGGGTTGCCTAACACCATCAGAAATGATCCATAACAGTAGCAAAATTACAGTTATGAAGTAGCAACAAAAATAATGTTATAGTTGGAGGGATCATAATAACATGAGGAACTGAGGTTGGGGATTTAGCTCAGTGGTAGAGCGCTTGCCTAGGAAGCGCAAGGCCCTGGGTTCGGTCCCCAGCTCCGGGGGTGGGGCGGGGAATAACATGAGGAACTGTATAAAAGGGTCACAGCATTGGGAAGGATGAGAACCACACTGCCTTAGAGGCCATGAACAAAGATCTTAAGCCATGTGGTAAATATGTATGAGCCTGACATTGACACCCAGTCTCTAAAGGCATTCTTGACACTGAAAAGACATGTTTTTTAGAAGAAATAGTTTAAAGGCTTATAAAATATACATTTGAGATAGAAACTGTTAAAATGCAAGTAATTTATATGTTAAATATTATATAAGTAACATTTTATTGAATAAATCAATATCAATTATTAACTAATAATAATTATTTTTATGTGGAACGGAGGTATAAATCATATCAGCTTAAAAATAAATAGATTATTTATTGCAGAAATGCTGGCTTTATTACTGGACTTCAAGAGAGACCGGCCACTAAGAGCTGCACAGGAACAAATCTAAAAACTCTCCCACGTCTCTGCTGTTTTCTTAGGCTCAGTCTTACTTTCTTAGTAAACTTCCCATTTGCAGTCCTCATGCCAGTCCGGAGGAATACTCACAACCGTTAGTGTTTAGGAGGGAAATCATTTGTTTCTGGGTTTCAGTTTAAAAATTCAGGAGGGAGGGAACGCTAGACCCAGAAAAGGTCAGGGACTCGCCCTCAGACAGGTTAACCATAGCTAGGGGCAGTCTCACATGGGAATTTTGCAAATCCTCTGCAGCCTGGTGAGTTACGCCAGGAGGCGAGGCAGTTCCTGGAAAAGAGTAGCTAGGCAGACAAGACAATAGGTTTGATGAAGGATTAGATAAGGCATGACATATTCATAAGCCCAGCAATAATGTCTGGATCTTGGCATGAGATCACGGGGTATTCCAGGTGTCACCGTAAGAAGTGATTGGATGAGTCGGGGCGAAGTTTCCTGTGTTGTAGTTGTTTTATTACATTATCCTGGCTAGTGTGACTGGACTGTGTTCGTTGCTACATCTAATGAGAAGGGCTTAATTAAGATTTTAATTTCCTTTACTGGCATGTTGGGGAGGTTTCAAAGAGATAAATGGGATTATAGCTTCAACTACACTATTTAGCTCTAAAGAGGATTCAGATGGTTTTCATAACACCTACCTCTTAAGGGCTTGGTGAGAGCCATAGTAGGTTTGCTAATAGCTGACTTCAGTATCTGGGAGTTGATGCTTATGATTCTATCTTTGCAATTAATTTTTAGGGTAGCATGCAAAGTGATGGGTTTCATCATGATAGCTTCATAATAAGTGTCATTATACTTTGATTTCATTTGTTCCCATACCCACTGGCCTCCTCTTCACCAGCTACCTTCTTGAGAAGGGGGCCAGTTTCTTGTCTTCCCCCAGTTAGTCTCCCTTCTGCCTTCTCGTGGCATGTAGTCCGCTGCTGACTCTTTCCTCCTTCCCTTAAGACCTGTCTCTCCACTTTCATGATCCCCTTTCTATTCATGAACCCCTAGGCAGACAGACAGACAGACCGACAGACAGACATGACAGGTAGGTAGATAGATGTAGGTAGGTAGATAGATACATAGGTGGATAGACAGACAGTAGACAGACAACAGACAGATAGATAGATGTACACACACAATTCTAACTTCAGTTTCTTTACATAACTGAAAACACAGTGTTTGATTTTCTTACCCTGGCTTTTTTCCTGTAACAGTGATTCCCAGCGCCACATGTTTCCATGAAATGTCATCATATTACTTCTCTTTATAGCTGCATCACATGACATTTTCTTTATCCGTTGATCTGTAGATGGACGTGTAGGCTACTTCTGTTTCCTGGATGTTTCAATAAAGATAGATGGGTACCTGTTTAATGCACCCCCTCTGTCTCTCTGTGTCTCTCTGTGTCTCTCTGTCTCTGTCTCAGTTTCTCTCTGTCTCTCTCTCTCTGTGTCTCTCTCTCTCTGTCTCTGTCTCTCTCTCTTTCTCTCCTAACTTAGGAAGATCTTATGCAGCCCAAGATGTCCTGGAGCTCACTGTGAGAACCTTGATTGGATCCTTCTCCACGTCCCCAGTCCCAAGATTACATATCTGGTTCATGTGGCACTGTGGGCTGAACCCTGAGGCCAGGGCTTTGTGCTTGTGAGACACCACTTTACAGACTGAGCTACACATCATTTTTTAAATGCTATCTACTGTTTTGGGGAGAGGGGTGTTTTGTTTCACTTCTAGTGAAGGTGTGTAGATTATGATTTTAAATGTTTGTGTGGTAAAATAATAAACAAAACACTATTGAGTGTTAAAGTATGGGAGGTTATGTTCTTGACCTGATTTTCAGAAGGAAGAGAAAATTAGCAGAGCGCAATTATCTCCGAAAGTGTTGCTATTGGGGAAATGGCTCATAATCAGTGGAGATATTGTGCTGTGTGTATGGGGAGGGATCGGGGAGAATGAAGAGTTTCCTTCTTCACGGCCCTCAGAGCCAAACATTGCGTTCCATTGTTCTTAACATACCGCACCACGTGTTTCAGATCAGTCTAGGGAAGTCTGTGTTAGAAACAGGGTATGAGTGTGAGTGTGTGAGAGAACCTCTGTGTTCTCATCCCATTTGTGTCACCACAGGGGTCTTAAGAGAGAGGAAACCAGGGCTGGAGAGATGGCTCAGTGGTTAAGAGCACTGACTGCTCTTCCAAAGGTCCTGAGTTCAAATCCCAGCAACCACATGGTGGCTCACAACCATTTGTAATGAGATCTGATGCTCTCTTCTGTTGTGTCTGAACAGCTACAGTGTACCTATATATAATAAATAAATCTTAAAAAAAATCGGGGGAGGGGGGCTAGCTTTAAAAAAAAAAAAAAAAAAAAGAGAGAGGAAACCAGCTTTCCCGATGCCTGTTGGGTCAGCTCCCTCTGTTTACTTACAGCGTTTTCTTTCTTTTCCTTTCTTTCTTTATTAATATTTATTTTTTTGTTTATATGAGTACACTGTAGCTATCTTCAGACACACCAGAAGAAGGCCTCAGATCCCATTACACATGGCTATGAGCCACCATGTGGTTGCTGGGAATTGAACTCAGGACCCCTGGAAGAGCAGTCAGTGCTCTTAACCACTGAGCCGTCTCTCCAGCCCACTTAAAGGGTTTTCATGTTTCCTGGCTCTAGGCCAGAGTTTCTTCTCAACCTGTGGGTCTCAGTCTCTTTATGGGTTGTGTGTCAGATATCCTGCATATCAGATATTTACAGTACAGTTCTTAGGGTAGCAAAATCACTGTTGTGAAGATGCTATTGAAATAATTTCATGCTTGGGGGTCCCCACAGCACGAGGATCCATATTAAAGAGTCACAGCATTAGGAAGGTTGAGAGCCCTTGCGCCTATGCTTTTCATGAATAACAGAGTGACATTTGTACTATGAGCTCTTTCCTGGGGACTGGCCTTCACCTGAAGTCCTGTTTATTCATTTGTTTAGTTTGTACTTTGAAGTTCAACCTGGGGCCAGTTGAGATCTCTCCTACCCATCTCAACACCTTCACTTACTGTCCACTATAGTTACAATTATAATTCATTAAATAATCAGTGGACAACATACAAGGGTGTCTTACAAATTTTGGCAGTCTTAATTTTTTTTTCTCCTATCTTCTCTTTCACGCCATGTATTTTATTGTCAAAATGCTATAGATTTATAAATTGGTGTGTTTATGATGACTGTGAAGATGGTTTTTAACAAGTGAATGATAGATACAATAAATGTTCTCTAGGCTTCTGGGTAATTTACTACACCCAGTCTCTGTAGTTTAGATGAGAAAAATTGCCAAACTTTTGTCAGTTATTTAGAAGGATAGATGGCCCGAAGGGAGGTAGGACCATTAAAATTCTATAAGACTTTGCACAAAGAGGAGGAGATGGGGTTCCAAGGAAAAACAGAAGTTGGTTGTTTGTATGCGCCTTGTGCTAGGCATTTATCAGCCTGATTACAGAACAGTTGGAACAGTAACAGTAAGAAGTTACAGTGCTGGGAAGGCTTTCAAACAGAGTTCCTCTTGAGCTTACTGCTTGCTTTTCATCATTGTTTTTGTGGCCTATCTCTTGTGATTCAAATTAATACCTTAATATGTTCTATGTCTCCCTCCCCTAAATGATTCCCAGGCACTTTGAAATGTAGGCACTTTGGCTTGAACAAACGTTTTGACTGCTTCTTAGAACAATGTTTCAATGGATGCAAATAAAATATGCACGACTGCCAAAGGACATCAAAGGTATTGAAAGTGGATTCAAAGTAATACATAGACTTCTTTATTGCACACTGAATATTTATATTAATTATTGAATTATTCATATTGATAATATAATTGAAATAAGATAACCATATTGTTCAATGCCGTTATTTAAATAAATATTAATTTATTTATTAACTAATTTAGTAATTAGATAAAATATTAAATAAAATAATCTTTCATGTCCCTAATTATCATAACTTTGAATCAGTGATATACTATTCTGAAGAATCTATTATTATATTTGTGATGTTATGAAAATATTTGAGGTTTTTGGTGCCGATGTTTATGTTAAGGTTACTATGTCACCTTCATATTGGTAGCATTTAGTTTATGACAATGGACCTGCATCTTTTCTTACTTAGGCTGTAAAGCAACTATATTTGTGCCCTTTCAAAGTCTCTTTCAAAGTCTCTCAAAAAGTTGAGCCTTCCATGTTGGGGAGATGGTTTTGTTGATAATGTCTTCTGTGCAAGCATGAAGACCTGAGATCCATCTCCAGTACCCATGTAAAAGCCAAGTATGGAGGTGGTGTATGCTTGCAGTCCCAGCACTGAAGAGGTGGAGGACAGACCTATCCCTGGAGCTTACTGGCCAGTCCAGCTTAATTAGCAAGCACCACATCCTAGTGAGAGAACCTGTCTCAAAAAGCAAGATGAATTGACCCCAATGTCATGGCTCAGAATTTGCACTAGTGGAATCCTGTCAGCTGTGATGTGTTTATAAAAAAATAAAGAGAGGAGGGAACATGTTCTATGGAGGTGTAGTCAGGTATGGGGGAAGGGGGTGCCTCAGCAGGCCTATGCAGAGGCATCCCTTCCCCTTGAGGGACCAGCCACAGGATGGTATAGTATAGAATAGAGTTTATCCAGGGCATGGGGAGGGGAGCTAAGAGGGTAATAGAGGCAGAGAAAGAGAGAGAGAGAGAGAGAGAGAGAGAGAGAGAGAGAGAGAGAGAGAGAGAGAGAGAGAGAGGAAGAGAGAAGAAGAGAAGAAGAGAAGTAGAGAAGTAGAGAAGTAGAGGCTGGCCATGAGCATTGCTCTCTTAAGTCATCTCTTTCCTATGCTGTTCTCATGAGGGTTGGGTGTCTCCTATCTCTGACTCATTCTGTCAAATCTTTCTCTGATTCATCATTTTGTTTCCCCCCAATTAGACATTACTTTCAAACATGGCTGCTTCCTTCTACAAACCAAAATAACCTTCATTGTTTGGGATTAAAGGTGCATACTAATGCCATGTCTGTAATCTAGCCAGATCACATAGACCTAGAAGGTTTTGGGATATGATGCCTTGCCAGAACAGCCCTGTTGCCAGATTAAAATTCCTCTACACACCACTTTAGCTTTCTCTGTTCTCTTTGATAACCTGCAGCTTGGTTTCTTTGAGTCTTTCACTCTAATCCTTTCTTTTGTCCTCTGGAGAACTAGAGCCCACACTCTTCATGTTCCTTCCCTTGAACAGACAGTGAAGTGATTAATTTTATGTACTGTTTTGACAGATTATGATGTGGAGTGATTTGGTCAAATGCAACTCTAGTTGTTGCTGTGAAGGTGTTTGGAAAACTAACTTTTATTTTGAGACTATACTATAATTACACCACTTCCCTTTTCATCCCTCCAAACCCTCTCATGTACTTCTTGCTTTCCTTCAAATCTGTGTCCTCTTTTTATCTTTGTTATACAAACAAGTAACATTATACAGACTAAGAAGGTTGTACTTGTGTATTTAGGAACACACACACACATATGTATGATGTTATAGTTTAAAGAGGTAATTAAGACTCAAATCAATATACTTTGAGCAAAGCACATTAGTTTCCAGTGCAGGTAGGCCTCAACCACTTGTCAAAACTCTCACAGAAAAAAAAACTGAAGTCTCTTAAGGAAGAAGGAAAACTGTCCATTGCTTTGGTTTCAAGAGGAGACTGTATATGTTTCCCTGGTTTTCAAAACTTTAACCTGACAACTGCCACAATCATATAAACTAATTATTTTAATCAGTATTCTTTCCTCTTTTCCTCCTTTCCCCCTCTCTACTTCCCTCCCTCCCTCCCTCCCTCTCTCGCTCCATCCCCTCCTCTGTTACTCACTCCCTCTTTCCCTTCCTTGCTTCCTTGCTTCTTTGCTTGACTCTTAGGTTCTTAAGCCTTGTTTGTGGCATTCACTGACTTTCTTGGTTTATGAGCCCATCACTCCAGTCTCTGTCTTTGTCATGAGTCTGTGCAAATATTTCTCTGTAAGTCTTTAAAAGGACATTCCCATAACATTTAAATCTCATCTGGATAACTCAAGACAATCTCATTATTAAAACAAGAATTATGGATTTTCTGGGGTAGGACGTGGACAGATCATGGAGGAATATTTTCAGCCTATCACATTAACTTCTTGCAATAGCCAGCACACTTTTGACTCCCCCTCATCTTTTCTTCCTCCTTTCCTTTCTTCCTCCCTTTCTTCCTCCCTTTCTTCCTCTCTTTCTTTCTTTCTTTCTTTCTTTCTTTCTTTCTTTCTTTCTCCCTTTCTCTCTCTCTCTCTCTCTCTCTCTCTCTCTCTCTCTCTCTCTCTTTCTTCTTTCTTCTTTCTTCCTTTTTTTCTGTCATGTGGTTATAGGTAAGGGGTATAGAGTCTTGTCACTATGTGACCCAGATGAGTTTCAACTTCATATTCTTGCTGCCTCTACCTCTCAATGGCTGGGATTACAGGTGGGAACTGTCACTCCAAGGTCTTCTTTGACTTAATTCACAGACAATTTCTAGTAAAAGTTCTATCCAATCACAAAACAAACAACAACAAAAAAACAAAAAAAAAACCAAAAAACAAACAAAAAACAAAAACAACTAAAAATTTAGAGTTATTTGAGATGGGTCCATAGACTAGAACATGAACCGAGGCTAAGAGTGTCACATCTACATTCTTAGTAGCATTCTTGACAGATTCAATGCTATAAGGCTGAGATTCAATATGAAATTGATCCTGATGGGGTTTATCAGGCAAAATACATCAAAACACCCCCTGTGGCTGCTGACGTGTCAGGTATGTGGGGCTCTCTGCGAGCCTCACAGCTGGCAGGAAAGTGGTTTGGGTGAAGTAAAAATGAAACTCAGTTCAGCCTGACTTAGTTAGCCAGTACAGGTCCAAACTTCTAAAACATGACATCAGCTGGCTTATTTTAGCCATATTTAAGCACAACTTTGGGAAAAAATTTTCCTGATGACAACTTAGTCCCAAGTGTTCAATAAACTTAAGGCGTGTTTACATTGAAACTCTTTTCAAAGTATATATGGATTTTTCCATTAAGAAGGTTGTGTTGATTTAGAAACAATCTTCAAGATAAGGGACTAGAAAGAATGACAGAGTTAAACCTGTTGCTGTGGGTATCAGGATTTGGTCTAGCTCTAAGATAATATAAAAGTTATGTAGGCTGTTGTGACATACAAGTGGCATGTCTCAAAAGATGAGTTGTATGGACTGGGAAGAGATGCTCAAGATTTCCAAGGGGGAAAGTCTGGGAAAAATAAACAATATTCTGGGGGTACAGGTGATGTGCGGAGCTGACTTGCCTGAGACCCCAACATTGAACCAATAGGACAGAAAAAGAACGTATGAAATTTCACTTAAAGGACAAGCTCAGTGGAAAAACACTAATGTCCTAGCTAAAGTGCCCATACCAATCTGGATACCAATCTGGTGGTCAGCATTATTTAGTAACAAGGCTTGCCAGAAGTGTTGACACAAATCTGGTGGTCCAGCAAGTCTGCCAACGTCTCCTACCTTTTGTTGAGAGTTAGCTTCATACAGACCTAGGGCTCTCGGACCTTGGCAAAAGAGCCAGCTTCCTACAGACCCCTACAGACCCAGGGCTTGTGACCTTTTGCTGAAAGCCAATTTCCTACAGACCCTTGGATTGTGACCTTCTGCTAAGGGCCAACTTCCTACAAGACCTAGGTCAACATCCAGCAGGAGTGAGCTAACTACCCTATTGGCTAGTACATCAAGGTCTCCCGGATCCCTGAAGAATTCTTCCTCCCTCTGCCTTGTTATTGTATATAACCAGAGTCTGCAAGCATTAAACTTATCACCTTGATCAGATTCTTGTCTTGGTGTCCTTCTTCGTGTCTCTTGTCCCTCATTCTCTTCCAGGTACCCTCCGGACCCTCGTTGACTGTCCTGCTGGATGGGACAAGGTGAAGCCTGGCTCTACAGATAGCAAAAGATCACCAGGTTGTAAATTATATCCTTTCCCAGCATTCCAGAAAGAAGACTGTTCCTCTGAAGAGTCAAGCCTGTGACAAGCTTCTCCAGTATTTATCTGTATCTACGAGGACCTCTTATCCTTTACCCAGGCAGTAGAGTACTTGCCTAGCATATACACAAAGTCCTGATTTGATTCCTGGCACTTTATAAAACATATGTCTTGATACACACCTATAATTCCAGTCTTCAGGAGGTGGAAGCAGAAGAATCAGAATTTCAAGGTCATCTGTGGCTAAATAGTCAGTTTGAGGCATGAGATCCTGTATCCATCACCATGAACCAAAACAAAATCAAGACCAAACAAACACAGTAAAGAGTATTTACTGTTTAATTCCTGGTGGCTCTAAGTATGGCTAAGATACTGAAATCCAAACGTATGATTTCAGGTCTTAGGCAAAATAAATCCTCAAGTAGGATAAATATTTGTAATACTATTAGTTTGTTGACTAGAAGGACAAGATAGAAACCAGATCCAGTTGTAAATTATCAAGGGTTGGGAGAAAGATTTTCTACAACATTTTAAAAACAATAATAATTCAATTGCTCAATAAATATTTGCTGAATGAATGAGCAGATTCCACAGATATAATGACGGTGCTGGAACCTGTATGGTCAGTTTGCACTTAATACAGTTGCCTTCAGTACTAAAGGGAAGGCAAACCTGTTCTTCCTTTTACTTTATTTTTGGAGTTTTTTTAAAGTTTTAATTTATATTTTTTAGAGGGTTTTCTTTCCTGCTCATTCTCTCTCCCCATTCTCATGGGGCCTTCCTGTGTAGCCTTGACTTCCTGTGTATCTTGGAACTTGTTATGTAGAACAAGCTGGCCTGGAACACACAGAGATCCACCTGCCTCTGTGTTGTATTTTGTTTGTTTGTTTGTTTTTGAGACATGCTCTCTGGAGCCCCAGGCTGCCCTTGAATTTGCTTTGTGTTGGAAGATGACTTCGAATGGCTAATCCTCCTACCTCTACTTTCTGAGTATAGGGAATTCAGCCACGCCTCAGCATGCCCAATTTTGCAAATGTATTTTTGGAAGAGGCATGCACTACCACACCCAATCTCACAAATATATTTTGAGAAGGAATTTTTCTTTCTATCCAGAATCTATGTTGGAAAATGTGATGTAACTCACAGTTAAATTTATTTTCTCTGAAAAAATTAATCTACAAGGAAGAATTAGAATTGTCATTCCTTTTGGAGTCAACCTTTGCATCAGTATTCTTAAAGCTCAGAAATAAAGGAGGCAGGAGATGGTTGAGTCGGTAACATGCTTGCCGCACAGGCTGAGCACTTGGGTTGCGATCCCTAATGTGTGCATTAAAAAACCAGAATAGACAAAAAAAAAAAAAAAAAAAAAAACAAAAAAACAAATGAGCAAACACCTGTAATCCTAGAACTATGGAGCATGGAGACAGAAAAAAGAGAGGTCCTAGTTCCTAGTACATAGGCTTCAGGTTCACTGAGAGACCCTGTCTCCAAAGATGCTAGAGAAGTAGTTAGGGAAGACCTCTGTCATACACACACATATGCGCATAGACAGACAAATAGACAGAGACAGACAGAAAAATAAACTTTTTTTAATATACATATACTTACATATATTTATACATATCTATAGCTACACATACAAGTATACACATATACATACACATACATATACATACATATATTAAATTTTCTCATACCTAATTCATTGAGAATATATACTTACATATGTATCTGTATACATATATACATATACCTACTTATATTTAGATGGCACACTGGAAATAGTAGGGTAGAGACAAAGCTGTCTTTGGTTGCAGGTAGTCTGTCACTGTAGAAATATATGTATATATGTATATATGTATATATGTATGCATATATATATAGATGAGGTAAGTATTAGCAAATTCAATTCAATAACATATACAAATAATTGTATACAACAAGAAGTGGGACTTGTTCTATGGAGGCAACGACTGTTTCAACACTGGATAGTCAATGTAAACAGTCCTGGTTAGTATTTTGTCAACTGGGCACAGATAGAGTCATTTGAGAAAAAGAAAGGAACCTCAATTGAATAGGTACCTACACCAGATGGACCTGTAGGCAAGACAGTGGGGCATATCTTTGATCAATGATTAATGCAGGCGGGCCCAGCTCTCTGTGGGCAGTGTCTCCCCTGAGCAGATGGTCCTCAGTTGTATATCAAAGCAGGCTGAGCAAACCAAGAAAAAGCCACATAGTGGTGCTCCTCCATGGCTTCTGATTTAGTTCCTGCCTCTAGGTTCTTGACCAAACTTCCTTAGATGAAAGACTGTGGTGTGAAAATATAAGTCAAACAAACCCTTTCTTCTCCAAGGTGCTTCTGGTCCATGTTTTATCACAGCAACACAAACCCTTCGACAACATCTTTAGGGTAAAGATAAAAAACCCACAGATCCTTGGTCATGGTGTTTAGTCATGGTGATAGAAAAATAACCAAGACATTTCATCCTTAACAAAGAGCAAGGATGAGGGATGTCCTCGTCGGTTGCTTCTGTTAGACGGCACGCTGAAGATAATAGTTACTCTAAATCTGCCTCTTGAGGATAGATGCCCCTCTTTGGTAGCTATGAATATCACAGGGGGAGGAATACAAGGATGTGTAGAAGACTTTGTTCCTTCCTTTTGGCTCTTGGATCCTTCTGAGACAGATGACATATTCAGGGCACCAGTGGTCTCTTTATTCCAGGGTGAGTGATAAGCTTGAAGCACGACTGAGAAACACTAAGCAGAACTTTCATGTATTTCCTGCTGGAAGTGTGCAGAGTTGCTCCGAGCATTCAGTAGGAAGCCAGCCTTCAGCCCCACAAAGTCCAGGGGATCAGGGCAACGACTCTTCAGTGGTTTTTTTCAAGCTGTACATGGGTGTTGAGATATCCTGGGGGGGTGTTGCAGGGAAAATGGGGGGGGGTCATTTGGCCTTAAGAAGGCCACCCAGTGATTGTTGTGACTTCTGATGTCTGTCTTGACTGGATCTGGCTGAAAGTCCCTGAGATCAGGAATCCAAGCAGGCCAGTTCAGCATTCTGATGAAGAGCTTCACCAAAGCTGCACATTCTGCAATATATAAATCTCCTTCACAGACTCCATCTTGATATCTAAGCTTTCTTCTTAATGTTTCCCTTACCAGTGACATTTACCTATTAAAACGTTCTAGTTGGTAGGCAAAGGATATGGTAGGGTGGTGGGGTGCTTATTTAGCACATGTGAAGTCTTGTGTTTGACCCTCAGGACCACACAGACACACAAATACTTCAAAGCATTTAATTGGGGCTTGCTTACAAGTTAAAAGGTTTAGTCTATCATTGTCATGGTGGAGAGGCATTAACGTCATGCAGGCAGATGTGGCGCTGGAGAGAGAGAGGAGAGGAGAGGAGAGGAGAGGAGAAGAAAGGAGAGAGAGAGAGAGAGAGAGAGAGAGAGAGAGAGAGAGAGAGAATGAGAATGATGAAGGCAAGCCTGGCTTGGGCTTTTGAAGCTCCAACGAGGTCATACCTCCTAATCCTTCTCAAGTAGTTCCACTCCCTAGTGACCAAACATTCAAATATATGAATCTATGGGAGCCATTCTTATTCAAACCATGACAAGCAGCCAATGATCTTAACTGTAGAACCATCTCTGCAGATGCTCTTGTTTTTATTCACTAATGACCCTGCGTTAGTCATTTTCCATGACCGAGAAAAGCAACTTAAAGCAGGAGACACTTATTTTATCTTCTGGCTTCAGGAGTTTCAATCCATAGTCTGCTGGCTTGGCTGCTTTCAGGTCCCGGCAAGGCAGATGACATTGTGATGTTAAAGGAAAGTCCTCACTGTATGTCAGCCAGGAAGTAAAAGTCAGCCGGAAAGGGACCAGAGAGGAGACACACCCTTCAAAGGCATACCTCCAGGGACCTGCTACCTCTACCCAAAACCTCACCTCCCAGTAAAGCCATCAAATTCTGAATCCATCAATGGGACTTACTTGTTAATAGGTCAGAGAGCAAATGATCCATGATTGTTAACAATAGGATCCAATGATAGGATTCAAGATCACATGATCCAGTGATCCCAAAGATAGGATCTCGAGCAAGCCTGCATCACATAAAGCTTTTGGGAGATATTTGCATGTCCAAACCATTAAACAAAAGTTTGTATTGGTGACTTCTCATAGCCTTTGCATGTAGTCTTAGCTACCATTTAAACTGAAGGAAGCTGGTTTTTTTTTTTTTTTTTTTTTTTGGTTCTTTTTTTTTTCGGAGCTGGGGACCGAACCCAGGGCCTTGTGCTTCCTAGGTAAGCGCTCTACCACTGAGCTAAATCCCCAGCCCCGGAAGCTGTTTTTTAGTATATATTATTTTCCTAGAGGACTGGTTTAGGTATTAGAGGATGTTGGTCAGACCTTCAAAGAAGCAAGTAAAAATATTTCCGAAAGTAAATACAATGACACTCGGAAGTATTACTAGTAAGCATGCTCTGCCTAAGCCTTCACAGATGTTTGCCTTCATTGGATGTTGCTATTTTGGGTTCAAGCTATCAGCAGGAAGCAGGAGTATGATTCTTGACTCTCAATTTTAGCAGAAAATGTACACTGGAAGAAGCTTATGTACAAGGGAAATAGGATTAGAAAATACCAGCTGTCGCAAAATAATCAACATGCTTAACTAAAGATATTTCACCACTTTAAAATACCCTGAAACTTTATTTCAATACTAGAATAAAATTGCACTTTAAGCGTCTTTTGTCATTGGATTTTGAAGATGCAAAAGACAGTCTTCAGGGCTTGACATAAACTGTGTGTATCAGGACGTGCACTTTTAACATTACTATGTCAGGGAACTTGCCTACTAGCTAAGTTTTTAAAGAAAGAATAACTCTACTCTCCTCCTTGGAGTGCAGCAAATTACACTTACTGCTAAAGAATGCTAATTATCCTTAAAACACAGTATATGGTTTTAGTAGTTTATGTCACCTGATTTTGTATTCACGGTAAGAATGTTTCATTTTGGTGTAAATTGTTATGATAAATGTGGAGCATCAGTCCTTGAAAGGATTCAAGAAGAGAAATACCTGGGAGGGAGTAAGAGAGGGTTATGCATAGTGAAATGACTCAAATACATTATATGCCCATGTGAGGAGGTTGCAGAGAGGCCCATTGTTTTATACAAGTAGAACACGTTAATAAAAATCACTAAAGAATAAAGAAACACTCGATTCTTTTATTTAAATACAACGCCTAGGGTTGGATTTGTTTAAATTCTAACAATTAATCATCTGAATGCAGTGTGCACATCAAATACTGAAGATTTCATGTGTGGTCGTATTTATAGTTCCAGTTGGAAGAAAGGAACACATGAAAAAGATTACAGAACTCTGTTTGGCTTCAAAGGGCATTCTACAACAGATTTCAGATTTAAGTTAATTAGCTGTTACAGAAGTCCTGTGTGGCTCCGTGTCTTGTGAGTCTCTCTGTCTACCCACCTAACCACCTAGCCATTTATCAGTCATGCATCTAATGTGTCAACATGTACCTCTGCTTACGGTTAAACTGCCCTAAGTGCCATCTAATAGCCTATGACTGACATTTCATGTGTAAGTATAATATGTTATGAAGGGTTTTGAAAAAGACAGCGCTGATTTTTTGGGGGGGGGCAGGGAGGGTCAACATGCTCAGTGTCACTACTAGAATAACACGTGGGAGATAGCAAGTAGGTTAAAGTATATGTTTAAAAGATTATACCACGATTGGTGTTCTTGTTCTTCCTTCCCGGTGCAAGAATATACCTAGAGTCAGTCATATATTAGAAAGACTACGGATCCTGGAGTCAGACATATTTGGATTATACTCCAGATCTGATTCACTTTTCCCCCACACCTTACAAATTCTTTTTTTTTTTTTTTTTTTTTTTTTTTAGAGCTGGGGACCGAACCCAGGGCCTTGCGCTTGCTAGGCAAGTGCTCTACCACTGAGCTAAATCTTCAACCCCGCCTTCTTGTTTGTGAGTTCCTGCTCATCCAACTTTGAAAGAGAAGGAAGCTGAGCATGGTAGCACAAAACCTGCAATCCAAGCATTTTGAAGAGAGAGAAGGGAGAATTAGGAGTTTGAGGTCATCCTCAGTTACAGAGTTCAAATCCATCCTGGACTAGATACAGTCCTGTCTAAAAGATTTACAGAGAGGTCAGGCATGGTGGGCACACACCTTTGATCTCAGCACTCTCTAGACAGAGGTGCTGAACCACTGTTTTAAAAGTTTGACAAAGAATGACAACAAAAATACTGATGTGATGGTACAAGCCTTGGAAGCACTTGGGAGGCAAAGACAAGAGAATCTCTCTAAGTTCCAGGCTAGCCTAGTATACATAGTGATTTCTAGAACAGTCAGGGATACACAGGGAGACCTTGTCTCATAAAACTAACAAAGCACAAACACCATGTCAAGAGTTCCTAATCCCAATCCAGGTTACCCTTTGAGGATCACAGGTAAGCTTAGTACAGTCCAGAAAGAGATCCTGTCTCATAAAACAATGGATGGATGGATCCCAAGGAATGATGTCTACAATTGTCCTCTGGGCTCCACCATCAAGTACACACACACACACACACACACACACACACACACACACACACACACTTCCTTCTGTTTGGATAGAGGACTAAGGGCAGAAAGGAGTCAATGTAAGTGAGAATGTCACTGAGATTCTAGCTAAAACAGTTTAGTAACAACTAAAAAACAAAACAAAACAAAAGAAGCCTTCTGAGTCAACTCAAGTCCCACCGAAGGAATTTATTGTTAAGTCTCAGGGGTGAACCAGAGAACTAACAGGCAGAAGTTCAGCTGCTGTTAGAATACAGGAAACATTTCCTGTCGTCTTGGAACATCTGTTCACTTATCTGTGTGTGAAGATAGGTTTCCTTGCCTTCCAACCCACACAGAATTCACGGCTGATCACAACTCCAAACTTCGCATGTTTCAAGTTCAACTACACAGGGAGATGTTTTCTAATTCTAGATTCCCCATGCAGCACATCAAGCTGACCCAGGTGTCTCCAGTAGAACTGTTGCCAAGGATGCAAGGTTATATAACACAAACTTGGTTTCTAGGAAACGCTCCAAGGTAAAGGGTAATCTGAAGAGAACAGGGTCTGGAGATAAAAACCCTGTATATGGCTCTGTGGTGACATCTGCTAAGAGGCAATGCTCAGAGGCTAAGCAGAGGGTTATTATGGGAACAGTGAACTAAGGTCTTCACCCTGCAAATACTCATCCTACATATAGGGAGAGCACTGATAATCAGTAGGAAGAAGTTACCCTTTATAAGCTTTCTATCATCCTCTGCTGTAGAGCCCAGCATCTGCTTGAAGCATCAGTAATACCACTGTTTAGTATTACCAAAAATAGCCACTAACCATTATGTGCTTCTTCCTTTTAAAGGCCACTTGCTTGAAGAAAATTTTAAGTTCATGGAATGGGGTGCTGTTGCTAACGACTCAGATTCCTCTTTTTTTTTTTTTAAACTTTGACAGATGCACTATTTTATCATAACTGTAAATTTGCCTCATAGTTCCTTTGTTTTGGGTAAAGCAGAACTGCAAAGCAAATTAAAATTTTCTCATTGTCCTTGGTGTTGGTGGTGTTGGTGGGGACCCTTTTAAATCTGGAATAAATACCTGTGACAGAGCAACTCTATGACATAATTTCTTAGGAAACCTGGGTCTCCCCCTACTCTTCCCCTCAGAGAAAGGACTTAGGCCTCTGGCCTGGTCCTTCTCCAGGTCTTCACCATCCAATCTATCTTCAGGCCCCAAGAGCAAATCTACATGAGGTCTGTTTTTCCACTGCTCGCTCGCTGGGTATCAAGGGCTTTAATTTTTGCCCAAATATCCAACAGCCTTCTTGTAGGATCTGCACAGGCTTCTTTACTGATGAGTTATTGAGAAGACTCCTAGGATTGACGTCAACATGGAGTGACCACCAGTGGACCCCTGAGATACAGAATGGAGCTGGAGTGGTGACATCTTGCCCTTGGTACCACAAATGTCATTATTGGTGCTGCCCTCAGAGAGGTAGCCCTCAGACTTCTGTGTACAGAGGTATTACTGTAAAGCCTTGTTTAAAGTTTGACTTGTCCGGGTTCTGATAGCAGAAATTCTCAAACAATAGAGCCTGACACTGCGAGTCCAAACAACATTTAATAAACACTATCGGCACCTCACAGCAGAAAAGAATTCTTTTGAAATTTTCCTTTTTTTCTATTTGACTTAAGAAAATCCAGTATTTATTCTTTCTCTTTTTCCCTTGTTCTTGTGGAAATAGTATTTATTTGTCTCAATACTGTAACAAAACAGCTCGTAAAACCATTTAACGAATGAAAGGCTTATTTTGGTTTTACTGTCCATAGCAATACTGTCCATCGTGGCCAGGTTGGGGGATGGGTGGAACATGGGGGCAGGGACAGGTACCCAACTGTCAGGTTGCATCTACAGTCAGGAAGAGTCAGAAAAGAGAGAGGTGGGCTATAAACCTCAAAGCCCCAGTGACTCACTTCCTCCTGCAAGGCTCCACCTACTAATTCAATAACCTTTCAAAACAGCGCCAACAGCTGGTGAGCAAGTGTTCAAACACACGAGTTCATGGAAGATATTTCACATTCAAACAACTACAGATTATATGTGTGTATGTGTTCTTGTTCAATAACCACAGAAACCACAGTAAATATACTTCGGGTCGACATGCTAAGTTTTTGTTACCAGAGATCTTTGAAAACTTAAATGTGGTATAGCATAGTATGGCCAGCTCTGGCATTGTGTTGTGACAACTGTTATAGATCATGTGCTGATAGTGGACAGGGTGGTATTCAGTGTCAACCTCAAGAGGTCTCAAAGTGGGAAGAGAAAGAAACTAAATAGATGACACATTTCTGCATACATTAAAGGTAGTATTTGAGGTATTCAAGGGTATGCCTTTGTAAAATGGCCTGATTCTACTTAGTCACAAGTGGACCTAGTGACCTTCGGGTCACTTTCATGATGTCAGGAGAAGAGGCAATGTAACCATGAGATGGTATTTGATGATGAAGACAGGAAAATGTGCAGAGGGAATTGAAGTCTAGGTGCAGTAATAGATTTAAAATGCCAGTATTACCTTGGTCTAAACAAGACAGTCTGACGTTTAAAAGGGAATCAAAACCTGGTGTCCTGGAAAGTCCCCAACATTAAAAAACAGGCAGGTATTTTTGAAAAATCATGGGATGATGAGAAATGGAAACTTACATAGTCATTTGATAGGGAAGAGCCTAGGCTAAAGAAAGAAGTACAGATATGGAGATAAAATCTGATATAGCTTATTTTTACTTCCTTAGTTTTCTTTACTCCATCGAGTAGCTAGGTCCTGCTTTCAGGAGTAACTGCGACCCTTCAGCCTGTACATACACATTTATGAACTCTGAAAAATACAAGTTATAAGGTTATATCTAAGGAAAAGTTCGATAACTAAGTACATAATCAACTCACTTTTTTATTGGATTTTTTTTATTTACATTCCAAATGTTATTCCCTTTCCCAGTTTCCCATCCATAACCCCCCTGTCCCATCCCACCTCCCCCTTCTTCTATGAGGGTGTTTCCCTACCCAACAGCCCACCCCTTCCCGCACTGACATCTCCCAGCCTTGAAAGAACCAAGGGCTTCTCCTCCCATTGGTGCCCAACAAGGCCATCCTCTGCTACATACTCAGTTGGAGCCATAGGTCGGTCCATGTGGACTCTTTGGATGGTGGTTTAGTCCCCGGGAGCTCTGGTTGGTTGGTATTATTGTTCTTATGGGGTTGCAATCCTTTCTCTAACTCCTCCAATGGGGACCCCATTCTCAGTTCAGTGGTTGGCTGTGAGCATTCGCGTCTGTATTTGTCATGCTCTGGCAGAGTCTCTCAGGAGACAGCTATATCAGGCTCCTGTCAGCATGCACTTCTTGGCATCAGCAATATTTTCTGGGTGGGATGGCTGTATATATATGGACTGGATCCACAGGTGGGGCAGGATATGAATGGTCATTCGCTCAGTCTCTGCTCCAAACTTTATCTCCATATCTCCTCCTATGAATATTTTTGTTTCCGCTTCTAAGAAGGACTGAAGCATACACACTTAGGTCGTCCTCTTAGCTTCATGTGGTCTGTGGGTTGTATCTTGGGTAATCCGAGCTTTTGGGCTAATACGCACTTATCAATGAGTGCATACCATGTATGATTTTTCTGTGACTGGGTTATCTCACTCAGGATGATATTTTCTAGTTCCATCTATTTGCCTAAGAATTTCATGAAGTCATCGTTTTTGATAGCTGAGTAGTACTCCATTGTGTAGATGTGTCGCATTTTCTGTATCCATTCATCTGTTGAAGGGCATCTGGGTTCTTATCAGGTTCTGGCTATTATAAATAAGGCTGCTATGAGCATAGTTGAGCTTGTGTCTTGTTATATGTTAGAGCATTTTTGGGGTATATGCCCAGGAGTAGTATAGCTGGGTCCTCAGGTAGTACTATGCCCAACTTTCTGAGGAACCTCCAGACTGATTTCCAGAGTGGTTGTACCAGCTTGCAATCCCACCAACAATGGAGGAGTGTTCCTCTTTCTCCACATCCTTGCCTGCATCTGTTGTTAACTGATTTTTTTTATCTTAGCCATTCTGACTGGTGGAATCTCAGGGTTGTTTTGATTTGCATTTCCCTGATGACTAAGGATGTTGAACATTTCTTTAGGTACTTCTCAGCCATTCAATATTCCTCAGCTGAGAATTCTTCGTTTAGCTGTGTACCCCATTTTTTAATAGGGTTATTTGGCTCTCTGGAGTCTAACTTCTTGAGTTCTTTGTATATATTGATATTGCCATTTTGTCCTAATGACAGTGTCCTTTGCCTTACAGAAGATTTGCAATTTTATGAAGTCCCATTTGTCAATTCTTGATCTTAGAGCATAAGCCATTGGTGTTCTGTTCAGGAAAATTTCCCCAGTGCCCATGTGTTTGAGGCTCTTCCCCACTTTTTCTTCTATTAGTTTGAGTGTATCTGGTTTTATGTGGAGGTCCTTGATCCACTTGGAATTAAGCTTTGTACAGGGTGATAAAAATGGATCTATTTGTATTCTTCTACATGCTGACCTCCAGTTGAACCACCACCATTTGTTGAAAATGCAATCCTTTTTTTCCACTGGATAGTTTTAGCTCCTTTGTCAAAGATCAAGCAACCATAGGTTTGTGGGTTCATTTCTGGGTCTTCAATTCTATTCCATTGATCTACCTGCCTGTCTCTGTACCAATATCATACAGTTTTTATCACTATTGCTCTAGAAGTTCTTTTATTGTTGATAGTTTTAGCTATCCTGGGTTTTTTGTTATTCCAAATGAATTTGCAAATTGCTCTTTCTATCTCTATGAAGAATTGAGTTGGAATTTTGATGGGGATTGCATTGAATCTGTAGATTGTTTTTGGAAAGATGGCCATTTTTACTATATTAATCCTGCCAATCCATAAGCATGGGAGATATTTCCATCTTCTGACATATTGTTCAATTTCTTTCTTCAGAGATTTGAAGTTCTTGTCATACAGAACTTTCACTTGCTTGGTTAGAGTCACACCAAGGTATTTTATGTTACTTGTGACTATTGCGAAGGGTGTTGTTTCCCTAATTTCTTTCTCAGCTTGTTTATCCTTTGAGTAGAGGAAGGCTACTAATTTGTTAGAGTTAATTTTATATCCAGCCAGTTGTTTATCGGACTTAGTAGTTCTCTGGTGGAACTTTTGGGTGCACTTATGTATACTATCATATCATCTGCAAATAGTGATATTTTGATTTTTTCCTTTCCAATTCTTATCTTGCTGACATCCTTTCATCTGATTGCTCTGGCTAGGACTTCAAGTACTATATTGAATAAGTAGGGAGGGAGTGGGTAGCCTTGTCTAGTCCCTGATTTTAGTGGGACTGCTTCAAGTTTCTCTCCATTTTGTTTTATGTTAGCTACCGGTTTGCTGTATATTGATTTTACTATGTTTAGGTATGGGCCTTGAATTTCTGATCTTTTTAAGACTTTTAACAAGGAGGGGTGTTGAAGGGATGTTGAATTTTGTCAAATGCTTTCTCAGCATTTAATGAAATGATCATGTGGTTTTTTTCATTGATTTTTTTAAAGATTTATTTATTATATTTATTATATAGAAGTACACTGTAGCTGTCTTCAGACACCAAAAGAGGGCATCAGATCTCATTACAGATGGTTATGAGTCACCATGTGGTTGCTGGGATTTGAACTGAGGACCTCTGGAAGAGCAATCAGTGCTCTTAACCACTGAGCCATCTCTCCAGCCCTCATTGATTTTTTTTTTATATAGCGTATTGCATTGTTGGATTTCTATATATTGAATCATCCCTGCATCCCTGGGATGAAGCCTACTTGATCATGATGAATGGTCGTTTTGATGTGCTCTTGGATTAAGTTTGTGAGAATTTCATTGAGTATTTTTGCATCAATATTCATAAGGAAAATTGGTCTGAAGTTCTCTTTCTTTGTTGGGTCTTTGTGTAGTTTAGTATAAGTGTTATTGTGGCTTCATAGAAGGAATTGGGTAGTGTTCCTTCTGTTTCTATTTTGTGGAATAGTTTGAAGAGTATTGGTATTAGGTTTTCTATGAAGGTCTGATAGAATTCTCTACTAAATCCATCTGGTCCTGGGTTGTTTTTTTTTTTTTTTTTTTTTTTTTTTTTTTTTTTTTGGTTGGGAGACTTTTAATAGGAGTTATGGGACTTCTGTTTCATTAGGAGTTATGGGACTGTTTAGATGGTTTACCTGAGCCTGATTTAATTTTTGTACCTAGTATCTGTCTAGAAAATTGTCCATTCCTTCCAGAGTTTCCAGTTTTGTTGAATATAGACTTTTGTAGTAGGATCTGATGATTTTTTCAATTTCCTCAGATTCTGTTGTTATGTCATTTCTGATTTTGTTAATTTGGATACAGTCTCTGTGCCCTCTGGTTAGTCTGGCTAAGGGTTTATCTACCTTGTTGATTTTCTCAAAGAACCAGCTCCTGGTTTTGTTGATTCTTTGTACAGTTCTTTTTGTTTCTACTTGGTTGATTTCAGCCCTGTTGATTATGTCTTACCTTCTACTCCTCTTGGGTGTATTTACTTCTTTTTGTTCTAGAGCTTTTAGGTGTGCTATCAAGCTGCTAATGTATGCTCTTTCCTGTTTCTTTTTGGAGATACTCAGAGCTATGTATCTTCCTCTTAGCACTGCTTTCATTGTGTCCCATAAGTTTGAGTATGTTTTACCTTCATTTTTATTAAATTCTAAAAAGTCCAATTTCTTTTTTTATTTCTTCCTTGACCAATTTATCATTGTGTAGAGCATTGTTCAACTTCCATGTGTATGTGGCTTCTCTGTCATTTTTGTTGTTGTTACCAGCCTTAGTCCGTGGTGATCTGATCAGATGCATGGGATTATTTCAATCTTCTTGTATCTGTTGAGGCCTGTTTTGTGACTGATTATGTGGTCAGTTTTGGAGAAGGTAGCATGAGGTGCTGAGAAGAAGGTATATTCTTTGTTTTTAGGATGAAATGTTCTATAAATATCTGTTAAATGCTTTTGGTTCTTAACTTCTGTTAATTTCTCTGTGCCTCTGTTTAGTTTCTGTTTCCATAATCTGTCCATTGCTGAAAGTGGGGTGTTGAAGTGTCCCATTATTATTGTGTGAGGTGCAATGTGTGCTTTGAGCTTTAGTAAGGTTTCTTTTATGAATGTAGGTGTCCTTGCATTTGGAGCATAGATATTCAGGATTGAGAATTCATCTTGGTGGATTTTTCCTTTGACGAATATGAAATATTCTTCCTTATCTCTTTGGATAACTTTTGGTTGAAAGTAAATTTTATTCAATATTAGAATGGCTACTCCAGCTTGTTTCTTGGGACCATTTGCTTGGAAAATTGTTTTCCAGCCTTTCACTCTGAGGTAGTGTCTGTCCTTGTCACTGAGGTGTGTTTCCTGTATGTAGAAAAATGCTGTGTCCTCCTTATGTATCCAGTCTGTTAGTCTATGTCTTTTTATTGGGTCCATTGATGTTAAGAGATATTAAGTAATCTTAAATATTACTTAAGATTTTTGTTTCCTGTTACTTTTGTTGTTAGAGGTGGAATTATGTTTGTGTGAATTTTTGGGGGGGAGGGGTTGTTGCAAGAAGATTACTTTCTTGTTTTTTCTACGGTGTAGTTTCCCTCCTTGTGTTGGAGTTTTCCATCTATTATCCTTTGTAGGGCTGGATTTGTGGAAAGATATTGTGTCAGTTTGGTTTTGTCGTGGAATATCTTGGTTTTTCCATCTATGTTAATTGAGAGTTTTGCTGGATATAGTAGCCTGGGCTGGCATTTGTGTTCTCTTAGGGTCTGTATGGCATCTGCCCAGGATCTTCTGGCTTTCATAGTCTATGAGAAGTCTGGAATTATTCTGATAGCTCTGGCTTTATATGTTACTTGACCTTTTTCCCTTACTGCTTTTAATATTCACTCAATCTCTCGGTTTCTCTTTCCTACTTGGGGATAATAGTACCACTATCTTATAGTATTGTCATGAGATTTAAATGAAATATAGGCAAAGCATGAGAACATTGTTAGCATACATTTAGTGCTTTATAAATGAGTATTACATTACTATGAGCCTTAAAACAAAACTCTTGTGTCTGTAGTAAGTAACAGCATATCTTTTGCATCACTGGTCTGGTTAAGGGATCAGTGAAGAAGACTGTGATGGCATTGGAGGCTTTACTTGGTTTGCCTCAGCAGTTACCAAGTGAAAAACTTGAACTGTTTGATTAACCACATCCTATGTGGTTGGTTGAATATGCTTAGCCTATAGGAAGTGGTGATATTAGGCCTTGTTGGAGGAAGTGTGTCACTGTGGGTATGGGCTTTAAGACCCTTATCCTAGTGAGGATAAAGCCAGTCTTCTCCTGTCTGCCTTTGGAACTAGATGTAGAACCCACAACTCCTCCAACACCTTGCCTGCCTGGATGCTGCTATGCTTCCTGCTTTGACGATAATGGACTGAACCTCTGAATCTATAAGCCAGCCCCAAATAAATGTTGTCCTTTATAAGAGTTGCCTTGGCCATGGTGTCTCTTCACAGCAATGGAAGCCCTAACTAAGACACCCTATTAACCTAGTACTTTACATAAACTTCCTAAGAAGAATATGGTATGTGTTCTCCATGGGCACTTGCTCATGTAATGAGGGGATTGTCATTAACCATCCATAAATGAAACTGCACTTATATGAACCTATAAGTGAAAAGGGATTTGAACTCAGTTTAGGATGTGGAGTGTTGGCATGTTCACTAGTTGACAAGATGGTTGGAGTATGAAATCACTATAGCCAAGTGTATGGAGAAGCCAAGTATGCAACCTGATTGTGTTAGTGCCAAAGCAGAATTCTGTTTTTGTCTAATGAGAGACTTGGGCAACAGGTATTCATTGCTCATCCTTTTTCAGCACAAGAGAAATACAGGGAGTGAGCAGAGGTGAAATTGAGCAATAAAAAACCACATCCCACAGTCTACCCACATCAGAAACCTCCATGTAATCCCAAACAGTTGAACTACATGGGAGGAGGAAGGCAGTTTCTTCTGATATTGAGTAGCAATTGCAGCATGTTGCTTGTGTAACAGTGAACCAGTGAGACCAAAACTTAGGCTGAGCAAGAAGGTGAGGTGTAGTTCCCAGTTAAAAGACCTGTGGAATTTGGGAATCACCAACTCTGCTGTTAATTGGATGTTGCTTCTTATTTTAAATTAGAAGCCCATCTGTTGCTGTAAAATAATTGAATTATATGACACCTCACCCCTTAAACGTTTCCTATGTACTCCTGTTACATTTCAACAAGACTCATGTGGCTTTGCTTTTCATAAAGACTCCCAAGGAAGGGATTTTATGATGTCCCTTGTTAGTACTTTCATGGCTGTCAGCTCACATCTGCAGGAAATCTCTTCCTGTATCTCTTAGGAAACCCTCTCAAAATTAACAAGCAACTAAATGTTGCTCCTGAGTAGGAAGGGAAAATAATGGAGTATGAGTCTGCTAATGCAAAAGCAAATGGAGTCTTAGCTTAACACTTGACACCCGAGCCTCCAGAAGGCTCTGAAGCATTGTCTGCAGCTGAACCCTAGGCTGGGAGGAGATGTGATTGGTCCCTGTCTTACCCTTTTTGTTTTAGGGAGATTGAAGTGGAAACAAAACAAAACAAGACCCAGCTCATGTCTGAAATGTTTAGGAACTTGGAGATAGGCCTGGATGTAGGATTTTTATCGTAACTAAGGAGAGCTCAGGTTACTCACCTCATCTCTTATTTTTAAAGATTATATATCCTATCTCTGTGTGTGTGTATTCATACATACTTTTCATGGCAACCTAAAATAGAATGCTTTATTAAAAAGTTAGATGTAGAGTCAGATAAACTAGGAGGGCTGATGGGAAATATCTCTCTTAGAAATGCCTAAGATGGTTTGGTGACATCACATACCATGACTGTGGAAAGGAAAATCCAATGTATTTCCAGATGAAAGCTATTTAAGAAGGAGAGAGAGAGAGAGAGAGAGAGAGAGAGAGAGAGAGAGAGAGAGAGAGAGCAATTTAGAGGCCAGAAATTCGAGCTAGGGTTCTTCACAAGGATGACAGGTAGGGAGTTTGAGCAACTTTAATCCAAGCAGGATTTGAGGTGAAAAAAAGACAGGCAGGGTCCAAAGATCATGAGCATGGCTCCAATTGAGATGCGGAATGAAGTTTTCTATGCTGGCAGCAAGAGCAAGGACAGTACAGAATCGATAGCACAAATGACAGAGCATGAAATCCAGATAAACAGGAGCAAGTAACCACACAGTTCTTAGGGCATCACAGGAGTCTGTGGTAGGTGTGAAGAGTTGAATGGATTGCAAGATGATGTCTGTCTCCAGCCACTAGGCTTCCCTGCTTGAAATGTTGTAGAGCAGTTTCCTCTGAGACTGAAATATCCCATCTCGCAAAGAAGATCCTGAGAACAGAAAGTTCTCAAAAGAGCTTCTCTAATACCAGCCAGAAAAATGGAAGGATCAGAATTTCCTCACCATTTTAACACCATTGACTTGGTAGGATCTAGAATCATGGGGGAGGCATGACTCTGGAGATACCTGTAAGGAACTAGATTAACTTGTGGGCATTCCTACAATTTCATTAACCCAGGTGGAGACCCACACTGAATTTGGGCAGCATCTTCTGCATGGTTCCTCATACAAAGATGTGTGAGGAGAGAAAAGCTTCTTGCCTGCTTCTCTTGGTTTCTCCCTGGTGAGATGTTCCCAAGGTTGTCTATGCAGTTTCTGTCATTGTGGTGGCCGCCTCTGCTATTGACACCCGATCTCTGCTCCCTTGGCCTTCCAATGTGGACTAGAGACCAGTGGCTCTCCAGAAATCCTTCAGGCCTTGGCATCCAGCCTCACGGATCAAGGAGCTAATGTGCTCAGCTATGCCAATGTGAAGAAAGCCACTGTTGAACGACTCAGCCATATCATGTAAGCCAATATGATAAATCCCCCTTTACTATATATTAATTCTATTGGTTCCATTCATTGAGAAATCCCTGACAAAGTAAATACACAAGGTAGCCGATTTCTACCTGGTTCTATGTATCTGGTGTTGACTGTTCCACTGACTCCTGATTAAAATCTATCAGCTCTGTTTGCCTTTACCTTAACACCTGAAGTTTCTTGAATATTGTCAGACTAGTGTTAGGGAGACAGATTTGAGTGTCAACCATTAATCAACAACCCTCCCCCATCCCTGTTATTCAAGCAAACAAAACTAAAACAAAACATAGTTGAATATGCAAGTTGGCAAGCTCTTGCTTCGTGTCCTTTACTCTTCTGTGTTAAGAACAGTGTTTGGGGGGCTGGAGAGATGGCTCAGTGGTTAAGAGCACCCGACTACTCTTCCAGAGGTCATGAGTTCAATTCCCAGCAACCACATGGTGGCTCACAACCATCTGTAAAGAGATCCGATGCCCTCTTCTGGTGTATCTGAAGACAGCTACAGTGTACTTATATATAATAAATGAATAAATCTTTAAAAAAACAAAACAAAACAGTGTTTAGAGGCAGGAGTGGTGGCGCTCACCTTTAATCCCAGCACTGGGGAGGCCAAGGCAGGTGGATCTCTGAGTTCAAGACCAACCTGGTCTACAGAGCCAAGTTCTAGGACAGCAAAGGCTATGTAGAGAAACTCTGTCTCAAATCAAATCAAAACAAACAAAACCCAAACAAACAAGACTAGCATTTAATTCCGAGGCTTTAGAATGTAGTTGGGTCAACCATCCATGTCATGTTAGAAGACTGGGGGCGCAGGAATCCTAGTGCAGGACATGTGGTATCTTAATATTTTTCCATTTTTGCAACAATGTTTTCATTCATTTACTCAACAAATATTTATTGAATACTTTCTGCTGGCTGTTGTCCAACAGAGGATACAATGGCACACAAGGCCAGGACTTGTTCTAAGAGGATGTGCAGTTTGGTAGGTTTGTGCAGAAGTGATGCTGTCATTACTTAGCGGCTAGAACAAATGCCAGTCGAACCAACGTGAGCAGCTAAATATCTCTGGGATTTGAGAAATTTATTTATTTATTTTTATACATAAAGACTTGTTTCTCTATAACTGTTAGTGTAGCAGTTTTTGGAGTGCTGGAGAAAACAAGGTTTTCATTTAAAAATTAACTGTGTATATCTGCTCATACTGTGGATGAGTACACATTCCACTTGCCCCTTTGACTGTGGGACAGCAGCCCTGTTGGTGAGCGACTCTTATCACAATGCCCTATGCCTCACTGAGTTGGTTGGGATTCGGTTTTCACCGCCATAGGTTGGTTCGTGAATGGGGTTTCTGCTCTGGCCACCAATTCTTGGGAAAATATAGGCCGGTGAGCTTCTGAGACAGATTTCTCTCTTTCTCAAAAGAGGCACAGGAAAATGGTTATAATGGCATCTGGCAGCCATCTTGTGACCATGTAAGACCTGGCTTGAAGGCTAAATCCATGTGCAGAGGCTAGGCACAGAGCAGGGATCTGGGAACTGCTTGTCTCTGCTGAGTCACCAGCTGCAGCAGACGACTCATGTGAGATAATACTTATCTGTCCTGTAAGACAGTCTGGTCAAGTTTCCTGCAACCAGCAGTTAAAGGCAAATAGCCTGGTACTTTGAGTAGAGTTACTGTTAGCATGACTCAATAGTAAGTACATGGTTTAAGAAGGACATAGAGGCTTAAAATCTGTCAAGAATTGTAAACTATAGAACCAAGGATTATCATTCTTTTCTTTATTAGTGAATGATTTTTTTTCCTTCTGTATCCCTGACTGTTCTGGAACTCACTCTGTAGACCAGGCTGGCCTGGAACTCAGAGATCCACCTGCCTCTGCCTCCTGAGGGCTGGGATCAAAGGTATGTGCCACCACCACTCAGCATGAATGAAAACATTTTATGAGATAGACTATTGCAGTTTGGTTTCAACTCAGTAGGTAGCTAAAGATGACCCCGGACTTGTCTTTACAATTCATTATTAGCCTGTGTGTATGTATGTGTGAATGAGTGTATGTGTGAGTGTATGTGTGTGTGTATATTGGGGGTATATATGGATGAGTGTGAATGTGAGGGTATATGTGAGCATGTGTATGTGTGGGTGTGTGAATGCGAATGCTTGTAAGTGTGTGAGTGCGTGTTTGTTCATGCTCACAGAATCCAGGGTTGAGAGCCCTGCTCTATCACTTTCAGTCAATTCCCTGAAGACAGGGTGTCTCACTGAGCCTGAACTCTCTGTTTCTGCTGAGGTAGCTGACCAGCAATCTCTTGGGATCTACCTGTCTCTACTCCTGATCCCCAGTGCATACCTGGGATTTGGACTCAGTTCCTTCTGCTTATGCATTAAGCACTCTTAACCACCAGACCATCTTCCCTACTCACCTTTGAACTTCTGATCCTCGTACCTCCATCTCTCAAATGGCGGGAATACAGACATGCAGCACCATGCCTAGGTTTATGAGGTGCGAGGAACTGAGCCCAGGGCTTCATGAATGCTGGATGAGCTCTCTATCAACTGAGTAGCCCAGGGAGTGGATATTCTAAATACTTTGCAGTAAATAACTCAGAAAAGGGCACTTGGTGACGCTATTAAGATGGCTGACTTTTACTCGGTGAACCTATAAAGATGGCTGACT
The DNA here is from genome assembly GCF_021556685.1 of Rattus norvegicus. Classification (NCBI taxonomy): domain Eukaryota; kingdom Metazoa; phylum Chordata; class Mammalia; order Rodentia; family Muridae; genus Rattus; species Rattus norvegicus. The sequence continues at coordinate 40,219,604 of NC_141535.1, forward strand.
TTTAATGAACACTGTCTAAGTGCTGGGCACAGGCTAAGTGCTTTACAAACATGATCTTAATTGTTCTTTAAAAAACAAAACAAGGGGCTGGAGTGATGGCTCAGTGGTTAAGAGCACTGACTGCTCTTCCAGAGGTCCTGAGTTCAATTCCCAGCAACCACATGGTGGTTCACAACCATCTGTAATGGGATCTGAGTGTATTCATATACATGAAATAAATAAATACATATTTTTAAAAAAACAAAAAACAAGACTCTATGGAGACCAGAGATTTGGCTCAGCCATTCATAGTGAGTTCCAGGCAAAGGAAAAGCAAAACACTATGAAACAAATATTTTCTCTCCCCACTACCTACCTCCACACATACCCCTTACCAAGAAAGGTAGCATGGCTGGGAATTCAAGTAACTTTCTCAAAGTTACAAGCAGTAAAATTCAAGGACCATGTCCTAGGTCTCTGAGACTCTGCCCTCATGCGTGTGAGATTTATGATAGACAGCACATTTCATCCACTGTCCGAGGTTGTCTTTTGGTGGGAAGATAGTTGGGCTCAGCGATTGTGTGTTCAGGTTCCCCTATAACTTATGCACATAGCAAGGCTGGCTACACAAAGCAGGAGAGAGGGCCAACTCTGGCACTAATTTTAGGGCCAAGCACAGATGTCTTTGATGTTTCCATTGTCCATGAGAACAGAGCCAGTGATCCGACAGCTGCTGGCAGGCCTCATCAAATATGCAGAAGAGTGGGGCAGCTTTATCTCAGCACCTAATTACAGCTGGCACAGGGAAATTTGTTTTGCAAAGGAGGAGATGTCAAACGGCATAAATGCTATGTATAACCAAATATAATTGATTGCCTCATTCGTTTTTCTTGGGGCTGTTCAATCACAGGATACTTTTTTTTTTTTTTGAAAAGTGCTATTAAATGACTGCTCATTTAAACCAGGTGATTTTGTTTTAGATAATATGGACATATCAGCCATTTAACTGTTTATACCTTCGGCATCCTTTTTTTTCTTTTCTTCATATGTGAAATATAGGTAGCACTCAATTCTTAAATTCCAAAAGCAAATGCCACTATATTAAGATGCTCTTGTCTAGTTCATGTCTTTATACTGACATAAATGACATTATCATTACATATATTTTTACTACTGGAAGTTGTTTCATATTTATAATGACAGAGAAATGGCTTAGAATGCTGACGTAGGTTCTGCTTCAATAGCCAGCCATCAGAGATGGCCGAGGCACTGTCATTTCCAGATCACAGTGTTTTTGACAATGGCTGCCAGCCCTAGGAGGTTGAAACAATATATGCATCTCAGGTCTCCTTCAAGAAAGGACTTGTCCACATGTGGGCTGTCGCTTCAGCTGTTTATAATCACTGCAGCTGTGTGCCCCATAAGGTCTGTCTCAGCTACAATGAGCCACCCTCTGATGCCATGCCATGTATAGTCACAGCCAACAACCAGCATGGGAGAACCAAACCCAGACATTTTAGCCTGATGTGCTCCAGTGTAAGAAATATCTTATTCTAGACGTCTGTTTCTTCTTCCTTGTATTGATTTCTGAAAACCAAACATTTCACGTCAACTTGGCATTTCTTAGTGTCTGCTTCTAGAAAAAACCCAGAAAGCAATTCACTTTTAAAGCAGTTCTACCTTTGTGAAGGGATAACCCTTTATCTGTCACTTGAGGTTAGAATGTGTATGTATATCATATGCCTATAATTAATATGTATGAGCAGAATATACATAAATATATGAGTAAATTATATATAATAAGTATATATAATTATAGCAAGACTAGTTTCAATGATGTTTAATAGTAAAATGCTGTATATTAAAATGTGTCAATTAATTACATACCAGAAACAATCCCTTTCTCATTAAAATGTTTACTAAAGCACAGTGAATGTTTACTAAAACAAGAAACTTCCCTCTTTTATCTTTTTCATTTTTCTAGCCTTTTATGTCTATTGCCTGTTTGGTTAGGGTTACTCCAAGATATAGTATTTGAAGCTACTTTGAAAGGTGGTGTTTCCCTGAGAGTTCATTTGCCAGTTGTATATAGGAAAGCTATTGAATTTTGTGAGTTAATTTTGTATCCAGTTACTTTGCCGAAAGTGTTGTTCAGATGTAAAGATTTCCTGTTGGAATTTTTAGGATCACTAATGTATACTATAATACCATCTGCAAATAAAGATACTTTGACTTCTTCCTTTCCAATTTGTATCCTCTCGATCTCCTGCAGTTGTCTAGTTAACACTACTAGTTAAGACTTCAAATGCTACATTGAAGAGGTATGGAGAAAGTGTTCTTGTTCCTAATTTTAGTGGAAATGCTTTGAATTTCTCTATGTTTAAGTTGATGCTGCCTATAGGCTTTTCGTAAACTACCTTTATTCTTTATTATGTTAAGGCTTTTTTGTTTGTTTGTTTGTTTTGTATCTCTAATCTCCCCAGAACTTTTACCATGAAGGGATGTTGGATTTTGTCAAAGGCCTTTTCTATATCTAACGAGCTGGTCAGGTAGTTTCTGTCTTTCAGCTTGCTTACATGGTGGACTACATTTATAAGTTTATATTTGTTTAACCATCCCTGGACCTCAGGAATAAAGTCTACTTGATCATGGTGGGTGATCTTTCTGATGTGTTCTTGTATTCTATTTGTAGGTATTGAGAATTTTTGTACATATGTTCATTAGTCAATGTTCTATTGCTGTGAAAAGAGAGATACCATGACCTAAGGAAAATATTTAATTGGTGCTAGCTTAGTTTCAGCGGTTTAGTCCATTATCAGCATAGTGGGAAGCATGGCTGTACAGGCAGACATGGTGCTGGAGAAGGAGCCAAGAGTTCTACCAGACCCACAGGTAGCAGGAAGAAGGAGAGAGAGCCACTGAGCCTGACTTGGGCTTCTGAAATCTCAAAACCCATCCCTAGTGACACACTTCTCCCAACTGAGGCACACCTACATCAAAATAGCCACTTGGCCTAGTCCACTCTCTATGAGAAGATGGGGACCATTTTCACTTAAACCACCACAGTAATATTTCCTCTGTTTCCATTTTGGGTAATAATTTGAGGAGTATTGACATTAACTTTTCTTTGAATGTCTGGTAGAATTCTTTGCTAAAATCTGACCTTGGGCTTTTGCGGGTGGGGGAGCTTTTAATGACTGCTGCTATTTCACTAGGCGTTATAGGTCTGTTCAAATTGCTTGTCTGATCTGGATGTAACTGTGACAGATGGTGTGCACTAAGGGAACTACCCATTTCTTTCAGATTTTTCGGTCTTGTGGAATATAGATGTTTAAAACATGTCCTTATGCTTTTTTGGATTTCCTCTGTGTTGGTTGTTACGTGTCCTCTTCTCATTTCTGATTATGTTAATTTGGATAGTCTCTCGTCACGTTTTAGTTAATTGGGATAAGGGTTTTTCTTTTCTTTTCTTTTTTTTTTTTTCTGGAGCTGGGGACCGAACCCAGGGCCTTGCGCTTGCTAGGCAAGCTCTCTACCACTGAGCTAAATCCCCAACCTCTGGATAAGGGTTTTTCAATCTTGTTCATTTTCTGAAAGAACCAACTCTTTTTCTCATTGACTCTGTATTTTTGTCTGTCCTTTACTGATTTCAGTCTGATTACTTCTGGTCATCTACTCCTTTGGGGTGTGATTTCTTCTTTCTGTTCTATAGCTTTCAAGTGTGCTGTTTAGTTGCTCATAGGAGATCTCTCCAATTATTCAATGTCCATAACTTACTGCTCTAAACTTGCCTCTTAGAACTGCCTGTATTGTGAATATAGTATATTCATTTTCTCCTCATTCTAGAAAGTCTTTTTATTTCATAATTTTTGTCTTGACCCATTATTTTTCAACTGATAGGAAGTTGTTAGGTTTCTATGAGTTTGTAAACTTTCTGTTGTTGTTGTTGATATCTGACCCTGGTGGTCAGATAGGATGCAGATAGGGTGTTACTGCAATTTTCTTGTATTTGCCAAGACTTGCTTTGTATTCAAGAATGTGGTCACTTTTGGAAAAAAGTCCCATGATGTGCTGAGAAGAACATATATTCTTTCTTGTTTGGGTAGAGTGTTGTGTAAATATCTATTAAGTCCATTTGGTTTTTAAGGCCAGTTAGCTCCTGCCTTTGTTTAGTGTTTGTCTGGGTGACCTGTGTATGGTTGAGAGCAGGGTACTGAAGTCTCCCACTATCAGTGTGTGAGAGAGGTATGTGGTGTTTCTTTTGTCACCTGGAGTGTCCTTGTGTTTGGTACATAGCTGGTAAGAATTGCAAATGTCCTCTTTGTGGATTTTTCCTTTGAGTATGTAATGTCCTTCCCTGTCTCTTCTAATTAGTTTTGGTTTGAAGTCTAATTTGTCAGAACTTAAAGTGGTCATATTAGCTTGCTTCTTATGTCTATTTGCTTGGAATATCTTTTTCCATCCTTTCACCCTGAGGTGACATCGATCCTTAACATTAGGTTGTGTTTGTTGGGTGCACCACAAGGATGGATCCAGTTTCTTCATCCATTCTGTTAGTCTGTTAGTCTGTTAGTCTGTGTCTTTATTGGGGAATAGAAACCATTGGTGTTGAGAGTAATCAATGAGCAATTTAGTTAATTAATTGCTGATATTTTGTCGTTGTTGTTGGTGGTAGTAGTAATGGTGTGTGTGTGTGTGTGTGTGTGTGTGTGTGTGTGTGTGTGTGTGTGTGCACTTCCCTTCTTTTTGTTTTGTTTGTATGAGATTGTTTCTTGTGTTTTCATGGGTGTAGTTAATCTCCTTAGGTTGCAATTTTCCTTCTAACACCTTCCGCAGGTCTGGATTTGTAGATAGATATTGTTTAAATTTACTTTTATTATGGAATATCTCACTTTCTTCATCTATGGTGGTTGAAAATTTTGCTGGGTATAGTAGTCTGTATAGTATAGCATCTGGGTTCCCTAGAGTCTGCAGCACATCTGTTCAGACCCTTCTGGCTTTTAGAGTCTCCATTGAGGAATCAGGTATAATTCTAATTGGTCTGCCTTTATATGTTACTCATTTTTCTTCCCTTGCAGCTTTTAATATTCTTTTTTGTTTGTTTGCTTACAATTAGGATCTTGTTTATTATGTGCCAAGGGGACTTTCTTTTCTGGTCCTACCTATTTGGTATTCTGTATGCTTCTTGTACCTTTATAGGCATCTCCTTGAGATTAGAGAAATTTTCTTCTATGATTTTGTTGAAAATATTTTCTGTGCTTTTGACCTGGGTTTCTTCTACCTCCTCTATTGCTACTATCCATACATTTGATTTTTTCGTAGAGTCTCAGATTTTCTGGAAGGTTTGTGGCTGAAGATTTTTAGATTTAACATTTTTTTCTATTTTTTTAAGCAGAAGACTATGATTTATTTACTTATTTATTTATTTCATATATGAGTACACTGTTGCTGTCCTCAGACACACCAGAAGAGGGTACAGATCCCATCACAGATGGTTGTGAGCCACCCTGTGGTTGCTGGGAATTGAATTCAGGACCTTGGGAAGAGCAGTCAGTGCTCTGAACTGCTGAGCCATCACTCCAGCCGCATTTAATATTTTCTTTGGCCAGTGTATCTATTTCTTCTACTGTGTCTTCAATACCTGAGATTCTCTCTTCCCTTTGTTTGAGTTTCTAAATTTTTCACTTCCTGACTTCCATCAGTTTGGGTTTTCTTTATTGACTGTTTCCACTTTTATGTCTTAAACTGTTGTGTCTGTCCATTTCTTCCCACTGTTTGTGTTTCCATAGATTTCTTTAAGGGATTTTTTTTTTCATTTCCACTTTGTGGCCTCTATCATATTCGTAAAGGTGGTTTTAAGGGCTTTTTCTTGGGATTCAGCTCTGTTGGAATCCTCAGGGCCCGCTGTGGCAGGGTTACTGGTCTCTAGTGGAGACATTGTCCCAGCTCTTACTGTGTTTTTACGCTGGTATCTAGACATCTAGGATTGGGAGGATTGTGATTCTAGGTTCCTATGCCTTATCTTTTCTTTGTTGGGTAGGTGGGTAATTTGTTCCCTGGTTTTAGTTCCTCGGATTCTTAGGAGACTGTGTGGCTGCATGTTGCCTGGTAGGAAATTATTCTTGGGTCCTGATGGGTGTGATCCCTTGTGGTTCTAGGTAAAATGTATTTCTGGGTAGTGGGAGCTGACATTTAGGAATGGGAATGGGCCGTGGTGTGTGTGGGGGTCCACATGTGTGAGGAAAGCAGTCTGTTCCACCAAGATCTGTATAGTGCTCCGGGATCGGAAATAGAGAGTGAGGAGAGGCCGTAACATCTGCTACAGAGCTAGGCATGTGACTGAGGAATTGAGGGTGAGATGAAGAGAGGCAGTTAGCCTGCTTGCTTTCCTAGTCGGAGTGTCCTGTAGGTTCCCAGGGGGTGCCTGTAGGAGTTGGGGGCTGGGATAAAGCAATGAGTGGGGGAGGGAGTCTAGGAGAGGAATACATTTGTAATCCAATGGAGATGGACTGGGGGTGGGGTGAAATGAGGCTTCAACCGGGGCCTGCTGCAGAGGTAGGGATGGGACGGAAGAAGGGGTGGAGATAAGGGAAGTTCTGCTGTTAGCCTGTTTCCTTGGTCAGAGTGCCATTACTTTTTAACGAACCGTTTTAACAGATTTCTAAAATGTGTGTGTATATATTAATTTCTCTTGGCTTTTACTTTAAAAGTTATATATGGTGTGGTGAGATGGCTCAGTGGACAAAGGTTCTTGCCATCAAGTCTCGCACTGCAGCCTGAGTTCAGTCTCTGGGACCCACATGATGCAAGGACAGACTGGACTCTAACGAGTTGTATCCTCTGACCTCTACACTGGAGCTGTAGCATGCTTGCACTCCCCCAACAAAAATAGTAATAGTTAAAAAATTAAGAGTAAAACCTGTCAAAAGTTAAGAGGGTAACTAACTTTTAAAAGTTATATGTGTCATAAAATTATATGATGATATATATAATAGAATTTTCTTATGATTTTATGATATATAGTATTTGTTATATGTAATATATAATTTATATAAATTACACAATTGAAAATGTATGATATACTTTCCATACATCCTATTTTAGATATAAATTTCTATAGCTAGATAAGTTATGCTCTATAAAAGTAATGATATTTAAATTATAGATAATATAATATTTCATTTGTAATAAAATTACAACTTATTTGTAATGCAATTTTTAAAAGGAAAAGCCGATGATGTTGCTGGTGGGGACTTTTGAGTAAGGAGAATGTTTGTTCTCTATGGTGGACCTGACAGAGTAGCCATAAACATTTAAACTCATGAGAGTAGTTCACAAAAACAAGACTCCCACACCCAACCTAGGAGCAGACAGTGCGGTACATGGGGGTGGCCCTCCTCCTTCTCAAGTCAGGATGAGATCAACAGAGTTGGGGGTTTTCCCTGTAAGGAAAGTCAAAAAAGAACCCTGCAAACTGCTTGTCAACATATGGGTAAATAACGATCTGCTGACTTTGAAAAATTAGTTATAATCCATTTCACATAATGCATGCAAAGCACAGCAGGCAGCGGCCCATAATGGAAGGATTAGTTTGGGGCCTTAGGGTAGTTTTTAAAATTCACAAGCTGATAGAATGTTACACCCCATATGGACCCAGATTATTCTCACCGGGGAGTTTCCAGGACTCCCTTCCCTCCTACAGAACTCTGGATGTTCCTAGTGCTGGAGAGACAGCTTCCTCCATCCATCAGGGCAGCGGCTGGAGATATTCCCCCGTGATAGGTAGGCGGGAGCCCAAAAGTACCTTTTAAGAACGTGAATAGATTTGTAAAGCCTCTTAGGTCATTTCTAATTTCTCTAGTATCTAAGCTATGTGCAGCTTTTCCTTTCTTGCGCCTGTGACAGGCACCCTGCTAAA